>NW_015090896.1:941127-1070095 GCF_001431845.1 Calidris pugnax
CCGCCCCGCACGGCCCCGCGCAGTCCCCGCGATCCCCCGGCGGCCGCGGAAGGGGCAGCTCCCGGCGGCTGAGTCATCCCGGCCCCGGCCCGCCCCCGGCGTGACAGCATCCTGCCGGCTGCCCGCCCCCGGACCGCCCCGGCGCTCTCCATACCCTCCTCCAGCCCTCTGCATTCCCTCCTCCCGCCTGCCTGCTTCCCGCCTCCATCCCTCTTGGTTCCCTCCTTCAGGCCGCCTGCTGCTCTCCTCCACCCTGCCTTCATCCCTTCTCCATGTATCCCTATTGATTCCCCCCTCCATCCCACCTGTATCCATTTGAATTCCCTTCTCCAGAGTGCCTCCAGCCCACCCGCTTCCCTCCCCGTCCCTCTGCATTCCCTCCTCCAGCCTGCCTGCTTCCCTCCTTCATCCTACCTACATTCCACCTCCGTGTATCCCTCTTGATTCCCCTCTCCGGCCCACCTGCTTCCCTCCTTCATCCTGCCTCCATCCCTTCTCCATGTATCCCTCTTGATTCCCTCCTCCCGTCTGCCTCCTGCCCTCCTCCATCCCACCTGTATCCGTCTGGATTCCCTTCTCCAGAGTGCCTCCAGTCCGCCCGCTTCCCTCCTCGTCCCTCTGGATTCCCTTCTCCAGCCTGCCTGCTTCCCTTTTCCATCCTGTCTCCATCCCACCTCCATCCCTCTTGTTTCCCTCCTCCAGCCTACCTGGATCCCACCTGCTTCCCTTCTCCATCCCACCTCCATCCCTCTTAGTTCCCTTCTGGGAACTAATTCCTTCCTCCAGCCTCCCCACCTGCATCCCACCTAGCTTTCCTTCTCCAACCTGCCTAAATCCCTCCTCAGTCCTGCCTGCTTCCCTTCTCCATCCTGCTTCCATCCTGCCCCATCCCTGGAGGGGTTCAAGGCCAGGCTGGATGGGGCTGATGGGAGGTGTCCCTGCCCAGGGCAGGGGGGTTGGAACTGGATGATCTTTGAGGTCCCTTCCAACCCAAACCATTCTATGATCCCTTTTGGTTCCCTCCTTCCAGCCTGCCTCCATCCCTCCTCCAGTCTCTTCCATCCCATCTAGTTTTCCTTCTCTAACCTGCCTCCATCCATCCTCCATCCCACCTGCTTCCCTCCTCCAACCTGCTTCCACCCTGCTTGTGTCCCACCACTGTCCTGTCTCCATCCTGCCTGATTCTCTCCTGCATCCCACCTCCATCCTGTCTCCATCCCCTGCCTGTCCCACCTCCGTCCTGCCTTTGAAGTTCTCAGATGGAAGTCTAGCAAGTTTTTACCATGTTACTGACTTCCCCCCTCCCATTTTGCCTGATTTTCAGAAGAAGCGTGAACAGCACAGAAAAATCATCCCAAGAGTTGGTTTCAGGTCCTGTTCTACACCACAATGTTGCTAAAGATTCTCCTTAATGAGAGAGACCATCCATATTTTGCCTTTTTCCCCTCTTCCCGGGAGAAGGTGAAGATAAAATATATTCCCCACCACCCTCAGAAACGGGCAGACTGTTCAGCCTGGGATAGGAAATAGTAACAACTCTAATTGGGGGAGGAAGACTCTGCTGAAACCCAGCAGCCCAGCGTGGAAAATCAAAGCTGGGAAGGGAATCACCTGGGACTTATTTCTGACGTTGCAAAGGGCAACCCTGGGGCCTCGTTAGCAGGAGCAGGGAGCAGCAGGGATGGTCCACGGTGCTTCACGGATGGAGCAGAAAGGCTGGTCCCCAAAGGTCAGAGGGATGCAATGCCACCATCCGGGTTCTCCAGACTTTCAAGCAGCTTTAGATGCCTTGTAGAAGCTCAGACTTTATGTCAAGGCACAAGGAGGGGCCAAACAGGATGGAATAAAACCAGATTCACCCTCATTTCTTCCCACCTTTGCCTATGGCTCCTGGGCAAGGCTGCTCCAAGCTCTCCAGCCACCTGAGAGCATCTCTGCCTCCCTTGGAAGCTGGGGAGACCCCTCTCTTTCTCTGTTGGGTTTTTACAAGCCTTGTGCCTCATTTACATATTTTTACATAAGCTTTAGCATTTGCATTCTGCTTTCTGCAAAGTTTGTTATATATTTTATCTAGAAAATCAGTGAATATACTTTTTTTCCCCTGCTGCCATTTATATCCAATCATTATTTTGGTGACATTCACATTTTAAAGATCGATTTTGGATTTAGAAGGCTTCCTAGTGAAGCGACGGAAAAAATCAGAAAAATATGAATTAATAGACTTGACTGTATACTCCAGCATTTCTGCAGTAAAACTGGAGATGTTGTTGCTGTGTTTAAGTGCATTTATGCTCCAATACACTGGTTGCAAAGGTCATAGAATCATAGAATGGTTTGGGTTGGAAGGAACCTTGAAGATCCCACTAGAGCAGGTTGCCCAAAGCCCCATCCAACCAGGCCTTGGTTGGATTCTTGGTCCAAATGTCCTTGGACATATAGGCCTTTACCTATAATTTTTAACCAGCAAAGTGTAAAGCCTTCACTATGTTTTTATTTATGCTTTGGTGGTTAAAATAATAATAATTAAAAGGTGAATAAATCACTTGGAACCTGCCTCAGCTCCCTCTGACTCACACAGCATTTCTTCACTCTCCTTGTTACCATTTGATTTTGTAGTTTTCCATGTAGTCTGTGAGGTTTTGCTGACGTGGGCAAAAGAACCCAATTTTTGCCCTGCCCTTGGTATGATGTTCCTCAGAAGTCCTTGATGCCATCACCCATGTGGTCATGGCATGTGATGCCGAGGAGCTAGAGTCAGGACATCAATGACGCTCATTTTGCCAGGGACTTGCTGCAGTTTCCTCTTTATTCCCATTATCTCCTTATTTCCAAATAGATTTTTGCCTAGAAGTTGTGTATTAGCAGTTTTAAACCCGTGCAGTCCTATAAAACACCTTTTGGGCTGTTATGGGGCATTTTGGAGGCCATCCTTTGGGGTATGCCCATCTCCTCCCCTGTTTGTCCTCGAGTTTTTTATGCAAATACCTTGCGACTTTTTCAAGAACCGAAAGTATGAACTAAAACTTTACGTGAAATGACGGCCTTTCTGCCCTCTTTGGGAAAGTGTTGAAGCTGCCATCCCTTTTTCAATCATTTTGGGCTGAAAACATGTGAATTTTTGAGATAGGTTGCTTTATATACAAAGTTGACTGCAGCCAGGAAGGTTTCCCCATTACAAATGCTCTCCAGGAAGCCTGTAAATCCCTGGTGTGCCCAGCCCAGGCATGAAACAACCCCCTTTTTTTAATTTTGTGGGGTTTTTTTTAGTGGATAAGAGAAATAAATGGTGTTTGCTCAGGCCGTGGTAAGCTGCAGCCTTTGGAGCAAAATCCACTGCTGTAGGAGGGAGATAAGGAAAACAGCCAGAAGGTCTTGGGCAACCTTCTCTTAGAGCTATAGAATGGTTAGTGTTGGAAGGAACCTTAATGATCACCCAGTGCCACCCCCTGCCCTGGGCAGGGACACCTCCCAACAGACCAGGTTGCTCCAAGCCCCATCCAACCTGGCCTTGAACCCCTCCAGGGATGGGACACCCACAGCTTCTCTGGGCAACCTGGGCCAGTGTCTCACCACCCTCACACCAAAGAATTTCTTCCTAATATCTAATCTAAATCTCCCCTCTTCTGGTTTGAAGCCATTACCCCTCATCCTATCACTACACGCCCTGATCAAGAGTCCCTCCCCATCTCTCCTGGAGGCCCCCTCCAGGTACCTGCTACTCCAGGTACCCCAACTTTTTATGTATATTCATTTCCCACCCAAAAAAAGGGGAAAAATAATGTAGGTGTGTTGATTGTTTTTTTGGTTTGCTTTCTTTTTTTCATTTCCAGGATTTAAAATCATTATTTCTTAGGACAAGAGTATGTAATAGCTATTTATTTAACCAGGAAATATCTTGGTTTGTTTTAGGGTAGGAGTGAAGCATGCTCCTGCCTGACCCCAAAGCCTGCGCCACGCAGTTGGGCTGCCAAACCTCCTTTTGGGTGTATCCACCCAAATTTTTCCTAGTTCACCACTATCAGCCACTTTTCAACACTAAAAGTTTCCTTTCAAAACAGCACTACAGAATTTGCTCTTTAGGGTTTTTAATATTCTTGCCCTCTCCTCGTTCCTTCACATTTTTATTCTTGACTTCATGTCCCTCTTTTTGTGGTTGGACTCGATGATCTCAGAGGTCCCTTCCAACCACTAAGATTCTGTGAAGATTCTGTGAAGATTCTCTTCAAGCACCATAATTCATCCTCAAAAACCAACACTGCCCTTCCCAATACCAGTTTTCCTCTTCCCGGTTGTCTTGTCGTGGGGCATTGAATCACCCAATCTACAAATAAATAAATCCAGGTTACCCGACACGAACCATTTGGGAAATTAATTAAATAAATAGAACGAATGGAATTAATTGAATAAAAGTGGATTTTTGGCCCAAGAGACGTTACTTCAAGGGCGTGTATCAGCATTTATCGCTTTAAGTTGACAATTAGCCAGCCTAGGTTGATCAAGCCATGTTGTTGTAGACAACGTATCTGGGGTTTTCAGCTGTAAAACAGAAAAAGAATCATCTCAGCAATTTGAAAGGGCACATCAGATGTATATCTTGCACCCAGATTTGCAAACTCATCGATTTGAATGTGAGTTTTATCTGTGGCTCTACCAACCACCTCTGCCTTCTGTAGGATTTCCTGTTGACTTGCACGCCCTGGCAGGGGCAGAGCATCTCCCTCGACTCCTCAGCCAGGTTTGGATGGGGATAATAATGGTTATTAAGGTTGGAAAAGCTGCCAGAGTAACTCACTCCCCCAGGGCGAGCGGTGAGCAGGGTTTTGTAAAGACATCACCCTGCCTGATAAATCCTCACTGGAAGGGTTGGACGCCCATGTAATTCTCACCTCTCCATGGGAGCTGGGACACCCCCAAGTTCCAATCCTCACTCTCCAAGCTTTCAACAGCTGCCAGAGCTGCTGCTGGAGCATGTGGCTCTAAAAAATTCACCGAAACACGCCTCGGACTGGCTGGCTGTTGGTTAACTCTGCTGGATTTAGGCTTGTCCAGTACCAGCTGGTGGGTTCTTGACCAGGTTTTTCTGCCCGGACAGAAAATGAGATTTGCTGCCCGTGAAAGCCCCCCTGGGCTGCATCCCCAGCAGCGTGGCCAGCAGGGCCGGGGGGGGAAATCTGCCCCTCTGCTCCGCTCTGGGGAGACCCCCCCCAGTGCTGCCTCCAGCTGTGGGGCCACCAACACCAGAAGGACATGGAGCTGTTGGATGGGGCCAGAGGAGGCCCCGGAGATGCTGAGGGGGCTGGAGCCCCTCTGCTGGGAGGGGGGGCTGAGAGAGTTGGGGGGGGTCAGCCTGGAGAAGAGAAGGCTCTGGGGAGACCTTGGAGCCCCTTCCAGTTCCTCAAGGGGGTCCAGGAGAGATGGGGAGGGACTGTGGATCAGGGAGGGGAGCCCTACGAGGAGGGGTGATGGTTTTAAACTGAAAGAGGGGAGATTTAGATTAGATATAAGGAAGAAATTCTTTGCTATATTCCTTGCAGCAATATCCCACCCCCACCCCCCCTGCTCCCTGGGAATCCTTGGAAACAGGGAGCTCCGGTTCCCTGCAATCCTTGCAAACAGGGAACTCCAGTTATGCAAACCCACAGCGCCTCGTGACTCAGCCCAGCTCACGAGGAAATGGTTGACTTCACTGGGAGGTGACTCAGGAATGAGTGACATCAGCAAAACGCTTCTTCCCACCGTTGCTGGGACAAATCAGGGTGAGCAGAGAGACGGTGAGGACAGAAGCCTGCTGACCCTGGCTGGGTTTGGGGGGGCAATGGCAGGGCTATTGTTTGCTCCTGCAAAGTTTCACAGAATCATAGAACAGTTAGAGTTGGAAGGGACCTTAAAGATCATCCAGTTCCAACCCCCTGCCCCAGGCAGGGACACCTCCCACCACACCAGGTTGCTCCAAGCCCCGTCCCACCTGGCCTTGAACCCCTCCAGGGATGGGGCAGCCACAGCTTCTCTGGGGAACCTGGGCCAGGCTCTCACCACCCTCACAGCAAAGAATTTCCTCCTAATATCTAACCTAAATCTTCCCTCTTTCAGTTTAAAACGGTCACCCCTCATCCTATGGCTCCCCTCCCTGATCAAGAGTCCCTCCCTGGCTTTCCTGGAGCCCCTTGAGGGACTGGAAGGGGCTCTAAGTTTTCCCTGCAGCCTTTTCTTCTCCAGGCTGAGCAACCCCCAACTCTCTCAACCTGGCCTCATAGCAGAGGTGCTCCATCCTTCTGATAATCTTTGCTTCACTGGGAGGTGACTCAGGAATGAGTGACATCAGCAAAACGCTTCTTCCCACCGTTGCTGGGACAAATCAGGGTGAGGAGAGGGACGGTGAGGACAGAAGCCCGCTGACCCTGGCTGGGTTTGGGGGGGCAAGGGCAGGGCTATTGTTTGCTCCTGCAAAGTTTCACAGAATCAGAACAGTTAGAGTTGGAAGGGACCTTAAAGATCATCCAGTTCCAACCCCCTGCCCCAGGCAGGGACACCTCCCACCACACCAGGTTGCTCCAAGCCCCGTCCCACCTGGCCTTGAACCCCTCCAGGGATGGGGCAGCTACAGCTTCTCTGGGGAACCTGGGCCAGGCTCTCACCACCCTCACAGCAAAGAATTTCCTCCTAATATCTAACCTAAATCTTCCCTCTTTCAGTTTAAAACGGTCATCCCTCATCCTATGGCTCCCCTCCCTGATCAAGAGTCCCTCCCTGGCTTTCCTGGAGCCCCTTGAGGGACTGGAAGGGGCTCTAAGTTTTCCCTGCAGCCTTTTCTTCTCCAGGCTGAGCAACCCCCAACTCTCTCAACCTGGCCTCATAGCAGAGGTGCTCCATCCTTCTGATAATCTTTGCGGCCCTCCTTTGGACTTGCTCCAACAGGTCCATGTCCTTCTTATGCTTATGTCCCTTTGCACAGTGACAAAATTGATCCTAGCCTCCAACGCAAGGGAAAACCCTTGTCTAAATTAAATATTAATAGCATTTTCCACTGAAAAGCTCTCCTTGGTTCCCTTGTTTCATCCATCTCATCTTCCTGGGGTGTTTCCACTTGGATGACTTTAAGCAAACATGATCAGCTGTGCTAAGTCTATGGTGCACCCAAGGAGGTGCCAAACTGCTCTCATCTGAAGGTGGAAATGTCTGTCTTCGTGTCTGGCACGTAAGAGGCTGAGAGCAAAACCCATCCTATGTCTGGCTTGAGACAGACCTTTGTACCTCTAATACTGTGTCCAGTTTTGGGCCTCTCACAACAGAAAAGACATTGAGGTGCTGGAGTGTGTCCAGAGAAGGGCAATGGAGCTGGTGAGGGGTCTGGAGCACAAGTCTTGTGAGGAGCAGCTGAGGGAGATGGGGGTGTTCATTCTGGAGAAAAGGAGGCTGAGGGGAGACCTTCTCGCTCTCTCCAACTCCCTGAAAGGAGGGTGTAGCCAGGGGGGTTGGTCTCTTCTCCCAAGGAACAGGCAATGGGACAAGAGGAAATGGGCTCAAGTTGCACCAGAGGAGGTTTAGGACGGATATTAAGAAAAATTTTTACACTGAAAAGGTTGTGAAGCCTTGGAAGAGGCTGCCCAGGGCAGTGGTGGAGCCACCATCCCTGGAAGTATTTAAAAGCCGTGGTGCTGAGGGACATGGTTTAGTGATGAGTTTTGTCAGTGTTAGGTTGATGGTTGGACTTTATGATCTTAAACGTCTTTTCCAACCTAAATGATTCTATGATCCAGGAGTGACCATTACTACTCAGTTATTACTCAGCATGGCCAGACCTCTCCTGCCAGCTCTCTGGCAATTTTTGGCTGTGGCAGTCCTGGAGCCAGAGGTGGACCTCTGTGTTTAGCAGTTCAGGACTGATTTTTTTCATCCATGGCTCTGGCTGGTTTTTGAGGTTACAAATACTTTTCCCATCTACTCTGTTCCCCATAAAGGGACCTTCTTCCTCAGCTCTTTGCACTAGGCCAGCTCCCTAGTCCTATTTCACCCTTAACATGGGACTTGATGGGACAGCTGGTCCCGGGTAGACTTAAATGTTCCTCTTGGTAAACACCTTACCTCCAGGGCACCTTTCCCATGTGCTTTCCATCTGGGGTTTCAGGCGTGTTCAGATGCTTTGGGGTGGATGCTGTGGCTTCATTTCCCTTTGTGGTACATGCCTGATTTTGGTCTTGCTCCTACCATATCCCAGCCTCCATGAAGTTCAAGAGAAGGGGTAAGGGCTGAGATCTCAGGTGCTCTCCATGGATGCTTAATCCTGACCTCCCCCCTCCATTACTTGCTGAGCTTGTGCTTTCAAACTGCCCGGACACAATCTCTGTTTGTCTTTCCTGGCTTGTGACAGAGAGCAGGAGATGACTTCCCCTCCATGCCCCTCTGTGGTCACCCCGCACTCAGATGACAGGCTTGCGTAAGAAAACCCAAGGATGGGAACAGCTCTTGTGCTTCAAGAAGAAACCTCCAGCTGGCCTCAGAGGAGGAAATCCACTGGAAACAAGAAGTGAGAGAGAAGTGGGGGCGCTGACAGGCACCACGAAAATTTGCATCGAGAGCATTTTTCTGGGGGTGCTGGACAGAAGGATGGAGAAAGCAAAACCTCCTCTTCTGTGTCCTTTGCTCCTCTGCAGAACCAGCATGTCAGTGCCTTCCATCAAGAGCAACTTTGACATCCTGGCTTTACAGGAAGAGCTCCAGGCATGGCTTTTTGGGGGAGTGTTTAACAATTTTGCTTTTCTCTGCAGACTCAGAGGTCGACTGTGGCCAAGACAAGACCCTGAGCAAGGTGGGCACCAGGGCTCTTGGCTGATGGGTCTTGCTCATACACTCAAGTGAGTCTTCCCTCATGGTACGGGGTTGGGAGGATGCTTTCCCAAAGCAGTTGGCCAAGGAACACGTCTGTACTTGCCCTTGTCTATTCAAAGAGACTTCCAGACTCTTATCTGTGTTGATGAGTTTATCTCAATCTCTTGATCTCTCCTACTCACAGCACGAAACAGTCATTGGGGGGCTGGTTCTTTAGGCCAAAATATTTGTCCTGCTTTGTGTTTGGCTTTGAGAGATGATGTAGGGATGGAGGCTGTGTCTTGTGTGCAGAATTCAGGCTCATGGAGATATCTCTTTCTCTGCAGAGCCATTATCAGTGCCCACTTTGCAGAAGGGAAACTGAGGCAGAAAGTCTCCATCCCATGGTGAGTCCAGGTGAAGAAACCAGCAGTCCTGGCCCATGGGGAGCCCTGTTGCAACCACTTGGCCACGCCGCCTGCACCCTTTGCCTGCCTGCAAAGCTAGAAGGGTTGTTGGCTCCTGGCAGGAAAGGAAACCTCCCAAGATCCCTCGGAAAATGATGGGTTTTGGTGCTCCAGTGAAAGGTTATCTCATCAGGCACCATGCCAGGCTCTTGGTGACGTGCGTGGGTCTGTCACATGCCGCCAGCCACCCGGGACCCATTTTTTCCTGGTAACCCTGTTTTTCCCTGGTCTTGGCTTTGTTTATACATGAGCCTCAAGGGGGAAATGGAAATAGGAGGACAACTGGTGGAACTGGAAATCAGGGTCATTTGTAAGGCGCCGGGGCAGGAAGGGCAAAGTGCTGGGAGGGTTTTCTGAGGGTCAGTGGTGAGGACCTGTGGACCATGTGAGACGGGTACCTAAGAGCCAGCCTGGGCCTGTTTTGGATATGGGGGGAACTGGAAACATGTTTTATTTCATTTTAATTTATTTATAAAAGCTGAACAGGATGAGGAAGCCGAGGAAACAGGGAGTTTCCCACGGGCAGGAGGGACACGCTGCACCATCCATCCCAGCACCATCCCACTCGGGACCTCTCCGTTTGTTGGATGAGGCCAGACCGGGGAGGAAACCAGTCTGGATCAGGCTGCACTGGTTCTTGATGCCATCTCGTGGTCTGGGAAGGCTTTGCAAAGGGATGCGTGTGGAGGAGCAGATTTGCTTGGGTAGGCAGAAAACTGCAGGGTCAACCAGCTCCTGCTGTTGATTCCCTGAGCATCACAAAAGCTGGCCCCGGCCCCATCACTTTGAAGAGATTTCATTCCTAGAGGATGATTTCCACCACCTCATCCCATGTCTGTTTGGGAATTGCCACCTTGAATACCTTCAAGGAGCTGGGACATCTTACCTCATCTCATTTTAAGATCTTACAGGGAAAGGTCCCTCACCCCAGCGTCCCTCCAAGGGAGTGGAGAGAGGTGAGCAGGGAAGGTTCACCTCTCTTCCAGCCCAACCCTCTCCAGATCACCATCCCACTCGGGACCTCTCAGTTTGTTGGATGAGGCCAGACCGGAGAGGAAACCAGTCTGGATCAGGCTGCACTGGTTCTTGATGCCATCTCGTGGTCTGGGAAGGCTTTGCAAAGGGATGCGTGTGGAGGAGCAGATTTGCTTGGGTAGGCAGAAAACTGCAGGGTCAACCAGCTCCTGCTGTTGATTCCCTGAGCATCACAAAAGCTGGCCCCGGCCCCATCACTTTGAAGAGATTTCATTCCTAGAGGATGATTTCCACCACCTCATCCCATGTCTGTTTGGGAATCGCCACCTTGAATACCTCCAAGGAGCTGGGACATCTTACCTCATCTCATTTTAAGATCTTACAGGGAAAGGTCCCTCACCCCAGCGTCCCTCCAAGGGAGTGGAGAGAGGTGAGCAGGGAAGGTTCACCTCTCTTCCATGCCACCTTGAATACCTTCAAGGAGCTGGGACATCTTATCCCATCTCATTTTAAGATCCTACAGGGAAAGGTCCCTCACCCCAGCGTCCCTCCAAGGGAGTGGAGAGAGGTGAGCAGGGAAGGTTCACCTCTCTTCCAGCCCAACCCTCTCCAGATGTGGTCATCGATCTCTGTCCCCACCGAGCAGGCTCGGGTGGTCCCCTCCCTAAAAGAAACAGCGGCAGATCCACTTCAGAGGTGAGGAAAATCAGGAGATGAGGAGATACTGGAGCAGCAGTGTGCTTATCTGTGTCCACAAGAGAGATTGGATCATAGTCCCAGCCCGAAGATACCATTGTCAACTGCTTAGGCTGCAAACAGCATTTAGCAAGCATTGACCCTCCTAGAAGTTGTTGGGAGCATTTGAAGTGCCTTCTGGCAGCTAAATGAATAGGAAGCTGAGCACCATAAAATCTCCACCACGGCAAAGGGGACTGAGCTTCTGTTGCTGTAAGCCTGGTTGCTCAACAGGAATCCACGTGCTGCAGAAATCGTTTGTGAAGTTTGCTCAACATCTTCAGCTGCAAACAGATAGTTGAGCGAGTATCTCCTGGCTGGTGAGGGCAGGGCTTCCAGCTGGGGACAGGTTTCATCAAGGGAAGTGAAAAATCGAGGAGTAAAAGGCAGCTGCATGCTGTGATTTCTCACTGTGGGGGTTATGGAGAGGTTTTGCATGTTCTTCTCCTCTGGTCTCACTGCCACAAGACAGCGTGGAGGTGTCAAAACTTTTTTAGGTACTTAAATGCACCAATCTTGCTTTCATCAGCAAGAATTCCCATTTTAGGCTATCCCTGTGGTTTCTAGGGACAGGGAAAAATTGCTTTGGACCACCTCCTGAGCAGACGAAAAGTGGCACCAGCTCATCCTGGAAATCTTCAGTTGAGAGATGAAGATTGTGAAGGTCTGGGAGGTGAGCAGGTCTCCAACACAAGGACAACGAGCCCAGCTGGCCAAGGTGCTACTAAAGACATAAAAATCATCTGTGGAACACGAGCAATTGAACAAACCATGAGCAACCTCCCAGCTTTAGAGTGGAATTACCCCGAGGGAGACGTGAGAGAGCGTCTCGCAAGAGCCACATCAGGATGGAGCCGGCTGCAGGTTTTTCTCCCATGGCTGGTTTCCAAGGTCTCTCCACCCCCGCTGCCTCCCCGAGCACTTTCCAGGCAGCTAAATCGTTCTGATAAATATAGCAGGAGGAAGGCAGCAGGTTCGGCTTGGGAAGAGCGGATGGAGCTGGCTCGGAGACAGCGAGCGTGCTTCGTGCTTGTTGCAACAGAGTCACGTGCATGTATTTAAGCTGAGACCTAAGCGTAAAATTATGCTGTTCTGGGACTTTGGAGAGGTCTGGAGTTTTGGAGGGGAAGTTGTTGTGTTTTGGTTTTTTTTTCCTAGCTGATGAGGTAGCAAGCCAGCTAGATGGAAATGGGTCAGCCACGGAGATGCTGGGAGGGCTGGAGCCCCTCTGCTGGGAGGGGGGGCTGAGAGAGTTGGGGGGGGTCAGCCTGGAGAAGAGAAGGCTCCAGGAAGACCTTAAAGCCCCTTCCAGTCCTTCAAGGGGCTCCAGGAAAGCTCCTTGATGAGGGAAAGGAGTGATAGGATGAGGAGGAACAGTTTTAAACCAAAGGAGGGGAGATTTAGACTAGATATTAGGAAGAAATTCTTTGCTGTGAGAGTGGTGAGACCCTGTCCCAGGTTGCCAGGAGAAGCTGTGGCTGCTCCATCCCTGGAGGTGTTCAAGATCAGGTTGGATGGGGCTTTGAGCAACCAGGTCTGGTGGGAGGTGTCCCTGCCCATGGCAGGGGGTTGGAACTCGATGATCTTTGAAGTTCCTTCCAACCCAATATGAATACTATGTGCTGGTGTTTGCAAGAGCTGTTGACTCTTGAGACTGGCCCACCGAGGTGTATGGTGGACATCATCTATGGCAGTCCTCACAAGGCAGGCAGCTGTCCCACGATGTGCTGGTGTTTGTCAGAGCCGTGGACTCTTGAGACTGGCCCACCAAGGTGTATTGTGGACATCATCTATGACAGTCCTCACAAGGCAGGCAGCTGTCCCACCGGATGGACTGTGTCATGATGGCCCCATGTGTGCACCAAGTGCCTGTAGGTTCCACCTGATGGGCAAGGGATAGCCCTGAGTCCTACCAGCATCAGGTACAGTGAGGTCCTCACCCTGAACTGGTACCCACCCAAGGCAACAAACACCAAACAAGAGGGGACTGGGCACTGGGCACCTGACACTGCTGTGTCAGGGCTTGGCCCTTATAACATTGTCTCCCCATGGCCTTGAACACCTGGGATGGACTGTGTCACGATGGCCCCATGTGTGCACACCAAGTGCCTGTAGGTTCCACCTGATGGGCCAGGGATAGCCCTGAGTCCTACCAGCATCAGGTACAGTGAGGTCCTGACCCTGAACTGGCACCCACCCAAGGCAACAAACACCAAACAAGAGGGGACTGGGCACTGGGCACCTGACACTGCTGTGTCAGGGCTTGGCCCTTATAACATTGTCTCCCCATGGCCTTGAACACCTTCCCTACTGTCACAGTGCTGAGCTGCACATCCCAATGTCAGCAGAGACTGAATAAACAACTGACCCTACTCCAAAAAAGATGCTGGCGCCCACTGGGAAAGCCCAGACCAGTGTTTATGCCAGAAGATGCACAAACATCTCAGATGAACAGCCCTGACCTTCTTCTCCTTCCCCCTCTTCCCTCCCCTCCATGCCCCACAAAATGAGGCTTTGTCTGCTTATCTCTGCATCCCCAGGGGAGCCCTTCGTGGAGATATTCTGGTAGTCCAGTGCCGGCGTTTCCTTCCAGCACCATTTCCTTCGATGTGAGGTCACCACCGCCACCTTCTCCTGACAGGGTCCCTCGGGATGCCTGCAGTCCCCTGGGATGCTTGGGGCTATCACTGGGAGGACATCGGCCAGAGGAGGAGGAAGCACTTCGACAGGACCTGATGGTCCAGGAGCCAGGGAGGCTGGAGGGTGCTGGGCGAGGAAGAAAAACAGGAAAGTGGTGGCAGATAAGGAAAAGACCCTGGAAGGGGAATATAGGGGAATAATGGAGGGTAGGAGGGAAATTAAGATCATGGCTTTTCCTACAGCAGACGTCGTGCCGTGAGAGGAAGCTGACGAGACAAAGGCAGCCCAGAGAAATTTTCCTCATCGCATTAGGAAACAAATCTCAGCCTCGCGGCAAGGCAGGAGCTGGGGATGGTCCAGCAGGTCTGTCTGCAGGGGTTTGTCACACACCCACGGGGTCATACCTGGCTGGGAGACTCCAAGCACAGCCCTGTGGGAAACTGTTAATTAGCCTGTTGTGAAGCCCTGCTAATTAATCTGTTGGTGGCACGCTTCCCATCGTGGTGAGACCAAGTTACTGCCTTGTGCATGGACAGACCTAGAGAGGGAGTGTCCTGGGGGACAGGACTTGATGTGAACCCAACACCTTGCTAACCTGCTGGGAGGAAACATATCAGAGATGAGGGCTTATGTCCATGTCCCAGCTGCTTCCTGCCTCAGGGCTCCATTTGCTAGTGTTCTGGTGTTTAATCCTCCTGTGGTAGAACATAAAAACTGTGTTTCCTGACTGATTTCTTCAGACACCATGACTTTCCTGCTGATCACTCAGCCATATGCTCTTGATATCACCTTTGAGCATGTCTCACTTGGAAACCTTGTCCTTTGCATAGTTTCTCCAAGACACAGCCTTTCTCCTACACCTGTATGGAAAAAGCTTCAATCCAAGTGCTTACCATCTTCCATCCTGATTATGGCTGTACATTTGGTGTAGCCATTACCAAAACACAGATGAGTGTGATGGAGGGACACCTAACCTGGTGGTCCTTCAGGATCGTTTCTCTACCCACAGGCTCCTGGGACTGTGCCAGGTCTGAGACCTCTTCACTGCAGGAGAGTTTGTTGGGAATATACTGATGGTCCAGAGCTTGCTTAGCTCAGACATCACTGTTCAGCTTTAAAAGTAAGGACCTAGAAATTTAAAAGACCAACTCCTCCAGGCCTGATCAGAAAGCCTTTGGAGGGAAGACTAGGCTGCCTTGTGGCTTGTTGGGTGGTAAAATGCCAACAATAAGAAAGTCTGGGTAACCCCACAGATGAAAGTGGCAATGCCTGAAGCTGGGTCATCTCCAGAGCTGCTCTCCAGGATTTGCTGGGCCCAGGACTGGGTTGGTTTCCTTTGTTGAGCCACCCAAAGGGCAGCATCACTGGAAGAGAGAAGGAAACGAGAGTAGAAGCCGGTCTTCAAGGCATGGTCTGCACCTTGCAGAAACTTTGTTTCATACATAAGTATGTAAAACAGCCAAACCCAACACTGTTATGAAAGATGTTGGGTTTGGGAGAGCGCTTGGTCACCCATCAGCCTCCATCTCTGCCACAGGCAGATTGTGTGACCTTGGTCACATCACTGCATCCCTTCTACCCTGCCTGCACTGCTGGAGACAAAGAGGGGGATGACTAACAGTCCACACCAGGTGGTGGTGGCCAGGTTGTCCTCCCCGAAGTGGAGGAAAAGATGTTTTTCTGAATGGAAGCTTGACTCTGGGTCCCTGCCTGGGTTGGTTATCACTGCTGCTATTTTGGTGGGCAAGAAAGAGCTGAGCCCGTGCCAGAGGAGGTGGTGGCAGGGGACAGAGGGGAGCAGGGTGATGGGACAGAGTGGGGAGCTGGGGCAGCTCGTCGGCTGGAGGAGAAAACCACGAGCCCCTGCCAAGGTCTCGGCTGGTTCCAGAGATAATGGAGGTCCCCTGGAGACGGGGCTGGCCCCGGGGTGGGCACATGGTGGCTGAGCTAAGTGGGACCAGTGCCAGGCTGTGCATGAGGGCTGATAAGAGCCAGGAAACGGTAGCCAAACTCCCACGGTCTCCTCAGGCATGGTTGGGCACCTCGGGGGACCAGTGAAAGGAGAGGCAACCTCGGGGGGGTCCCCCTGGAGACACCCCGATGGGTGGCTTTAGAGCTGCCCCACTCATGGGGGCTGTGAGGCCTCCAGTCAATCCATCTTCTCCGGGGATGGCAGGTGAGGAGAGAAAGAGGTTCACCGCCTTCACCGCCCCCAAGATGGAAAGTTTTAGGGTAGGAAGTGAAAATCCTTTTTCTCAACCTTTTTTTTTAAAATTTTTTTTTTTAGACTGTGTATACTTTTCCGGCTGAGTGCTTTTGCTTTTCAGTTTGCACATGGGGAAAAAAAATATCAGGGTCACGGGATGTCTCTGTGGGAGGTTTAATCCTGTTAAAAATCACTTTCTTCCGTATGGATGTCTCTAACAGCATATGTCCCAAGATAGCCTTTACTACTGTGAGATATTATAAAGATAGCATTCTAAGATATTTCTAAAAAAATCTAATAAATGTGTTTTGACACCCTGGGACACGTCCTTCAGCTTTCCCCACAAGCAGCTGATCTAGGTTGCCCCGGCTCCAGCAGAGGGTGGATCAGAGACCTCCTTCAGCCTTTCAGTTTCCTGGATGGTATAAGGGTAACCCAGGAAAAGTCTTTTGTTCTCAAGAGCAGCACAGCATGGACATGGATGCTCTGTCCTCATATACAGATAAGACCATTTTTTAAACTAAAAGAGAGGAGATTTAGATGAGATGTGGGGAAGAACTTTTTTAGTGTGAGGGTGGTGAGAGCCTGGCCCAGGTTGCCCAGAGAAGCTGTGGCTGCCCCATCCCTGGAGGGGTTCAAGGCCAGGTTGGAGGGGGCTTGGAGCAACCTGGTCTGGTGGGAGGTGTCCCTGCCCAGGGCAGGGGGTTGGAACTGGCTGGTCTTTCCAACCTGAACCGTTCTATGATTCTATGAATTTCCAAAAAACCCAAGGTACCATCTTCTTCCCCATCCCAAGGGATGATATTTGTTGGCCTTATAATACCACCTTCCTTCACAAACCTCATTTATTGGTCTAAGGATGGCCACTGCCCTCATGAGAGCATTATTTCCACAGACAGACTCATCCATGGGAAACCAGCTTGTCTCTGTCCCATGCTCAAGTCACAGAAGGTCTCCACACGTGTTTTGAGATTCAGTTTTATGCCAGGATGGATGGTCCAGTTGGTGGCTTGGGGACTGGCAATGGCTGGTGGGATGATTCTTCCTGTTTTCACCATGTGACTGTGGTGAGTGACAGGGTTGTTGTGGGGGCTGATAACTGGATTAGCTTGAGCCAAAATTGCTTCTGCCTACGCTCAGCAGGACCTTGGTTCATCCACCACTGTGTCAGCTCACTAAATACAAGGAGCTCTCTTCCAGCCTGTGCTTATCCCACCATGGTCACTCACACACCCCCAGGGGACTCTGCTAATGAACTGTGCTTGAAGACCTTCATCTCCCAGCAGATAGCAGCTCCCCAAGGAACGGACAGCCTGGGAGTGACGGCGCTGGTGGTGAAACCTCCCATCGATCACAGAAGCACAGCCGCCGCCTCTCCACACCAGCTACCAGAAGCAATCACATCCCCGAGCAGACAAAACACGCACATTTTTCCCCTCTCATGGACGTCCATGCATTTTCTCTCCCATGTGCTCAGCGTCAGGAGATGCCTGGTGCTCAGATAGGGCTGCCCCTTGGCTGTGGACCATACATGAAAAGATTGTATTGTCGTCCAGCCCCGTCCTGGGAGACACCAGCCTGGAGAGTCTCTAATGCCCTTAGTGGGCAAATCCATAACTTTCCTCCTTGGGGAGATAAACTTGTTCACATGCCAGCAAGGGGGACCTCAGCTTCCCTTCTGCCTTGAGATGGCTTCTTTGGGCAATTTCCTTCCCATGGTCCCAAGATAATGTTGCCAAACTTCTGTCCTTGAAGCAAAACCAGAGAAGGGTTGTCTTGGGCTTTCCTTGTAAGCATCAGTTTGGCAGGAAAGATTATTTAATCTGTTTTGTTTTTTTTTTTTTCATCCCAGGAACCATGTTTCTTTTTAGGTGGTTGCTTCAAAGAGCTGCTATGGGCCAAGCAGAAACCCAAAGCTTGGGAGGAAAGGGATTAATGGGAAATTTAGGAAATGCTTGATCTTGCCTACTCTGGAATAAATCTAGTGGTTTCCAGAGCAAACGTAGAGATCCTCTGAATTCATACCTGTATCCTCAGCTCTTTGTCCTGCCGACCTCGGACATGTCACCATTGCAAGTGCTGCCAACTCCAGACCTCTATCAGAAGACTCACCAAGGCTTGTAATTCTCTAAAGCCTTCCCATCACCCAACTGCAGGTTTGGTTTGGCCCCTGCAGCTCCTGTAGCTGCACAAACCTCACTGTATCCTGGTGCCCCAGGACCATGGCATCTGGTCCTTCAGGCTGGGGTTGGACTGCCAGGCTTGAAGAGCTGTGTTTTACTTCTGGTCCCTCTGTCATCTCCCGACGAAGACCTAGAAAGCCAGGTTTCAGGTTCTGCTCTGCAAAACAGGGTTGTGGGCCAAGACCTTGCCTTCCCAGGGCTTGATAAAAGGGACCACTGCAAAAACCCAGCAAGGTGCAACGTGCAGTTGACAACTGCAGCCACAGTGATGGGGTCCTGGTTGCTCAGCCCCTGTCTGATACAGCTGAGCTTTTTACTGCATAAATATCCTTCCTGCCAGCTGGAGCTTCCTTCCCCCAGTCCTGGGAAGGATCTGTCTGGCACCAAGGAGGGGGTCATACCCCTTGGGGTCTTGCTAGTCCAGCCAACATCCTTGCAGAAGGTCTTTCCATTTGTATGTACACCCATATGAATTAAGAGACGTGTTTTCAGGAAGATTGTTTTCGGATCTTACCCAAGGAATTCAGGACTGTGTCTACTAGGCCAGGAGACTGTAGGTCTGACACAACTGTTTTGCCAACACATTCCTCCAAAAAAAACCCCATTTTTCCTCTCTTTCGCAGAGTGGGGGAGCATGTGGTGGTGGGTGAAGGATGGAGTGGGTGGGCATTCATGACCGTGCACCTTCCCTCCTTCCCCCATCCTCCTCACCACCCTCCCCAGCCCCTTCCCCTCTCCTCAGCAGCGATAAGCTCGCCAATGGAAAAAATGTTGTCACACATATCTCACTTCCAGTGTGTGGGAGTTGCTGATAGCGGCACGAAGATCTGGACAATAAAGCCTCCTGACAGCTTTCGTGTCCGTCCCAGGCACAGGGACCTGGTTCTGAGCTCTGACAGGGCTTGGGGACGGGTCCTGCAAGTGGTGGCCCTAGGGAGGAGGACGGAGAGGGAAAAGGGCTCCTTTACCCCTCTTTATCTGGGGTGCAAAGCCTTTCCCCAAATTTAGCATCACCTCTTGTCCACGGGGCGTCTCCAAACCAAGAGACACAGACTTTTGGCTGTAGGTGGCTTTGCTGGCGTGATGGGGAGCAGCTCGGCAGCTGCTGGCTGCCGTGTTTGTTTTGGAGGATCCCCACCAGCCAGCACTCCCTCCTTGGGGAGAAGGGGGGGCTGCATTGCTCCAGCCCCGCTGTTCTTCTGTGTGGGGCTGCCGAGAGAGCCCAGAGCACCTCGCCAGGAGGGTGAAGTCATTTATTTACGCCTAGAAAAAAAATGTACTTTATTACACAGCCTCTGAGACGTTAGGGCTGAGCAACCGCCAGGCTTTGGCTCTGACGTGGAGAGCCGGGGTCAGCACGGGGCAGTCCCGGTGGCTGCCTCTTTTCTTAGCCCCCTTATAGGGGTGTGTAAACAGGACATTGATTTATTCATGTGAAAAAAAGTGCCGAGACTTTGTTGGCAGAAGTTCATTTGACCGACAGAAGTGTCTCCACGGTGGTGGGTCACCCTGGGCTCCCTTCACCATCTGCGGAGATAAGAAAACCCTTGTAAAACAGAATTTCATGCCCCACAGACCCAGTTTCTCCAGCTTTCAAGGGAGCTGTGGAGGCCAAGGAGATGGAGACCTTTGCTTTGTAGATCTTCAAATCACTTACCCAGGACAAAGGCTTGGCTCTGCCCGGGATGAGAGGGGCCCTTCTGAAACAGGGCTTAGGTGTGAAAGAGTCCCTGAAGGTGACCCTGATTTTGTACTGCTCCTAGTTTTTCAGTATCTATTTTGTCACTGTAATTACAAGAATTGAGAATGATTTTTACAGAAAATCTGTTTTTTTCCAAGAAAAAAAAAAAAAAATCTCTTTTATGAATTTTCCAGCTAGAAAGAGAACCATTCAGTGTTTATATTTCTGCCCCACGCCTTGGGGGCTGTTGTCACTGTCTCCAAAATCTTCATTTTCCTCTAGAGCACTGATTTCCAAAGTGGGGTGTGAGCAAGACAATCCGTTGGAGTGGGAGAGGAAAACATTCTTTATACCATGAATAAATAATAGAAAATAAAAATACTAAAAGACCACTGCTGTGGGGAACCGTTTCTCTCCTTGGGCTGCAGCTCCCGTGTCCCACAAGGCTTTTCCCTCCTGGAGGGCTGTGCTGTAGGAGATAAGAAGCACAGTTTGTTTCTAGGTTTGGCCAAAGATATTTCATTCTTTTCTGATGAAACCACTTTTATTGAGGGACAGAGGAAAAGAGGTGGTGGCATTAAGGGTTGTTGCTATTTTATGGACAATAAAGGTTTTCCGTTCAAAGTTGGGGAAAAATTGGCAAAAACACTTCGGGGAGGATCGATGCTCCATCTCAATATAATTTCTGTGGTAAATTTGGAGCCAGCCCTGCTTGAGATCACTCCTGACCCCAAGTTTTGGGGAAGGGGCAGATTCACCTCCCTCCCTCTGCCCCGGCCCCCTCCTTTGATGGCAAGGGGGAGTCTTTTAACCCTTTCCGGACGGTCACACAGGATTTTCCAGGTTGCCTGCCTGGGATGAGAGAGGTTAAACCCTCCCAGGGCTCAGCAGGAGGAAAGCTGGGTGACAGCATCACCCTTGACTCCATCTGGGCCGCGGCACAGAGGTGCTTTCTTCTCCTCTGATGGCTGGCTCCATCCTGCTGCCAGCAATTTCCCTCCGCAGCTCCTGCCAAGGAGCACACACACACACACACACACACAGGCCTAGCCGTGCGCACACCCAGGCGTGAATGCTTCTCACAAGGCTCACATTCAGGGGGCTCCCCACCTCCTTTTTTTCCCCCCCCACCCCACATCACTCCTGGCAGCCCATCCCCGAGATGTCACCCTGCCCCTGATAAGGCGCAGAGGCGGCTGCGAAAGGAAGGCTCCCAGTTGCTCCCGGCGCCAGGCAGGGTAGAGGCAGACACGTCTAACCCTTGCCTCCTCCAGCAGTGGCCAAAAACAGATGACATCACCCCCTTGTCCCCTGTCCCCCCGCCTCCCCAGCATCCCTATCAGCCCCAGCACGGAGGAGCGAGAAGGAAGAGGGAAGGCGGAGGCGGGGAGCTGGGGGGGGAGGTGGGGGAAAAAGAGGGAAGATGAAGGTTGGAGCTGGAAGTTGGTTACTTTGGCAAAACGACAAATTTCTGCACAGCTTCACCGGCCAGACTTCAAAAAGGTGGAAAAACTGGAGGCTCGTTTCTGGCAGGTCTTGTTATCAAGGGGAGCCTTATCTGCTCGATGGGACTGATGGCTCATGCGAGCCGGAGTGGCTGGTAACCTCTGGCTGAGCTTTCCGAGGCCTCCAAGGAGCTGGACTGTCACTCAACAGAGAGGAGAAGCATCCAGGAGAGAGGATTATGTTTTTGCAGGCTGCAGAGTGAGAGGAGCAAGGACACGGGTATCCCCAGCCCAGGAGTGCATGGGAGCCCAGTCCCTCACTGGTTTAATTCATGGTGGTAGAAGAGCAGGGGAATCCCAGCTCAGAGTCCAGACAGAGATGGGACGGATCTCCATTGGGTGTCAACCAGCACAGTTGAGTCACTGGTTTTACTGGTTTCCCTCTGTTTCCAGAAGACTGGTTCCTATGGGGTAGCTAATGGATTTAGGTTAAAGTTAGGTGTGTAGCTGGATGGTTTGCCACCTGAGGAAGCTTTTGGGCAGTAATTTTCGCCAACTCCTTGCCTGCATGTCCCAGATATCACACTGGATGTTTTCCAGAGATCAACCTTCCAGCTTTTCTCTCATGGAGAGTTTCATATCCCTTCGTGCCCTCTCACTCCTCCAAGTCATCTCTATTCCTTGCTCACCCTACGTCACCTCCTTTCCTAGGTGCAGACTGCTCCTGGTGTCCTGCTCAACATTACATCATGGTGGGCAATTCCCCTTCCTTCTTAGCACCACAGCCAACAGCATTTACTCCCTGGTGATGCCTTGTGATGTGTTGCTGTAAACAAACATGGTTTTGGCCCATTCCCACTTGTAATTCCACCCAATAGATCA
Source organism: Calidris pugnax (assembly GCF_001431845.1). Lineage (NCBI taxonomy): Eukaryota > Metazoa > Chordata > Aves > Charadriiformes > Scolopacidae > Calidris > Calidris pugnax. The sequence goes on from NW_015090896.1 coordinate 963,147, forward strand.
GCAGATGCAGGAAATGAGGCAGTGATGCCCCTCTTGGTGTTGTAATATGGTCTGAAATACAAGAATTTATTCCCTTCACCTCTCAAAACACTTTTACTTTTCCTCTTTTCCTTTTCCTTTTCCCTTTTCTTCCCTTTTCCCTTCCCTTCCATTTTCCCTTCCCTTTCCTTCCTCTTCCTGTTCCCCACGGGGATGGTATTTCTCCATCTCACCACCTTTACCTCATCTCAGAGATGGATAACCTGAGACATCCACCCGGTTTCTCCTTCTTGTTGTTCTTATGGGGAGGAAGAGGCACTTCTAGAAGGCAAATCATACCTCTGTCTTGGATCCATCCCCTTGAAGAAGATGGATCCTGCTGTGGTCTCTTCTGTAGACAGGTAGAGCAAGAGGTAGAGGTTGATAAAGGCTATGACAGAGAAGGAAGCATGGTCTAGAAGAGAGGTTTCATAACTACTTGGACAAGATCCTTCTCTGGCTGCCACCTTGGAAGGGTACAGCTGTCCCCTTGGTCCTGTGACACATCTGACAGCCTTGTGCAGATCAAGTGCACAGCTGATCTCAAGTGGCTCTGAATGTGGGCAAGTGCATCAAACCCTGGGTGTTAGGTCCACCTCAGAGGGAAACACAGCTGCACTCTGGACCCAGAAGGATGTATAAAACCAACAGGTTTATTGGTGATGGACAAACCAAGCTGTGGGTGTAGGCACAGAGGTGTCCGAGAGCAGATCCTACGTACAGTTGTGGTTGCAGGGTCGCTGGGCTGGTCACCCTGGGGCTCTGGGGTCCATCCCAGTGTGGTCGCTCTCATCGGCAGCAACGCAGGCGGCCGTTGCTGCAGGTCCCTTCCCAGTGCTCCATGTGGAAGCAAAGCCTCCTGCAGTGGCCGTGGTTGCTTCTGCACTGCTGTGTGTCCGAAAGGCCTCTTGCTGCAAGGGAAAAAAAGGGATGGGAGACCTTCTTAAGGGACTTGGGAACCCACCCGGAGCTCTGGTGGTGTCGCTGGCTGAGCAATGAAAGGCTTGCAATGGGGAAATTCAGCTGGCTTCGTGGTGAAGGTCAGAGGTGCTTGGGAGGAGCATTTCCCTCCAGCAAGCACTGGGAGTCTGTTAACAACCAGTTTACGTGAGATGATCAGCTTTGGGTTGGCTAGGTCAGGTTAGGTGAGGTGGTTCCATTGGGCAACATCAGAAGTCAGAAAAGTGTCTTTTTGGAACAGATATTTTATCTGCTGTTTTGTTTGGTTGGGGCATTTTTTGTGGTTGTTGGTTTCTTGGTGTTTTGGGGTTTTTAGTTTGTTTGTTTTAAGTCTTCCCGTTTTGATAAAAAGGGTGTGTGCTGCTTCTCTACACACAGCAGGAACACCAAGTTTGGGGTTTTGGGAGGGATACACTGATGGGTATCCACCAAATCCTTTCTCTCCTCCGTTTATCCCTAGGACTTCAGTTAAGTAAATGACAGCATAAACATTTACTAAGCAAGTAAATCTCCTCTTTGTGGTTATCAGGTTTATTTTCTGTGAAAGTCCTACCACCATAGTCCTAGCAACACCATGGTGATCTTATTCCTAACATATATATACAAGCAGCCAGTCAGAAAGCCCAGCCAAGAAAGACTTTTCTATTAAACAGAATCCCAGAAGAAAACAGACAAAATAAATTAACTGGCAGTCTTCCCCCCCAACTTTTTCCCCTGGAAGATGCCTTTTGATTTCATGGGTTTCTCTTTTTTTTATGGAGGATGAGGCTTGTATCCTGGTCAGGAGCAGAGCTCAGGCTCCTGTCTCAGGGTCAGCATTTCTGGGTTGGTTTTGAGGGGATGGAGAGGAGGGGTCATAGACTCTGTGAACTGGAGACACCTGCATCCAGGAAATTCATGGAGACCATGTTAGAAGAAATTTGTTCTTTGGAAGCAAGAGTCAGATCAGCCTAGACTTGACTTGGTTTGACTTCAGGACCCTGTCTTGTCCTTCCCTACCTCGAGGTAGAAACCCAACTTCTCTCTTTCCACAGTCCTGCAGAAACCCCTGTGAGTATTTTGTCCTTACCGGGAACATCCTGGAGGAGGAGAATGACAATGACTGCAAAGAGCAGCTGAAGAATCCGCATAGCTGAAGGTGGGTGGGGGTTCCACCACGAGGAGGAGCGAAGGGGCTGTAAAGGGATGGAGAAGAGAGAAATCCTGGATTTATAGTGCCGGGGGGTTGTGTAACACTCCTGGAGTGGGGGAACTATGTCAATCCCAGATGCATTTCAACATGACAGCAAACAGTTGCACTGGGATGTGCCCACTCTTGATCATGTTGCAGGGGAAAAAGAGTCAACAGAGGAAAAAAAAGAAAAAAAAAAATTAATTATTTAAAAAAATAAGAAAAGAAAGGCAGAGTTTTGTCAACAAATTGCACTGAGCACCAGGGAGTCTGCTACTGCTTGCTGCTGGAGACAGGACGTTGGGGCTGACCCAGTCTGGCTCCTCTTGTGTTTGTAGACCCGAGCATGTGATGTTAAAATCCCATCCAAGCTTTTTTTTTTTTTTTTTTTGTGTTTCCAGCTCCCAGTCTCTGTGTTTAGCGTTGACACAGTCAAGAGTGAAAAAATCCAGAGTCTCCCCCTCAGCAGTCCCAAGCACACTCAAAATTGGTTTGATAATCACGGGATCCTTAAAAATCAAAGGTCTGTTTGCATTTCCCAACTTCTGACCTGCGAAGAGACTGCTTGCCAAGGTTTTGTTTACAGCTGCCAAGAAAAATGGCAATTTAGAGTCTTATTCATTTATGCACTTATTAAATGGGAAAGCTGGGATAGCTCCCGGTGATTATCAGGAGCGGGAGCGTTAGGAAAGCTTGTGTATTACAGCTCTCCCAGGAATGCTGGCAGGATCCCTGGTTTGTACTCGTTCTCCAGGTCTGTTCCAGGAAATCAGTAGAGGTGGGACCCGAGTTACAACTTGGGAAAACAAGGCAAAGCAAATAACGGGCAGAAATCGCCCCCGACCAACGACAAACAAAGGAAGAGGAAATAGAAACTCCATAAAGGTTTATTTTTACAGCAGCGATGCAGCAGAGGGCATCACCAAGTCTTCCCTTTTCCCTTTATGAGTCACCTTGGTGGCTTTTTATTTGCAAGCTGGGTGCCAAGTGGTGCTGGAAAAATGTAAAACCCATGGCCTTCGGGCTGCTTGAACAGAGCAAGGATCACCTTCATCAAACAGTGCAGATAAGGGACCCTTCACCAGCTGGACTTTGGAGCACAGGACACCGAGCATTTAAACAGGGTGTTGTGCGAACTGGCCACAGGCAACCTGGGGAAAGAAAATGGATCTGTGACCCTCTCTGAGGAAGGAAGGGTTGCAAGGATGCTTGTAGAGCCTCTCTAGAAGCGTTGGTGCTTTGGGTATCTGGTAGCACTGCTTGGTGTAGTTGGTGGGAAACCATAACCCACCACATGTGCCTCTGAGGATCGACATCTCCAATGTGAGAGATGGTGTGATGGGGTCAGGGCAGGGCATTTCTAGCAGAAATGAGACTGCAGCTCTTGAGCCACAAGCTGAGCAGGGAGGAGCGTGTGGATGCTCATACGAGTGTCCTGCTCTCCATACGTGACCTGATGTGCCTGAACCATGTGTGTGCGGGTGGCTTGATGTACTTTAGAGAGGAGGTTTAGCACGGAGCCAGAGCACCACATGGTCGTGGTGTTCCCAGTGATGGATGGCAAAAGGCCATCTTTTATCTCTAGCTCAGCTGCTTTCCCTTGGTGGGAGCAGCACCATCTCAGAGGATGAGCGGTGTCTGAAGCCGTTCGAATGCTTCAGGCTCCACAGGGGCAGGCACAAAGGTGGTCAGGATGCCTCCTCCACACCATCACGAGCCCCTGCTCTGCAGCTGAAGTGCACAGGTCAAGTTGCAGAACGTGCCTTGGGGAAGAGAACCAAAACCAGATGATACCAACATAAACCAGATTTCCCCCAGAAATCAGAGGCAGGAAGTCTCTATCCCCTGGGCGATTGATCTGACAGCAGATGGACCTCCTCCCTCCAGCACGGTCCCTACTCCATGTTGGCCTCAGCCTCTGGTGAGCCTACTGGGGCTGGTCCATCAGCCTCCCACCCTTCCCAGCTCTCCAACCTGCCACCAGATGGGTTTTTTCTCAGATCCCAAATGCACAAAAGCTGGTCTGTGCTCAGCGACACACGGAACAGAAATTAGCTCTTGGGTGTCTCAGATGTTTTGGGGCTGGGGAGGGGTCAAGTCAAGCCCATCCACCCCAGGGCCCCAGATGGGAGGGCTGGGTTCACTGACTTCATCTGCCTTGGGTCGAGGACCTAAGCAGCCTGATTTTAAAAATGCAGCCTGGGAAATATTGATCTGACAGCAGATGGGCCTCCTCCCTCCAGCGTGGTCCCTACTCCATGTTGGCCTCAGCCTCTGGTGAGCCTACTGGGGCTGGTCCATCAGCCTCCCACCCTTCCCAGCTCTCCAATCTGCCACCAGATGGGTTTTTTCTCCGATCCCAAATGCACAAAAGCTGGTCTGTGCTCAGCGACACACGGAACAGAAATTAGCTCTTGGGCGTCTCAGATGTTTTGGGGCTGGGGAGGGGTCAAGTCAACCCCCATCCACCCCAGGGCCCCAGATGGGAGGGCTGGGTTCACTGACTTCATCTGCCTTGGGTCGAGGACCTAAGCAGCCTGATTTTAAAAATGCAGCCTGGGATAAATTTATGGCAGCAGCAGAGAAGATGAAGACAAGGGCAAATGCTTTGGTGATGTGAAAGCCTCCTGGTGCCCCTTGCCAGCTTGCCATGCTGTTTCCACCTCCCCATCCCATCATCCCACTGGCAGCTTTTTACCAAACCCTGAGCCAAGTGAGTGCCTACAGAGCCCGGGAAGAAATTACCTGGGCTCAGTTCTGGGCCCATCTCTGACCCAGAAACGCCCCACGGTCATGGGCAGGTTTTCATCATGAAAAATGTCCCATCATTCCACCGGCAGCTTTTTACCAAACCCTGAGCCAAGTGAGTGCCTACAGAGCCCAGGAAGAAATTACCTGGGCTCAGTTCTGGGCCCATCTCTGACCCAGAAACGCCCCATGGCCATGGGCAGGTTTTCATCATGAAAAATGGGACCATCTACTTCCTGCCCCTAACAGCAGCCATATGGGGAGGCCTGAATTAGCATAAGCTAAGTGCTAGTTTGCTGATATCTGAGTATCTTTTAATGTCTGAGCCTGAGATTCATGTAATTTGGTTTACTTGTGTAGATACAGCTTCTGAATCCAGACCCAACTCCCTAGCATGCCCCCAAAGCTGGGCTGTGGTCGGGCGATGATGTCTTTCACTCCACAGGAGGTGGAGGAGCACCCATGAAAGTAGGCCTCACCCCCTTATCTACTGGACAGGGCAGAGCCCAACATGTAGGTGGTTGCACTGGTTTCCATGGAGTGACTGGGGATGTGAGGAACAACCTGGGTCTAAGAGACTTGCTCAAGGCTGTGAGATCTCAGCTTCTCCAAGCAGGAGCCTATCTGACCACCGTTCTGCTCCTGATTACACAGCTCCGTTACAGGGACATTTTTAGGATGGAAGCAGAGGATTTTATCTCTGTCTGTCTCTGCCAAACAAACACTGGCCTGTTGCCTGGGATTACATGACTTTTTTAGGGTGGAAGCAGAGGATTTCATCTCTGTCTGTCTCTGCCAAACAAACACTGGCCTGTTGCCTGGGAACAGCAAACACATTTCAGTAAGGAGGATGTTCATATCATGCTTTGATGAAATAACCTCTCCAGTTATTCATGAGGCTTGTGCTTGTTGACAACCTGGGCATGAGGGTAGGGCTCTACCCGGGCTGTCCGTATGGCTGCAAAGACCCCAGATATACCTCCTAAGGTGTCCGGATGGCTTGTGGGTCTGCCTTAGAATTTGGTGTAGGTCGACTAGAGTAGTACTGAGGAACTCTTTATTTTGTAGCCTTCTGAGCTCTGCAGGTACCTGGAGTTAAGGGCTCAACCTTTCCCACAAAAATCCTCTTCCTCATTTGGCTTTCTCCCATGAGGGAAAAAACTTACTGTCTTTTCAAAGTGGACCACTAACCTGATTTAAATTCTCACCAGCCTGTATCTCTGAAGGGATGGTGGACTTCACCTTGTCATTTCTTCTGCTATTTTGGCTTCCCCCTTCACTTGACTGACTACTCTACTCTACTCTCCCTGCTATTCCTACATGCAATCCTGCAGGGAAGAGGTTGGATTCAGACGAACCCCACTGACCACATCTGGGTCTACACTGTAGGAAATGGCCTCAGTTAAGTGGGACTGCTGGTCATCTGGGCTGGGCTGGAAGTCCTCTGGCAAAGGGTCACACTGGGGATGACTTTTACTGAGGGCTTCAAACAATCAAATATTTTGGGGGGTTTGGATATAAAGGGTTGGAAAATGGTGTCTGAGCCCTGTAGGAGTGTGGTCTCATGGTGAATGAAACAACACAGGTGAACAGCTTGGTGCTGAGGGGATGGACATGGTCACTCAACCAGAGGAACTTAGTGCTTCCTGCTCCCCGGGGTTATGGGATACACCAACCTGGGGGTAATTAATATGAGAAACATTCCCTATCATGCACTTACACCAAAGCATCTCATGCTGCTGTTTAAGCATCCATGTAGGTGAACAGCTCGGTGCTGAGGGGATGGACATGGTCACTCAACCAGAGGAACTTAGTGCTTCCTGCTCCCCGGGGTTATGGGATACACCAACCTGGGGGTAATTAATATGAGAAACATTCCCTATCATGCACTTACACCAAAGCATCTCATGCTGCTGTTTAAGCATCTCCTTACAAGCTGTGCTGGTGAGGTAATGGGTCAAGAAACCACATCAAGAAACAGTTGTGTAGGGTTGATGGACTGGAGGGTGATGTTCTCCACCTTCCGCCATGTCCTTGGTGCATTCTCTCTCCTCTCTCTGTGTCAGACCAGGCGGCTGGAAGGGGAGTCAGTTCATCTTATTTATCAGGCAGAAAAATCATGATCGATTTTAGTGCTTTTCTTTTTTGTTGGGTTGTCTTTTGGGTACTTTAGGTTTATTTCCAGCCAGATCAGCAAGCAAGGCAGAGTTGTGACCGTGCTTTTTAGCAGCAGCCAGAGGGACAATGTTGCCTATAAACTGTCTGAGCTTCTCCACCTTCCCTGGTTGAAATTTGGCTGCCCAACAGGTCCAAGATGTACAGGGGGCAGAAGGGCCAGCAATGGGCAGGGAGACGTACAAGATGAGCTGCAGGAGCCCAAGCTGGTGAGGGGTCTGGAGAACAAGTCCTATGAGGAGAGGCTGAGGGAACTGGGCATGTTTAGTTTGGAGAAGAGGAGGCTGAGGGGAGACCTCATTGCCCTCTACAACTACCTGAAAGGAGGGTGTAGAGAGGTGGGGGTTGGCCTCTTCTCCCAAAGGAATAATGACAGGACCAGAGGAAATGGTCTGAAGCTGCGGCAAGGGAGATTCAGATTAGATATTAGGAAGAATTACTTTACTGAAAGAGTGGTCAGGCACTGGAACAGCCTGCCCAGGGAGGTGGTGGAGTCACCATCCCTGGAGGTATTTAAGAAACGGGTAGACATGGCTCTTCAGGGCATGCTCTAGTGCCTGAGATTATTGGTTTGTGGTGGGGTGTAGTGTGTGGGGTTGTGGGTGTGGGGTTTAGTTGGTGGGTGGTGGTTTGGGGTTTGTTGTTTTTGTGTGGTTGTGGTGTGGTGTTTATTTTTTGCTTGTTTGTTTGTTTGTTGTTTTTTTTTTGTGGTTGGACTTGATGATCTCGGAGGTCCCTTCCAACCACTAAGATTCTGTGATTCTGCGATTCTGTGATGTTCCATTTTCTTAGTAAACCAGGCTATAAACACGGTGGCCAAGCGTCCCCCCCAGATAAGAGGCACAAATCACGGAGGTTGTGGACCAGCGTAAGAACTGAACTGTTTGGTTTGGAAAGGCGCCTTGATTTAAAAGCCTGCCTGTGCTGTACTCATACATCAGCACGCGTCGGAGAGCCGGGCCGGATCTGGGGAGGAATTTGGCTCTGGATTCAGCCCAGTCTCTGTTTTCAGCAGCAGTTCCCGAGCTGACAGCCTTCTCTGGGTAAGCTGGCTCTCCTGACGGCTCATCCAAGTGCAGGGGATCTCCAGGGGAGGGCTGGTGTCTCCCTGTCTTGTTGTCCTGGGCTGTTTTATGATGACCCGGGGAGAATATCTGGGCTGCTCACGGGAGAAGGGATGAATTAATTGTTGGACCTCTGGCAAGGGGTCCTGACCCCAGTGAGGTCAATGGGAATTTTCCTGTTTGATTCATCACAACAAGAATTTCATCTCCCAGGGAGGACTTTTCCCTGGCTCTCACCAGCGCCTGGGCTAATTGGCATAGCTCTCCCATGACATCATTGTTTTCTTGCTTTCACAGAAATGATTGACCCAGAGAGAAATATTTTACCTGGAAAGGGAGACCGAGAGCTAATTGACAGAGGCAGGGGAGTGTCAAAATTTCGAGCTGAAAAAACCCAGAAGGGCTGAGAATGGGTCTGGACAGCTGAGGGGATTTAGCCTGATGCAGTTCGTAGGCAGAGAGCTGTTAGGTGCAAACAGGCTAATTGCTTTGGGATTATTGCTGGGTGATTGCAGAGGAAAGGAGGAGCACCAGAAACGCAGTCTGTGGATGAGGAGAGCAGCCCATCAAGGGCAATGGTACACAACTTTCAGATCCATTCTCCACCATGTTTAAAACAAGCAAGTTTCCCCGAACTGGAAGAGGGGAGATTTAGATTAGATATTAGGAAGGAATTTTTCACTTTGAGGGTGGTGAGAGCCTGGCCCAGGTTGCCCAGAGAAGCTGTGGCTGCCCCATCCCTGGAGGGGTTCAAGGCCAGGTTGGAGGGGGCTTGGAGCAACCTGGTCTGGTGGGAGGTGTCCCTGCCTGGGGCAGGGGGTTGGAATTGGATGGTCTTTAAGGTCCCTTCCAACCCAAATCATTCTATTATTCTATGATTCTGTGACAACCCTGCTGGGTTTTGCATTTTCTGGTCTAGTTGGTGGCTGATGGACAGCACATTCCTGTTATGAACCCAATGGGGAAAGGGGTCTGTGTGCATGTGGGGAATCCCTGCTCCTTTTTCTGTGCCTTATTTCTCTGGCCAGCCCTTCCCAGTGCCTGTAGGAACCTGGCACAGCCTGGAAAGGAAGAGTAGATATGGGGGTGGGGGCAGGTCTTGCCTAAGAAACACAGACCACGCTTGCCTTTATGTCAAACTGGGTAGCTTTTGCACCAAAAGCGATGGAAAAAAGGCTACTCTCATTGCAACTGTTTTCTCTGGGGAGGGAAATAAAGAGGCAGAGCCACCCAGTTCTGCTGGGAAGGTGTGGGCTGCTGTGGTCACTGCTGGTCAGTGGGAGAGGGAGCATCCTACCAGCGGCAGCTTTGCTGAGTGTCAGGAGGAATCACAGACGGCATTTGCTGTTCTGCTAAATGTCAGATTTATTGCTTTCAGGTGAGGGGAGAAGCCATTTCTCACCTGTGCACAACAGGTAACAAGCAGATGCCCAAAGGGGCAATACATAATCATCTGGGCGGTCCCAATTTCTTCTTGTCACAGTGTTTCCTAGAAAGCCCCAGCAAAAGCAAAAAGCAACACATTCAGAAATCCACAAGTGAATCTACAGGCATGTTTTCCCAGAAGAGCAACAGTCACAGAGCACAGCGAAAGCAAAAAAGCAACACATTCAGAAATCCACAAGTGAATCTACAGGCATGTTTTCCCAGAAGAGCAACAGTCACAGAAAGGCACAACATCTGCTCCCCCTTCCTTGTCGGGGGAGCCAGCAGCTCTCCACGAGCTGCATTTCTCTCCTTTGGAAATCTTCAGCTCTTGGTGGTAGTGGGTGACAAGGTTTTGCAACAGAGAATGATGGGTTGGAAGCAGTAGTTAGCCAGGTATTCACCAGAAACGCAGTTTCCAAGTCGGCATAAGCCCCCTTCCTGTTTACAGCTGTCTGGTCCGTAAGCATCTCCTGTACAAGGAAGCAGCGAGTTGGTGGGTAAAATGCATGTGGTGTATAAAATCATAGAATCATAGAATTTTTTAAGTTGGAAGGGACCTTAAAGATTATCTAATTCCAACCCACCTGCCCAGGGACACCTCCCACTAGATGGGGTTGCTCAAAGCCTGGTCCAGCCTGGCCTTTTAACACCTCCAAGGATGGGACATCCACAGCTTCTCTGGGCAACCTGGGACAGGGTATCACCACCCTCACACCAAAGAAGTTCTTCCTAACATACCGTCTCAATCTCCCCAATTTAACACCAGTTTAACACCATTGCCCCTCGTCCTGTGGCTCCCCTCCCTGATCCAGCGTCCTTCCCCATCTCTCTTGGAGCCCCTTGAGGGACTGGAAGGGGCTCCAAGGTCTCCCCGGAGCCTTCTCTTCTCCAGGCTGACCCCCCCCAACTCTCTCAGCTCCCCCTCCCAGCAGAGGGGCTCCAGCCCTCCCAGCATCTCCGGGGCCTCCTCTGGCCCAGCTCCAACAGCTCCATGTCCTTCTGCTGTTGGTGGCCCCAGAGCTGGAGGCAGCACTGGGGGGGGTCTCCCCAGAGAAGAGCAGAGGGGCAGAATCCCCCCCTGGCCCTGCTGGCCACGCTGCTGGGGATGCAGCCCAATATCCCTCCTGGCATCACGTTCCTGGCCAGCAGAGCCAGCACCATGAGCTTGCGTGGAGCCTGGGCATGCACAGCTGCAAAGAGCACACCCGGGATCCCTGCCCCAAAGGACAGCTTCAGACATCTGTTAAAAAAATGAAGTTTCAGAGCCAGCCTCACTCAAGGAACATTTTATCATGCGGTTGTTTGTTCAGGATGTTGGCAGAGAGCGCGCACGGGAGGTCAGAGCGGTTGTTCTTGCCCAACCAAAGAGGCAGCTGCAGCCTGAGAAAAGGCAGAAACATTTTCCCAGAGTGCAGGACATCTCCTCTAGGGCCTCTCCAACCTCTCTGCTCCTAGAAAGACAGTGAGGTGCCCCCTTTTCACAGCTTCTTCCTCGCTCGTTTTTGCATTACCCCAAGGGAAATCATGCATTTTGCCAAAGTACCTCACTCACTATATCAAGCAGGAACCTGAGGGCACCTTTCTCCCTCTGTACCCATAATATTTAGATTTGATTATACGATGAGGAAAAATTATTCCTGTTCCCAGATACTTCTGCTTACCACCCTTGGCCTTCCTGGTCTTACCGTGAGAGGTGAGGGAGACGAAGATTAAAATGAACCAAAGGATCCCCATTGCTTTGGTCCTGCTGGAAGGGCACAGGGCTCAGTGTGAGAATTTGCAGAAGCCTCTGCGTGCTGATGGCATTCTGGAGGGCATCCGGGCAGCAGGAGGGAGTAGGCAGGAGTTAATGATATTCCAGTCTCGGGAGTAACATTTGCTGCTGAGAAACCCTCCGTGTCGTTCCGACCCGGCGAAGCGGCTCCAAACAATTGTTGACTTGCTTCACGTTCGCTGGTTATCGGTTTCCCCGATGCCTCTCCCTGGCAGTTGGCATTTTGGGCTGGTAAATTGCCAGTTGCAGGCTGGTCGGTGAAAAAAAAGGCTCAGGGGAACGCTCTGCCCTTCACCTGCAGCCACCAAAGTCCCCCAGGGAGCTGATGGGTGGGAAGGTGGCAACCTGCAAAGAAAGCCTCCTGAGGAGCTGCAAGGAGGATAGTGCAGGCTAGGAGTGACTCATTTCTTTCATCTGAGCTCCTGTGAATATTTTCTCCCACTGAAACCTGGGTGTGATTTTTTTTCTCCTGCCAAAAAGGCAATTCCAGCTTTGGCTTGCTAGGAATTTGGGAGGCTTCATTCCTGAGCCTGATGAGCACACAGCGCTGGTGGAGGAGGTAGCGGGTTAAGCTCAGCAACGCACCACTTGGTGGTAACTATGTGATGGATATGCAGCTCTTGCTGTAACATCAGCCTGAGATATTCCACTGACTCTCTCCTGGCTGCTGCCCCTGCCTGGTCCTGCTGTTTGCTGTCCCTTCGGCTGTGTTAATAAAACTATGAGAATACATCCTAAACTGGATAGTCAAAAGATCAAAGGTAAAAATTCCCTTCTCCCTAAAAAACATATTAGATCAGATGCGCTTGATAGAGTCAAAGTTGGATCTCCTTGATCAGCAGGCATGAAAAACTCGATTTATGTCCCTTGAGATGTTTAGGTATTGGGGATTTCTGCAGACAAGTCACTCTGGAAGCCTGGCATGATACCCTGGGTCATCTCAAGGGACACCAATGTCCAACTGTGGGAAACTGAGTCTGGCCCTAAACCCAAGAAGAGCAAAAGATAGATTTTTTCTTTCTCTAGGCTCAGATGGGTTGAAATATCTTGTTCAAAGGCTGACCAGTCCTGATCTAGGGCAGTCAAGTGCTGGCCAACCCCTCATTTTCCTTCTCCACTTATTATTTTCATTATTCCATGGTCACCTGCTGGACAAGAGATAGGTCAAACCACCCTCTTGGAGTGGGAACTAGTTCCTTAGGAGTGGGATTGTTCCTTTGGGTCTACAGCAAGGAGCCGGTGAGGGACCTTTACACAATTGTTTGCACATTGTAGTGTTTGGACTTGCCCCTCTGGGCTATGTGGTGGGCAAACCTGCAAGGCAGGTCTGGCAAAAGGGTTCGAAGTTGTGGACCATTCTGAGTTAGGGAGATACTGATCTTGGAGGAACAGCAGAGTCAGCAGACTGCCTGCTACCGTCTGGTAATAATTTCTAGATGAGCCTGCTCAGGTTTTACAAAGGACAGAATTTTTCCACCTCCTCTCCCCAGGCCATTTTTTTTGATGTGTTGTTTTTTCGGTGCGTTTCCACTCCAACAGAGGGGTGTGGGCTTGATTTTTCCCTGCAGACCCCTCCCAAGCACCATTGCTCCCCTCTCTTCATCCGCTTCGTGCCTTATAATTGATGAGAGATCTCAGAAGCAAACCCTTTCTTGTCTACATTTTGAATGAAACTTCCACAATTAATAAATTCAAACTTACCACAAAGGGAACCATGAACTGCATAAAATAGTTTTAAATAGATGGGTTTAGATCCATTTGTCCAGTCACACATGAAGACTTCCCATAGGGGGTACCTGTGCCCTAATGGGTGCAGTTTGTTGGTAGAAATAAGGAGGTGGGGAAGAGCAGTTGACTGGCCTCCTGCTTTGGAGAATGGGACCTGAATAGTGTAGACATGGCCTCACCATTAGGAAGGAAAGGTAGGAAGGAAGAAAGGAAGGCAGAGAAGGGAGGGAGCAGTAGTTTGGATTACAAGGGGATGTTTCAGCAAAGTTCCTGTGGATTTCTGTGTGTGAGCATAATGGAGAGACATTCTGTCTCCCTCCATACATATACAACTGTTAGACCTGTTTATTTAGCATTTATTGCCCTTCTTATATAAAGAAACATTTCTTATATATACTTCACATTTTGATAAAAGCAGACAACTTCTCTACAACACAAGGAAGATAAGTTGTTTGTTTTCTTGTCCATCTAGCTCTGTGGTTATCTGCAATTCTGTGAGGTCTTTATTACACTTCTGTGCAGCACTTCCATTTCCTGTGAGGGCAAAGTCCCACTTGTTGTTGCAGACATTTGATTTTTGGAGATACACAGTGACCCCCTTCGTCTTGACAAGTATGGAAGTTTGAGGTCGTGTCTGCAATGGAAAGGATTTTGAGTCAAAACAGAAAGCATTACACCACCATCTGAACCAGCTCATACATGGAAAGTGTCATGAAGTTCTGGTTACTGTGCCTCCAGAAGCAAAGACACAAAGAAGAACTATAGAACACTTCTGTAAGGAGACGAATTTGTGACCCACCGACTTGGAAAAGAAACAACTGAAGGAGGGATATTGTAAAGGTACGAAGAAGGTGGATGCAGAATGTCTACATTTCATTTGCAGTACAGAACGAGGTGGTACTGAATAAAATTGAGGGAACAGTGGTTTTTTTAATTAAAAAAAAAAAGAAAAAAGAATTCCAAATCTAAGGAGGGAAAATCCAGTAAGGACTTTTAAGCACAAAGATACCTAAAGCCAAAAGTCTTGAGCTGCAAATTCAGGAAAGCCAGGAGAATATATAAGGAAGTGTAATTATATGGTTGTGGTGTTCATTAATAGTCATTTTACACACACAGAGTAGCTGTATGGAAACATCCACTTGGGGCCACGGACAGATACAGGACGTTCGATCAGAGGAACCTTAGGTCTGATTAACACAGTTGACTATGAAGCATGTATTGACCTAATGATACAAGCTGACTATTGAGGAGCTCCAAAAATAAGCAAGTCCAGAACAGATTAGATCAATTTACAGGGAAGAGGTCACGTGGCACCTATTAAACACACATATGTGTTTAAACATGCATCCATATTCTGTGCATATGGTCAGTAGTCCCCCCAACAGGTATATCAAGGAAGGAGGACTCTGTGTGGGACACATTTTTATTTTATTTATTTTCATAGGCATCTGTTCTTTTGGAGATAGGACATGGGACTACGTGGTATTTGGCTAGCCCAAAATGGCAATTCTGTTCCTCTGCTCCATGCGGCCACCAGTGAAGGAACAGGGAGGTTTATCTTTGTAGGTGGGAGGAGATGGCTTGGGCCATTTGGAGACAAAGAGAGTGAGAATGTGTTTTGGTTCCTCTCCAAACATTGCCTTGCCTGGGCAGGGTTTCCACACGTACCTATGCAGCAGGTTTTCTGACGCCAAGAACAAGTTCCAAACGCAGCAAATGGCTCTGGGCAGGATTTTGAACGGAAGCAGAAACCGTGGTATCCAACACAACGTAAGGTGTCTTTGGGCAAGCCGAGACCTACAGGGAGAATGGGATTCCCAGCTGTGCTGCAGGATCAGTCCATTTCTCATGGTCTTCCTCCTGCTGAAACCCCATAAACCCCAGTTAGGGGTCTGATACAAAGCCCCAGGCAGCTTTTCCAGAAGTTTTGAGAAGCCTCATGGAACCTCACAGGACCCAAAGGAAGGTCTTTGTACAGTTAGAGAAAAAATGTAGCTGTTGATGGCAAGTTTCTGAACATATCTTGGGCATGTTATAGTCATTAGGGCCAGCCCAGCCTCTGGATGTTTCTAAATTATGGGACTGAAATGCTGCAAACTGGTCATGCAAGGGACAGCACCGTGCTTGTAGACCCTGAGGTGTATCTGTGACTTAAAACTAAGATCAAAAGCTGGGATCTGGCCCAGTTAACAGGGACAAGAGGCTGGCCCAGTTCCTTCCTTATCTGAAAGACTTACTCCAAGGTGGGAAGTTTCATTAAGCATGAAGAAAAGCTGGGCTGAAAGCACACTCAGTAAATGAGTATGCAGCAGAAGGGCTGAGGAAGAGGAACCAGCATATTCAGAGAGCTTAAGCAAACTTCTCTGGTGTAATTCAGTTTGAGTAACATAAAGGAACCTTTCTGCTGCTCTTCTACTGTACACAAGGGAGACTATTTATGATGCTGAGGTAAGGGGAGGCAGACGATTTCCATGGTACCATCCTCCAGTAGTGCCACAAAGTGGCATAAAGAGACTTCAAAGAGTCATAAGGAGAAAACACCTGGTGGTGGCTTCTGGTTTGATCCCAGTGTGGGTCTTGCCCCTTACCTGGAACAGCCTGGAGGAGGAAGAGGAGAAGAGCCATGAGGCAGGAGAAGAGTTTCATGGTGGAAGGTCTCAGCTGCCGTGTGGAGACAGGACCACAACTCCAGAACCTTTGAGCAGGGGAGGACGGAGCGCTCTGGCATTTATAGGGCAGTGGGAACAGACCTGGTTCCTGTGGGGGGATCTTGGCAGTGGTGAGTGTGGTGGAACAAGTACAGCTTGACCGCTGCACACCACTAAACCTGAACAATGGCAGAGGGTCACAAAAGCAAGATGAGAGGTAACTATACCTCCCTACCTGGCCGCTGGGAAGGCTTCTTCTCAATACCAACCCACTCAGGGAGCTTTATCACTTGTTAGCTTCAAAGATGAAGGTGGTTGGTAATGGACCACCTGGAGAAAATTAGTGGGAGAAAATGCACCTGGGAACGCCATAAGACTGTTGATGGTGATGAGTCTAGCAGAAGGTACCAGGTGCTGCTGCAAAGTTTGCAGTCTCCATTTGTCAATACAAATAAATGATTTTTTTGGCATCGTTTCCCTCTCTGAAAAATAAAATTTGAACCAACTAAACAACCAGTTTTCTGTCTGAAAATATCAGCTGGTTGATATTATGACTCCATTGAGTTGCCCAAATATATAGGTCTAATTCCTGTGGGCTGCCCTAGGGTATCCCAAGAATCTCGTGGGACTGCCCAGTAAGACACGAGCTCTGGGACAATGTGCATGTGACTAGAGGGGTAAACAGATGGCCTAACTTATTCAAAATGGCACTGGGCACTCCTGTGTGGCCAACCAATTGATGGTCAACAGTGATGGTCAGCACCAGACTCAGCTACTGAGATGTAAGCTACAAAAATCCATCCTTGTCAAAAATCCATCCACCTGCACTGGAGGTCCACCTTGCCACGCCATTGCTGTAGAGTCCCTGGCAATTGCCACTGAGGACCCTGCTAATAACCCCTCTGTCAGATTGGGGACTCTGGAAAACCACCTTCCCCTCTCAGCAGCAGATGATGAGGGACATACACAGGTACAGAGAGTCATGTACACGATGGGCTGGCAGAGGTGTCCCAGAGATGTGACATCTTATAGTGATGTATGGGGATATTGAAGGAAACTGCATGCAGATCCTTGGATGTATGGGAGCACGGGAAAAGGGGATCACCTCCTTGCTGAGGTGAATCTCCCAATCTGCCTTGGACCCTGATCTCCAGGCTGCAGTTGAAAGTACAGGTCTTGTCATTGACTAGGAACTATGTTTCCAGGATGTTGAACTTGATCGTTTTGTTTTCAAACACCTTGGAAAATATCCAGATGGTTAGTTAACCCATTCGGGTCAAGCCAGCGCAGACCACAGGTCACTTCCCATCTCCACTCTTAAGTCACGCAGCAAATCTGAAGAACAAAGAAGAACTTACACCTCAAAGATAAAGTTATGGCTTATTAAGGAAAGCTATGCAGATTAATTAAGGTTCTTCCCACATGGTTTCAGTTTGAATGGGTTGTTGTCTTACAGAAAACATATGTGTCAATCTGAATACATCAACCTGGACTTCTGCATAGAGCTCAGTTGGTTTCACAATGCATTTCAGTAAAAACACATGGAAGTTGCCAGAAAGTCTCCCCAGGGCCAAGTCAGCATGTCCCACTTCAGTTCCTCAAATGCTAGGGCCCTATCCCAAGAACAAGGTGTTACAGCAGTCTGGAATTAACTGGGCTGGTTTGTGCTTGGGCTGCCAGGACTTCATTTCCATGGAACACACTGTATTATTGTATTACTATTCCATTTTTCTACTTAAAAAGTAAGATCTTGCCACCTTAGAAGGGATCAGTACTGTGGGTTCCTGCACCTATTGCCTGAAGCCACTGTTCAACCCGTGAGTGCTCGTGCTGTTCTCATCAACAGGATCAAATGCTTTAGGGACACTCATGAACTAGAAAGGAATATTTGTCCACTCTCTGCTCCAGGGAGTCTTAAGGAAATGATTTGTCACTTTTCTGGCTTTTCAGGGACAGTCTGACAAACAAAACAGACCTTTTTTTTTTTTTTTTTTTTCTTTTCCCTTCAAAGCACCTTTCACAGAACAAAAAACACATTTATTTGGTATGTCTGTGGATGGGATGCCTGTTACTCCTTAGTGCTTTCTCTTGGGAACTAGGACATCCCAGGACACAGAGCAGGGTCATACTTACAAGGAAAGGCTGGGGGACTTGGGTCTTTTTATTCTGGAGAAAAAAAGACAGAGGGGGGATCTGATCAAAGCTTATAAATACTCAAGAGGACGGGGCCAGGCTTTTTTCAGTGGTGCCCAGGGACAGGACAAGAGGAAAGGGGCACAAACTTGAACATAAGAAGTTCCACCTAAACATGAGGAGGAACTTCTTTCCTGTGAGGGTGGCAGAGCCCTGGAAGAGGCTGCCCAGAGAGGTGGTGGAGTCTCCTTCTCTGGAGACATTCAAACCCCACCTGGACACGTTCCTGTGGGACCTGCTCTGGGTGGTCCTGCTTTGGCAGAGGGGTTGGACTAGATGCTCTCCAGAGATCCCTTCCAACCCCGTATAATTCTGTGATTCTGTGATGAGGTGCAGATTATCAGAGTTTGCAGATGTCACCAGCAGCACCCTCAGTTTTGCAGGTGTACAAAGAGAAGAGGAGAGCTGAGATTCAAGACGCAGTTTTCACATGGATCTGTCTTTTCAGTGTTTGAGTTGTGCTACAAAAAGTCACGCTGAAATGGGGGCTGACAGCACAGGTTCTCCTTCAGAGCAGAAGAAACTGGTGCCACTTACCGGAGCCTGTTTCTGTACGTGATATTTGTTGATGTTGTTCTGACCCAGTGGCCTTGATATCAGCAATATAAACCTCTCCCTCAGTCAAAGTTAATTGTTCCCTGCTGTGCTGGTTTCTCTGTTAGCTTTCCATTTCAAATTCTCAGGCGTCATCGTGTCTCCTGTGGCAGGAGAGCTGTTTATGTCCATTTTCAGGCACTCCGGGGAAACGGATGAAACAAAGACCTTGACAAGAAAACTTCAGCTGACGCAGGCTCCCACTGAAGCCAAGGAGAATATCAGACAGCATCTGACATTGTACTTTGTCAGACTGGAGCAGAAACCCAGCTTTCTAATTCTGCAAAGTTATTTTAAAATTGCAAAAAGTGGACCTCTTCTGTTTAATGATGTATTGGAAATGTTTGCCTTGGTTTTTTGTTTTTGTTTTTGTTTTTGTTTTTTATGGGACAAATGCAGTGCAGGACCAATGCAACACTTCAAGAGTGGTAATAACCTGGTAGAGGAGGAGTGCTTGTCCAATAGTTTTATGCTCAAAATCCTTCTCTATCCTTTCCAGCCATTGCACAGACAATGTTCTCACTGCCAGGCTATAAACATTTGTATGAACATGATTCCCTTTAAATTATCATAAAATCATAGAATGGTTTAGGATGGAAGAGACCTTAAAGATCATCGAGTTCCAACCCTCTGCCATGGGCAGGGACACCTCCCATTGATCCCCATCCAGCCTGGTCTTAAACACTTCCAGGGATGGGGCAGCCACAGCTTCTCTGGGCAACCTGTTCCAGTGTCTCACCATCCTCACTGTAAAAAAATTCTTTCTAGTATCTAATCTAAATCTCCCCTCTTCCAATTTAAAACCATTACCCCTTGTCCTGTCACTGCACTCCCTGACAAAGAGTCCTTCTCCAGCTCTCCTGTAGCTCCCTTCAGATATTGAAAGGCCACTATAAGGTCTCCCCAGAGCCTTCTCTTCTCCAGGCTGATGATTCAGGATCTTCTGTTTTGTGGCTTTTTGGGGAGTATGTCTCATATTAGATACATAACGCCCACCCTCAGGCAGAATTCAGTTGTCTGAACAAACTGTCATGATCCTGGAGCATCCAAGATATCTGCATGGGACAGAGGTCTGTGGGATTCTCGGATGCTTCTGAGGAAGGACGAGGGGCAACAGACAAAGCTGGAACACAGGACCTTCCACTTAAACATGAGGAAGAGCTTCTTTATGGCGAGGGTGACAGATCACTGGAACAAGCTGCCAGGATCTTCCGTTTTGTGGCTTTTTGGGGAGTATGTCTCATATTAGATACATGACGCCCACCCTCAGGCAGAATTCAGTTGTCTGAACAAACTGTCATGATCCTGGAGCATCCAAGATATCTGCATGGGACAGAGGTCTGTGGGATTCTCGGATGCTTCTGAGGAAGGACGAGGGGCAACAGACAAAGCTGGAACACAGGACCTTCCACTTAAACATGAGGAAGAGCTTCTTTATGGCGAGGGTGACAGATCACTGGAACAAGCTGCCCAGGGAGGTCATGGAGTCCCCTTCTCCGGAGATTTTCAAGACCTGCCTGGATGCAGTCCTGAGTAATGTGCTCTGGGCAATCCTGCTTTGTCAAGGCAGTTGGACTAGATGATCTCTAGAAGGTCCCTTCCAACTCCCAACAATTCCGTGATTCCGTGACTCTGAAGGAGCAAATAGAGATGGGGCAGCACATTCCATATCACAACACTAAATACCTGAATTTAGGCAGCTGAATCTCTCCCATTATGTCATGCAGTTGGAAATTAAGCAAGTACCAAGAGTGGGATAGATGAGGGGAGGTGCCACAGTGAGGAGGTCAGCAAGGACCAGGCAACAAGTAAAGCTCCACCTGAGGCTGCACTTCTAGAAAGCTGTGGGCTGATGAGGGGGATAGTCAGAGACCAGTGGGACTGAATAGAAGAAGAAAAATATAGGCTGTGGAGAAAGAACTGTATTTCCAGGAAGGAAACAAGCTGGATTTCCAGCCTGGCCCAGGGATGGAGGGTTCTTCACTGAGCAAAACTCATCTCCAACCTGGCTTTGCAGCTTGTGGAGCCCATGAGCTGGTTGATGGCTCCCCCTTGCGGGAGGACATGCTGGCCGAGGAAGGGACAACAAAGCCCTTTTTGCTGGTAGAGTTTGCTCAGGAACCTTTTTGCTCCGTCTTCAGCACTGATAATTCACAAGGTAAATATATAACTATTATTAATATGTCTGGAGAGCAGGGATGGCTTTTGGTTGCAGACGCCAAATTTTTGGGGCTGGAGTGAGTTGCCCACACTCGGGATAAGAGTAGAACTATAATGTTAATTTTTTTATAACTTCATATAATTTTATATAACTTTATAAAACCTTGTAACTGTAGGAATAATGGAAGCTCTACAACAAGTAGGTGTCTTCCTTGTAAGCACATTCAGGTGTCTAAAGCAGCATCCCACCTCAGGAGACCATCCCCTAGAGCTTCCTGCCTTGCTAATCAGTGCTATTTGTAGAGCTGGGGATCAGTAACCACATGATGCTAGTTATTTCTTTTAAAAAAATAAAAATCGTTTTCAAAAGCTTGAAAATTAAGGATTTCAGGAGTCTTTGGCTGAGATTTTTTTTTCTTTCCAAGTGAGGAACGTTTCCACGTAGAAATGCATCCTACTGCTATCCCAGGTGAGATTGCTGTGACTTACTCCCTACCAACTATCCACAAACAGAAATCTAATGAAGTTCAGTTCATTCATTTCTCTCCAAATGAATGTTGTGTATCTCGCGTATTTGTATTCAGTACATAAATATGGGGGGGAAGTAGCTCATTGGCTGTGCAATTCAAGCAAAATCCCTTAATCGTAGCCAGATAACTATATCCACTGCAGAAGATAAATGCATTTTTTACACTATCAGTTAAGCCATCACTCATTTGGGAGTTGTAGATTTTATTTACATCTACTAATCGCTTTCTCATTTTTTAACCTCATTTCTCAAGGATTTTCTAAAGTGGATCATTCTTAATAATGATCCCTAACAAAGGATGCGGGCAGGCTGCCAGGGCCACTGGGATGCCAAGGGCCTGGGGCCAGTGGCGCAATGGACAACGCGCCTGACTACGGATCAGGAGATTGTAGGTTCGACTCCAGCCTGGCTCAACACTTTTAGCCTGCAAGTGGCATCTCCTGCTCCCTCTGCAAGGGATGGCTTTCCTTCTCCTGGCTGTCGTCCATCTCCTTGGGTCTTCTGCAGGACAGAAGTGCTGGGGCGTTTTCTTGCCCTGCAGGATGCAAAGAGTTCCTCCAGACCTTATGGTGGAGTTGGGCATTTTGTCTCATCACTCTCCTCTGCTCACTACTTATATCCCTCTACTGCCATTGCTTCCACATTGGGAATGTTCCACACTGGGAATACTGCATGCAGCTTTGAGGCCCCCAGCATAACGACATTGGATCAACTGGAACAATTCCGGTGGGTGGCCATCAAAATATTCTTGTGCTGGAGCACTCGCTGTATGAGGAGAAGTCATGGGAATTGGGTTTATTTGGCCTGCAGAAGAGGAGGTTTCAACGAGGACCTGATAGAAACCTTACAGGACCTAGGAGGTCATCAAGCCAGGCACTTTATAACACTTCATGATGAGAGGATGAGAGACAATAGGTAAGATTTGAAAGGGGAGGTTCTGGCCAAATATGAGAGAAGAGCATTTTCCTAAAGTTTTTGTCATTGATGAAGGCAGGAAGGAGAGAGGGATAAAGGAAGGAGTGAAGAAGGAAGGGGGCTGCAACCACCGGATGGGAACAGGGCTCAGCAGGTAAGTTTTCAACTGGGGCCTGACAGGACAATGACTGAGGCAAGGGAAACATCTCACTTGCCCTGCAGAAGACTGAGCTATGACGCTTGGCTTATAAGGGTTGGGATCAGGCCTGGGTCTCAGCCAGGAGAAGGCAGGCCCTCCCTTGCATTGTAGATTTTATTTACATCTACTAATCGCTTTCTCATTTTTTAACCTCATTTCTCAAGGATTTTCTAAAGTGGATCATTCTTAATAATGATCCCTAACAAAGGATGCGGGCAGGCTGCCAGGGCCACTGGGATGCCAAGGGCCTGGGGCCAGTGGCGCAATGGACAATAGAATACTGCAGAAGATAAATGCATTTTTTACACTATCAGTTAAGCCATCACTCATTTGGGAGCTGTAGTTTTTATTTACATCTATGAATCGCTTTCTTATTTTTTATCCTCATTTCTCAAGGATTTTCTGAAGTGGATCATTCTTAATAATGATCCCTAACAAAGGATGTGGGCAGGCCACCAGGACCACCGGGATGCCAAGGGCCTGGGGCCAGTGGCGCAATGGACAACGCGCCTGACTACGGATCAGGAGATTGTAGGTTCGACTCCAGCCTGGCTCAACACTTTTAGCCTGCAAGTGGCATCTCCTGCTCCCTCTGCAAGGGATGGCTTTCCTTCTCCTGGCTGTCGTCCATCTCCTTGGGTCTTCTGCAGGACAGAAGTGCTGGGGCGTTTTCTTGCCCTGCAGGATGCAAAGAGTTCCTCCAGACCTTATGGTGGAGTTGGGCATTTTGTCTCATCACTCTCCTCTGCTCACTACTTATATCCCTCTACTGCCATTGCTTCCACATTGGGAATGTTCCACACTGGGAATACTGCATGCAGCTTTGAGGCCCCCAGCATAACGACATTGGATCAACTGGAACAATTCCGGTGGGTGGCCATCAAAATATTCTTGTGCTGGAGCACTCGCTGTATGAGGAGAAGTCATGGGAATGATGCAAAGAGTTCCTCCAGACCTTATGGTGGAGTTGGGCAGCTTGTCTCATCACTCTCCTCTGCTCACTACTTATATGCCTCTACTGTCATTGCTTCTATATTGGGAATGTTCCACACTGGGAATACTGCATGCAGCTTTGAGGCCTCCAGCATAAGGACATCGGATCAACTGGAACAATTCCGGTGGATGGCCATCAAAATATTCTTGTGCTGGAGCACTCGCTGTATGAGGAGAAGTCATGGGAACTGGGTTTATTTGGAGAAGAGCATTTTCCTAAAGTTTTTGTCATTGATGAAGGCAGGAAGGAGAGAGGGATAAAGGAAGGAGTGAAGAAGGAAGGGGGCTGCAACCACCGGATGGGAACAGGGCTCAGCAGGTAAGTTTTCAACTGGGGCCTGACAGGACAATGACTGAGGCAAGGGAAACATCTCATCCAGCATAAGGACATCGGATCAACTGGAACAATTCCGGTGGATGGCCATCAAAATATTCTTGTGCTGGAGCACTCGCTGTATGAGGAGAAGTCATGGGAACTGGGTTTATTTGGCCTGGAGAAGAGGAGGTTCCAACAAGGACCTGATAGGAACCTTCCAGTACCTATGAGGAGGTCATCAAGGCAGGCACTTCATAGCACTTCATGATGAGAGACAATAGGTAAGATTTGAAAGGGGAGGTTCTGGCCAAATATGAGGGAAGAGCATTTTCCTAAATTTTTTGTCATTGATGAAGGTAGGAAGGAGAGAGGGATAAAGGGAAGGAGTGAAGAAGGGAGGGGGCTGCAACCAAGGGATGGGAACAGGGCTCAGCAAGTAAGTTTTCAACTGGGTCCTGATGGGACAATGACTGAGGCAAGGGAAACATCTCACTTGCCCTGCAGAAGACTGAGCTATGACGCTTGGCTTATAAGGGTTGGGATCAGGCCTGGGTCCTGGGTTTATTTGGCCTGGAGAAGAGGAGGTTCCAACAAGGACCTGATAGGAACCTTCCAGTACCTATGAGGAGGTCATCAAGGCAGGCACTTCATAGCACTTCATGATGAGAGACAATAGGTAAGATTTGAAAGGGGAGGTTCTGGCCAAATATGAGGGAAGAGCATTTTCCTAAATTTTTTGTCATTGATGAAGGTAGGAAGGAGAGAGGGATAAAGGGAAGGAGTGAAGAAGGGAGGGGGCTGCAACCAAGGGATGGGAACAGGGCTCAGCAAGTAAGTTTTCAACTGGGTCCTGATGGGACAATGACTGAGGCAAGGGAAACATCTCACTTGCCCTGCAGAAGACTGAGCTATGACGCTTGGCTTATAAGGGTTGGGATCAGGCCTGGGTCTCAGCCAGGAGAAGGCAGGCCCTCCCTTGCAGAGGGAGCAGGAGATGCCACTTGCAGGCTAAAAGTGTTGAGCCAGGCAGGAGTCGAACCTACAATCTCCTGATCCGTAGTCAGGCGCGTTGTCCATTGCGCCACTGGCCCCAGGCCCTTGGCATCCTGGTGCCCCTGGCAGCCTGCCCGCATCCTTCATTGTGTAGAACATCCTCTGCACCCATCACAAAGACACCAAAGAACATCTAATGCAACATGAAGCAGTGAGGAACGTCAGTTGGGCTGCCAACCACTGACCGCAACCTCCTCAGCCCCCTGGTCCAGCCGCTTTGCTTTCCCTTGCAATTCAGTTTAGGTGCTCTGTCTCTGTGTCCTGCTACAGTTAGGTGTCTGGGAGATGTCTGGGAGATCCCACCAGAAATCAAATCATAGTCAAGATAAATGGTGTTCCTTTGTGTCGTCCTGACCACTGAGGAAGTAATCTCTTCAAATAAACCTAACACGTTGGCCAAGAGTGGTCTGCCCTTGGTAAATCCATGTTTCCAGTCATCATCACATCCTTCCTTCATTTGGGCATGGCTTTCAGAAGTATTTATTCCCTAGTCTTTATCTGGACTCTGAGGTGAGCTGGCTATATTAGAGCTCCCCAGATCCTCCTTCTTACTCTTCCTGAAAAACTTCTCATATTGTGCATCAGAAACGTATCTCTATTTCCATAATCCTATGCTGACTAATTGACCTTGATCCCCTCCTGAAATCTCCTGGACTGACTTGACTGTACCCACCTTGTTACCCTCCCAGGCAAATATTTCCTGAGAGTAATTCTATGTTCCTCAGGAGTGACTGAGCATGCAGTTATGGAGCTTCTTGCAATTTCCTGGGGAAGACTTTACTTCCTTCAGCTTCTTGATGAGGCAAACTGCTCTGGACACCTCCAGTGGTGTTACCCTCCACTCTGGTCATGACCCATGACCTCTCAACCAGACCTGGCTTAAAGGAAAGCTCTCGGAATCATGCTTTTCCCCCACAGCTCTTTCTGAGGTGCCCCCTTACAATGTCTTGCAGAGCCCAGACCAGCCCCCCAGAAAAGCAGGAGCAATACAGAAGGTAGCCAATGGTGCCCCAAGGCTGACCCCGGTGTGATTTGAACACACAACCTTCTGATCTGGAGTCAGACGCGCTGCCCTTGCGCCACGAGGTCAGGGTGGATGAATTTAATTGTCTGGCATGAATGCCAGCTTGGGTGGTGGGGATGTCCTCTCCACAAAGACTACCCCAAGGGTGTCTTGAACACCACAAGAGAAGGGCTGTGGGAGGTAGAGAGGACAGGGCCACCCCTTGAGGAGAGGGCAGCCAAGTCTTGCCCACAGCATGGTGACCAGGCTGGAGGGTGAAAGCCTAGGAAGACATGTGGCAGAGGAGCAGAGGGAACAGGATGGGTCCACGATATGTGGGGGCAGCTGAACTCAAAGCACACTCCATCCTCCAGGAAGGAGGAAGGTGACCCTAGACAGGCCCTATAAAATATGTGAGGGTCCTTCCTGCCACAGGGCTTCAGGTGGTGGTGATGCATCTGCCAGGCAAGTGGGGCCGCTCTCCCTGGAGAGGTGGTGGGTCACCATCCCTCCTACTGCTCGGAGGCATCACACTCAGGAGCCTGTTTCTCCTCGGCGAGGCTCTGCAGGGCTGCAATGATCCTGTTTAGGCCTTCCTTTTCTGAAGTACTTTGTTTAGAGCCCTCCTTGCAGGCTTAGCAAGGCAGCTGTCAAAAATGCTCCCACTCCTTTATCCAATGAATCAAAAGTCCCCTTCCCTCAAAAAACAGCCCATGGCCATAAACTCCAGCACGACATTTCAATTGGACATTCATAAGCTTTGACCTCGTGGCGCAATGGTAGCGCGTCTGACTCCAGATCAGAAGGCTGTGTGTTCAAATCACACCGGGGTCAGGATGTCCCATCCCCTCTGGGGTCTCACTCTGAAATGGGCATCTCACCAGCAGCTTCTTTTTGCCCTCCTACCCCGTACAACACATCCCAGGTGAAGGGCAGCAAATGAGCCATGGCAGAGTGGTCTTTCCTTGCTGGACCAGCTTTGGGAAGTGTCTTGGTAGCTTCAGCCTTCTCTCATCTTACATCTATAAAGGAGACAACACTAGTGGACATGCCAGCTGTGGCTCCACGTATGGGTACCGCTTCTGGTCCCAATCTCCTTCCGGAGAGGCAAGGGCATCTGACTCCAGATGAGGACTTCTACAAAAGGCCCAGCCTGCAATCTCCTGATCCATAACGGGGCATGTTACCCATGGCAGCACCATCCCTTGCAACCCTGGCAGCATGTTCTTTTGTTGCTTTTTGTGGTTTTTTGGCCCTTATTTTAACACTGTGCGCTCTGAGAAACATCTAGGTCCATCTACTCCATATCTTGATGCTAGGTGGTTGAAGGCTGGGATAAGATTCCTTTGCACAGTCTTCCTCAGGCTGAATAAAGCATATTCTTTCCACCTCTCCTCACATCTCAAGTACCCAAGTCCCTCACCACCTTGGTGGCTGTCATTGGACTTGCTTCATTATGTTGGTGTCTTTTTTTGTTGATTATGTTGAAACACTTGGTTGTGGGAAACCTAAATCAAGCTGTCAGAACTAATCATCAGGATCTTTAACTCTCTACTTACTCTCTTCCTCATCCCCTATGCATTTCTTGGTGAGATGGACAGAGGAGATGGAGAGGTGCAAAAAAAGGAGACTTGAAGCTAAGGGAATGACTTTGCATGAGTTATAGCTCATTAGAAAATGAAACAGGGCCATCAGACCATCACACAGCTGGGCATCACAGCTCTAGAGAGCCCTGGGGATGCCCTAAACCTGACACTGCCTGGGAATCACAGCCACAGACAGAAGACAGAAGAATCTGATGAACCAAGGAGGGCAAGGCCCTTCAGGATGCTTCCTCTGTCCCCAACCCTGTGCCAAAACACCAAGTGTAGGTCCTTCCACGAGTCCCCTTCTCACTCACCTGATAAACATAGACCTACAGGCCCCTCTCCCATGTCCCAAAAACTCCTGGTGGGTCACTGATGTACCTGATGAACATAGACGTACAGGCCCCTCTCCCCTGTCCCAAAAACTCCTGGTGGGTCACTGATGGGTTGAGTGAGCAGAGGACTTCGTTGGTGGCTGTCCTCCAGATGTCGCTACCTCACTGCAGTTTTACAACCTTAGCTCTTCCAAAACCGAAATAAGCAGGAGAAACACCCAAAAGGCTCCTTAGTGTAGGTCAGATGCATGTGGCTGTGACATGAGGAGAGCATTGCAGCTGGAATCTCTTCATGCCAAACACTAAACGTGCTGAGTGCATTCACTGAGTTGTCATCACTGCTGAACCAGGAGAAGGTCCGTGACACCTCTCCTGTCTCTGTAATGTCATTTTCTGTCCCTTTGACTTCCCTGAATGGAAAAAAACTCACATATTTCCTTTTGCAGACCTTCCACAGCTGAAAAAAAACCCCATATAAGACATGTTGCTAAATGCTTTTGCTGGGAGTGCTAGCACACTCTTGAAAGAATAGTATCTGGTAAGAAGTATTATTCTGGTATACGTCTGGTTGCCAGTGGGAACATGGGGGCTGGTGTTGCTTCATTCATTAGTATAAATCCTCTAATAGAATCACAAAATTTTCTGGGTTGGAAGGGACGTTCCAGATCATCAAGTCCAACTGTCAACCTAACAATTACAAAAACCACCACTAACCCATGTCCCTTATCACCACATCTACCCATCTTCTGAATACCTCCAGGTTACCCTGCCCAGGGCAGGGGGGTTGGAACTCAGTGATCTTTAAGGTCCCTTCCAACCCAAACCATTCAATGATTCTATGATTCCTTGATTCTATGAGTTAGACAGAAACGAAAATCCAGATTTTAAAGCCAAATATGCACCTATTCACAATCAGCTTCAGATGATCTGACTAGGCAGAGGACTCTGCCTTGCAGGTGCTGCCTAAAGAGCAGTCATCTGTGGGGTTTGAGGGTAAAAAGGTGACACATTTTTGCATGGACAAGGAGTTTTTGCTATATTTTTCTAATTCCTTACCAAGGCCAAACCTTCGAGCATGGTCTTTGTACCAACACCCACAAAACCATAGACAGTGCCCTTCTGGTGGGCTGGAGAAGAAGGTGAAGGATGGGTGGAACTGTGTTTTGCAGCCCCAGCAAAGACGTGGGCGTGAAAACTGTACGAAGGACTCTTGAGAAATGCAGCCCCTAATGCTGCTGGCAAATCTTGGCCTTTCCAAAGGTCATTTGCCTGGCAGTGTCTGGCTCATTACCCAGGAGGAATCCCATCCCAGGAGGGGGAGGTTGAGGTGCTGCCATTAAGAGCATGGTTTCCCAGCAAAGTCATGCACAGGGGAGCAGGAGCTATGAGCCGTGGGTGGCTCTGTGGAGACCTTTATGCAGAAGGCTGGAAGTGACCCCCTTAGCTGCTGTGGGGCTGAGTCCAGAGACATAGCAGAGGCCAGAACTGCCAGGGTTGTTCTAATAATTTAATATTCTGGACCAGTGATTATGGCCTGGCACTTTTTAATCTGTTGTGGGGCTGAGTCCAGAGAGATAGCAGAGGCCAGAACTGCCAGGGCTGTTCTAATAATTTAATATTCTGGACGATTAAGTTTCAGTGATTATGGCCTGGCACTTTTTAATCTGTTTGTACAGAGATGGAGAAGTCAGCTGAACGACTCTTCAGATTCTACTAACTGTATTAACTCCAACTCTAAAAGTTATAATGAGATCTTGGATGTAGCAGACACAATGGACTTGTCTATTACACATGAAAACAGGCACGTATATGCAGGTGAAGGTCAATGCCACGCTGACCTGTCTGACATACATGATTCTAGTTCTTGTGGCTGCAGCATTAGCAGCTTCCTATTCAACAAGAGTCAATGGAGCTCCAGTGATTTTGTTTTTGATGGCGACAGTGCCAAAGTCAACAGAAATCCACCCAATAGACCATAGGAGTAGACACTTTGGTGACGCACAGAGGGACGCATTTAGACCCTGCTCACTGTCTAATGAAAACACTTGTGGTGGTTTAGTTTATCATCCACTGCACAATAATTCTTAAAAATTAAAGCCTCTGTGCTCTTTCATCTGATACCACCCACACAAAAGCCTCAGCCCCTTCCAGGAGAAGCATCATCCCAGCAACATTAGTGCTGCGTGACAGATCAGGAAGCTCATCATGCAGAACCAGAGAAGTACTAGTCCTTTCTCCATAACTTAGAGGAGATAGTGCCTCCCACTCTTCTTCTCAAACACTGATTATTATTCCTTCTCGCCCTTATTTCTACAGAGGAATCTTCCTTTTGCATGGACTTCAGAGGTGCAGAGGACATTACATTCTCTACGCTGATTTTCAGCATTGTGATGTAAAAGGTCTATGTAATGTTGACTCACTGTACGGATTGCAACATGAGGACACACACAGCTGAGATCAAAGCAACCAAGGGTGGCTAATAATTGACTAGGTTCCCAGACCTCAGCATTGCAGCATCCCTCAACCTTATGTGCACAGAGACCCCACAGCCTCCTCTTCTGCCCACCTCAGGTTTGCACCTTTTCAGTGATGCTAGGAAATCTCTCATACATAAAGATTATTTATAGTTAAAATGGCAAAATCAGGTCCTACCAGTACCCAAATACATGCACCCCATTAAAAATATTTTTTTTCAAAAGTGTAATAGTCCTTAGACTCTAAAAAATTACTTTATTAGGCATTAGCTGTTAAGCTTAGCTTGAGAGAATATCTTTGACAAAATGTTGACCATTAGCTAATTTAAGCTTTAAATTAGCAAAGTTAAGCTTTGCTTGAGAGAATATCTTTGACAAAATGTTGAGGCAAAAAATAATCAACACCATACGTGGTGCTCGTTATGAACTATTATGGGAGGTAGTTTGTCAACCAAGAAGGGAAGAAGGGAAGAAAAACACTTCCTTTTCAGAAGACCAAGAAATCTACTCTGTCACTAGGTGCTCCTTTGTCAGGATGAGGTGGTGTTTGCAAGGACTGGCCCCACACAACAATTTTGCTTGTTTTTTTCCAAAAGCTTTGCTTTTGGAAAGATGTGCTGCTAGGGCGAAATACAGGAAAATTGGATTGCAAACATCAAAACATAAATATCCATTCATCCCTTACAGATTTACAAAATTACCTGTTAGTAAATGGGGAGAATGTGCTGCTAGGGCGAAATTCAGCAAAATTGGATTGCAAACATCAAAACATAAATATCCATTCATTCCTTACAGATTTATAAAATTACCTGTTAGTAAATGGGGAGAAATAAAGGGAGCACCATTCCGAGATACTGTGTCCTTCATGATCATCTGCTGATGTACCAGGAGGTCCTTCTTTTGCACTCAGCTGTTGGAGCACAGGTCGATCATCTGCTGATGTACCAGGTTGTTCTTTTGCACTCAGCTGTTGGAGCACAGGTAAGGGACCTTCTAGTACTATCCTGATCTCAAAGGCAAAATTAAATGTCTTTTGAGTATCATGTGTGTCTTCCCTTTGTCTTCTTTGCTACCAATAATCTCACAGAATCTTTTTGTTTTATCTGCACTGCAGAATTTTTGCATAAGGTTTTAAGTAGAGCCCCTCCATCACATATTTGCTTAGAAAAGTTGATTTTTCTGGGGTCAGTACCTACGACTTTGAATTCCCAGCTCATTTCTGGAAGTTAAAGTTCAACAGAGACCTCCAGGACTCCTTCCTGGCCCTGACTACCATGGGCACACAGCCTCACACCCACACTGCCATGTTCCAGCCCCAGGTCACTGCTGTGCTGCACAAATTGCTCTGTTCCCCAGGTGTTTTATACAAGTTTGGCCTGGTTTTGAGCAACCAGTTCATTCCTGTCTTTGTTGTTACTGGGAGTCAAAGTCATGGAATTTTCCTGTTGCTCTGAATGACATTTTCAGGACTGTAGCTGCTAGCAGGGATTAAAATGTTGCTCACTTTCCTAGAGGGCTGCTTTTTTTTTTTTTTTTCTGCAAGAAATAAGTTTTTTGAGCAAAATCTATGGCAATTTGCATCACTGACATATAAACTATTTGACTCTGATGGTATATTTATTCTGTTCCACAGGTGGAGAACAGTACCACCCTAAAAGCAAGTAGAGCTTGTTCAAATACTGCATGTGATAACAAAGAGTAGTCACCACCTTCCCCAGTGCCAAGCTCTGATTTTATTTGGGGAAAACATGACTCCTCCCTGACGTGAACTTTTTTAGGGAGCAATGAGTGCCCAAAAACACACTTCCATTTGCAAAACATCACAACACAATGGTCCTATCTAAATGAAAGACAGATGGGGGAAACTCATGTTTCAATGGCACTTCCTCCGTGAAAATAAAAGGGATTTGTTTTCTGATTTCTTCGTGTTCGTGCTAAAGTCAGGTATCTGTTTCTCTGTCAGGGTGTCCCACTGACAACTGAAAGAGAAAAGAGACACTGAAAGAGAAAAGAATCAATCATAGAATTGTTTTGGTTGGAAGAGACATTTAAGATCATCGAGTCCAACCATTAACCTGGCACTGCCAAGTCTACCACTAAACCATGTCCTTCAGCACCACATCTGCCCGGCTTTTAAATACCTCCAGGGATGGGGACTCCACCACTTCCCTGGGCAGCCTCTTCCAAGGCTTGATAACCCTTTCAGTGTAAAAATTTTTCTTAATATCCATCCTAAACCTCCTCTGGTGCAACTTGAGGCCATTTCCTCTTGTCCCATCACCTGCTCCTTGGGAGAAGAGACCAACCTCCCCGCCTACACCCTCCTTTCAGGTAGTTGTAGAGAGCAAGAAGGTCTCCCCTCAGCTTCCTTTTCTCCAGGCTGAACACCCCCAGCTCCCTCAGCCACTCCTCACAAGACTTGTGCTCCAGACCCCTCAACAGCTCCGTTGCCCTTCTCTGGACACGCTCCAGCCGCTCAATGTCTTTTCTGTCATGAGAGGCCCAAAACTGGACACAGCCCTCAAGGTGGGACCTCGCCAGTGCTAAGCACAGCGGGACCATCACTGCTCCAGTCCTACTGGCCACACTGTTCTTGACAGGCCAGGATGAGAAGAGTGACAAATCAGCTCTCCTCTGTATTAGAAATGAAAAAAGTTGGAGAGTTGCCGGCAAATTAAAAAAAGAGAGATAATTTCCAAGGCAAGGGTACAAAAAAAGGACATTCTAAAGTGCTGGACGTTTCCTGGATAATTTGATTTTACGGGTTGAAGAAGGAAATCAGTGTTTATCTTGCTGTTATTTGCTGCATACACTCTTTAACTCACCTTGTTGTTACTTTCTCAGCTGCTTAAGCTCGCCCGTTAGTATGTAGATTAAACATAAACATCGGTAATGTTTTCATCCTGCAAATAATTCTTAGAACAAAAATGCCATTAACTCTGAGATAAATATAATAAACAAGGTAATAAGGAAGCAAATCGCTGAGACAGAATGCCAGAGCTGGGAACTGCAGAAACACCTGGATTTTGAGAGGGATTAACCTGTTTATTATGTGTGATGGTATTTGGGCAACGGGAGGGCTCCCTTGGGTGCAAAGCTGTTGTTGCCATTTGACATCTACAAGCCCAGGATGTGGTGAAGAAGAACCTTTAGTGCTTTTATCCACTAACCAATGCTTCTCAGAGAATTTATAGCCATGAGAATCATGCTCTGAAGTGAAGCTCCAGAGGATGCTGCACGTTGAGGCATTGCATCTGATGAGATTCTTATGGAATCAACCCGTTCTTCCCAACCTTTTGGGGCAATATGATGTGAAATATCAAAAGCTGGTAAAAATGAGAGGAAGCACCCAAGCTGGGATTTAAGTGAGAATTAAAGGAGGGGGAGAGCTTCGTTGTCAACCCTCTGCAGCCAGTGAGGATGTCCCGAAACCTGTTGAAAAAGTGACAAAGCCAAGTTGCACCATCTCAAATGTTTCCCAATGCTTTTCTCTGCTTTTGACATCATCCGCCTGGTGACAGGGATGGGGAGACAGCAGACAAAATGTTACGTGCCTTGTCAGCGAGCGTGGGACCCAGGGTCACCCCTGGGACCAGGCTCCAGCCGCGTCTGACTCCCAAGCCCTCTCCCTGACCCTTCCCAGCACCCGTGTTGGAAACCAGTCTGCAAGAGCCATGGGGCTCGGTGGGGATTTGGGGGATGAGGGTTGCATTATACAACCGTCTGGGCAGGGTCAGTGGAAAGTCACCCCTGGGGATTGCAACACGTTGGCTGGGGGTTTCATCGCCAGCTGCGATAAGGGGGATAACCAGTCTGCTTTCCAGAAGGTTGGTTGCAGTTACTCATTGACAAAGCACTCAGCCGTCAAACTTACACAACCCCGTGGGCCCTATAAGTACCAGGTGCCTTTCCCAGCCTCTTCCTCAAGCAAATTGCATCCTCCGTCGATCTTCCAGGCGCTTTCCAGGGGCACGCAGTCTCCGCAACTGCCTGGCAACCATGAGGATCCTCTACCTGCTCTTCGCTATTGTCTTCCTCCTCTTCCAGGCTGCTCCAGGTGAGAAGCAGAGTAAATCCAGCAAAGAAGGAAAGGGCTTGTCAGCAGAAGCGTGTGCAGAGGAGGCAAAAAAGCACCCACCAACTGACAGGCAGGATCTGATGCTGTAGGGACGGTGCCGTGAGGTGGATGGGGTCAAGAACATCAGTGCTCGTGGTGGCCGCCATCCTAAAAACGCGACACACGATTGATTGCATATTTATCCACCGCAATTGTAGACAGGAAACTGATGTTTTAACATCTTTCCACAGGTTCAGCAGATCCCCTTTTTGCTGACACCGCAGAGTGCAAGAGCCAGGGAAATTTCTGCCGCGCGGGGACGTGCCCACCCACCTTCGCTGTCTCCGGGACCTGCCATGGGGGGCTGCTGAAATGCTGCTCAAAGTAAGCGCCGCAGGACTGAAGGGCCTTGGAGGGCACTTTTCTCCTGCTGTTTTATCTGCTGTTTCTTTGAATAATATGCACAACTCCATGGGGCTTGTAGGGCAGCCGTTTGTGAGAAAGTCTGGATGCAGGATGAACATATATATATATTTAGCAGATATTTGTGTTTAAGGAGGCAATTCAATTTGATGAAAGTTAAGTATGACAGTGAAAATTCAGGCAGGTCTAAATTTCCCAGAATTCAGTATTTTTCTCTTTATTTTAAGTTTTTCAAGAAATTATTAGTAAACTATTTCACAGTATTTTTATCCATCAGCTGAAACGATGTGTCTTCCCTTACTCTGTTCTTTTAATTTCCAATATGAGCTAGGAAATTGAATTTTAAATGGGAAAAATGGTCACAGAACTCTGTTTCTCATTGTCTTCCCATGTCTACTTCTTTCCACCACTGTGCAACTCTTAGAAAGGTGAAGAAGGCTGAATTTTTTAGTGACTGGAGACAATTGGTTGTGCATTTCACTTTTGACTTTGGAGACTATTTTCTATTAAAGTCTGGAGTTTTCCTGATAACAAGATTATTTATTTTCCCTTTAAAATTTTAAAGAAGCTTTGAGGAAATGTACTTCAGCCTAGTCCATTCTCCTCAGGCATTTAATTCTTACAGTACTTTTATTCAACTGATTACCATGTGAAGATCATTGCCATCTCCAGTAACTATTGATCACATATGCTGAATTAAGTGGTACATTAGGAGAGGTTCCTGTGTCTTTTGAGGAAAAGGATGGGTGTGATGACAACTCATCCCATCAAGAGATGTTTAGGCAGATCCTCAGCCTTTGATGAGACTGGACAGAGCCTGGTTCAAAATAAAAGGAGAGCTGAGATCCATATTTTCTGAATTTTCCAGTACTACTCATGCTGTTATTTATAGAAATGCCAGAGCTTAAAGCTTTCCAGAAACTGAAGAAAATGTGATGAGATGGCTGTAGGGATGAGGTTTCATATCATTTGTTCAGCACATGGGGATTCTCAGTCAGATAGTGCCTTCAGGAAACCCCAGTCATAGCAATATTGGGACCTGTTTGCTGTCAGGAGATGAAGGTGCTGAGGAAGCATCCGCTTAGGAACTCAGGAAAGTAAATGGTACAGAAGCAGCCTACTATTGGATGATTTTCCAAAGGAATGGTGTGATCCCTCAGTCCTTGGGGAAGATCATTCTCTTTCGGAAGCAGATCTCCAATACCAAATTTCTGTAAGGACATCTGTTAGGCTTGGTCAAAGGAGAATTGAGCCTGGGAAAGGAACAAGACCTCTTGAGTTTGGTTCCAGGTGTAATTTTTCTACAGAAATACTCTTTCTTCTCAGAAGAATGTACCTGTATTTGATATTGATGGATGCTGATGGTCAGGATTAAAACTCTTCTTATTGAGCAGTTAGTTAGATTTTCAACTGGGTTGATCAAGAAGTTGAAACCAACAGGGTATTCTGAGGTATTTCCAGCTGAGGGTTCAGCCTACTGAATTGCTTGAAAATAAATCTTTGAAATTAGACACAAAGGGTTTGATTCAGTAAGTTAAATTGAGATGTTTAGTGGTATTTGAGATGCCTTGGAGTATTTAATCCATATGTACATGTCTGGCTGAGATAGCTTATGACCTGTGGGAAAACATTGTTTTTCAGAAAAGGTGACTGATGACCAAGCAGATACTCCAGAGCTCTTCAAATGGCACTAGACGTGTTGATTCAGTAACTAAATCAAATCCCCTGTCTTTATTTTGGGGTGAGCTGAATCAAAACTTTATTACTATTGGTAATATAACAAGTTTAACAGTGACCATGGTCCTAGACACTCTGCGTACATGGGGACCCTTCCATGGAGGCATCTAACATAGGTTTTTAAACCTACAGGCTGAACCCATCCTGTACATTTATTCTGAAAGTAGTTAGCAGGTATTGAAGGTTTTAGAAAATGAGTTTAGATTACACTTCAGCAAAATAACAAGACCCTTTGTATCCTTACAGGATTTTGGCTAAGTAAGAAGATAAGGCTTTCCTGGATCAATGTCCTTGTACCAGCAACATTTCCACTGCCTTGAGGAAGTGATTTTGATGGATTCCTCCTCTATCTAAACCCTCCTGCAAATAAGCATTAAAAGAAGCTTTCAGAGGGCATGTCCTGTTAGCACGCTGCTTCTGGAGATCCAGTTTTTTCCTCGCTGAAGTCACTCCCTTTTTTGCTTTTAATACACAAGCCACTTTGGCACCTTGGCTACCTATTCCAGCCTACCTCACAGAGATGTTTGGATGCTCAATCAGTTCAAGTTCATGCAGCTCTTGGAGGGTGTGAAGCAATATAAATATTATTATTTTACTCACACACAAAAATAAATATCTTCTTAAACCAATAGCTGTGATGTTTTATTGTTACTAACTAATTTTCTCTGTGGTTTTGACTCAAGGCTCATTGAGTCACACAGCCTTTTTAAACAAGTAAATCTGTGCAGTCTCACACATTCCCAAGTGATATGGAAAAGAGAATGGCTAAAACAGCAACCAGTTTTGATGATGACACTAGAGTATGTAGGATGACAAGACTGAAAGTTGACTGTGAAGAGTTGTACAATCAGCTCTTGACAGTGAGTGATTGAATGACAAAATGGCAATCAATAAACACCTCCAGTATTGCAAACTTTATACACATATATATATACATAATTATATATAAACACCTAACTTCATAAACATAGTGATGGGGTCTGAAATACCTCTACCCAGAAACAGAATTTGGGGTGATACATAGACTGTTTTTGAAAACATCAGACCCGTGTTCAATAGGTGTCATCACAATAAATTAAAAGCCCTGATTTATTTAGTAGTGCAGATATAGCCCTGAGCTCTATAGTACCAACCATGCAAAACCAAGATGTTTTTCATTGTTTCCTACAACAGTTACCGATACATAAACAATTTCATTTCTCCCATCACAACTAGCCATGGAGGTATGAAGTCCATATTTTTGCAGTCAGTTTCCTATGTCTATCTTGAAAAGATGTCAGGGCAACACAGGGCTGATTTCATCTCTCTTCCCATGTCCACTTCTTTCCACCACTGTGTAGCTCTTAGAAAGGTGAAGAAGGCTGAATTTTTGATGTGTCTTCCCTTACTCTGTTCTTTTAATTTCCAATATGAGCTAGGAAATTGAATTTTAAATGGGAAAAATGGTCACAGAACTCTGTTTCTCATTGTCTTCCCATGTCTACTTCTTTCCACCACTGTGCAACTCTTAGAAAGGTGAAGAAGGCTGAATTTTTTAGTGACTGGAGACAATTGGTTGTGCATTTCACTTTTGACTTTGGAGACTATTTTCTATTAAAGTCTGGAGTTTTCCTGATAACAAGATTATTTATTTTCCCTTTAAAATTTTAAAGAAGCTTTGAGGAAATGTACTTCAGCCTAGTCCATTCTCCTCAGGCATTTAATTCTTACAGTACTTTTATTCAACTGATTACCATGTGAAGATCATTGCCATCTCCAGTAACTATTGATCACATATGCTGAATTAAGTGGTACATTACGAGAGGTTTC
Organism: Calidris pugnax; assembly: GCF_001431845.1. NCBI lineage: Eukaryota > Metazoa > Chordata > Aves > Charadriiformes > Scolopacidae > Calidris > Calidris pugnax. The sequence continues at coordinate 1,001,237 of NW_015090896.1, forward strand.
TGTGTCTTTTGAGGAAAAGGATGGGTGTGATGACAACTCATCCCGTCAAGAGATGTTTAGGCAGATCCTCAGCCTTTGATGAGACTGGACAGAGCCTGGTTCAAAATAAAAGGAGAGCTGAGATCCATATTTTCTGAATTTTCCAGAACTACTGATGCTGTTATTTATAGAAATGCCAGGGCTTAAAGCTTTCCAGAAACTGAAGTGTGATGAGATGGCTGTAGGGAAGAGGTTCCATAGCATTTGTTCAGCCCATGGGGATTCTCAGTCAGATAGTGGCTTCAGGAAACCCCAGTCATAGCAATATTAGGACCTGTTTGCTGTCAGGAGATGAAGGTGCTACTACTCATGCTGTTATTTATAGAAATGCCAGAGCTTAAAGCTTTCCAGAAACTGAAGAAAATGTGATGAGATGGCTGTAGGGATGAGGTTTCATATCATTTGTTCAGCACATGGGGATTCTCAGTCAGATAGTGCCTTCAGGAAACCCCAGTCATAGCAATATTGGGACCTGTTTGCTGTCAGGAGATGAAGGTGCTGAGGAAGCATCCGCTTAGGAACTCAGGAAAGTAAATGGTACAGAAGCAGCCTACTATTGGATGATTTTCCAAAGGAATGGTGTGATCCCTCAGTCCTTGGGGAAGATCATTCTCTTTCGGAAGCAGATCTCCAATACCAAATTTCTGTAAGGACATCTGTTAGGCTTGGTCAAAGGAGAATTGAGCCTGGGAAAGGAACAAGACCTCTTGAGTTTGGTTCCAGGTGTAATTTTTCTACAGAAATACTCTTTCTTCTCAGAAGAATGTACCTGTATTTGATATTGATGGATGCTGATGGTCAGGATTAAAACTCTTCTTATTGAGCAGTTAGTTAGATTTTCAACTGGGTTGATCAAGAAGTTGAAACCAACAGGGTATTCTGAGGTATTTCCAGCTGAGGGTTCAGCCTACTGAATTGCTTGAAAATAAATCTTTGAAATTAGACACAAAGGGTTTGATTCAGTAAGTTAAATTGAGATGTTTAGTGGTATTTGAGATGCCTTGGAGTATTTAATCCATATGTACATGTCTGGCTGAGATAGCTTATGACCTGTGGGAAAACATTGTTTTTCAGAAAAGGTGACTGATGACCAAGCAGATACTCCAGAGCTCTTCAAATGGCACTAGACGTGTTGATTCAGTAACTAAATCAAATCCCCTGTCTTTATTTTGGGGTGAGCTGAATCAAAACTTTATTACTGTTGGTAATATAACAAGTTTAACAGTGACCATGGTTCTAGACACTCCACGTACAGGGGGACCCTTCCATGGAGGCATCTAACAGGTTTTTAAACCTACAGGCTGAACCCATCCTGTACATTTATTCTGAAAGTAGTTAGCAGGTATTGAAGCTTTTAGAAAATGAGTTTAGATTACACTTCAGCAAAATAACAATACCCTTTGTATCCTTACAGGATTTTGGCTAAGTAAGAAGATAAGGCTTTCCTGGATCAATGTCCTTGTACCAGCAACATTTCCACTGCCTTGAGGAAGTGATTTTGATGGATTCCTCCTCTATCTAAACCCTCCTGCAAATAAGCATTAAAAGAAGCTTTCAGAGGGCATGTCCTGTTAGCACGCTGCTTCTGGAGATCCAGGTTTTTCCTCGCTGAAGTCACTCCCTTTTTTGCTTTTAATACACAAGCCACTTTGGCACCTTGGCTACCTATTCCAGCCTACCTCACAGAGATGTTTGGATGCTCAATCAGTTCAAGTTCATGCAGCTCTTGGAGGGTGTGAAGCAATATAAATATTATTATTTTAGTCACACACAAAAATAAATATCTTCTTAAACCAATAGCTGTGATGTTTTATTGTTACTAACTAATTTTCTCTGTGGTTTTGACTCAAGGCTCATTGAGTCACACAGCCTTTTTAAACAAGTAAATCTGTGCAGTCTCACACATTCCCAGGGGAAAATGGTCACAGAACTCTGTTTCTCATTCTCTTCCCATGTCCACTTCTTTCCACCACTGTGTAGCTCTTAGAAAGGTGAAGAAGGCTGAATTTTTTAGTGACTGGAGACAATTGGTTATGCATTTCACTTTTGACTTTGGAGACCATTTTCTATTAAAGTCTGGAGTTTTCCTGATAACAAGATTATTTATTTTCCCTTTAAAATTTTAAAGATGCTTTGAGGAAATGTATTTCAGCCTAGTGCATTCTCCTCGGGCATTTAATTCTTACAGTAGTTTTGTTCAACTGATTACCATGTGAAGATCATTGCCATCTGCAGTAACTATTGATCACATATGCTGAATTAAGTGGTACATTACGAGAGGTTTCTGTGTCTTTTGAGGAAAAGGATGGGTGTGATGACAACTCATCCCGTCAAGAGATGTTTAGGCAGATCCTCAGCCTTTGATGAGACTGGACAGAGCCTGGTTCAAAATAAAAGGAGAGCTGAGATCCATATTTTCTGAATTTTCCAGAACTACTGATGCTGTTATTTATAGAAATGCCAGGGCTTAAAGCTTTCCAGAAACTGAAGTGTGATGAGATGGCTGTAGGGAAGAGGTTCCATAGCATTTGTTCAGCCCATGGGGATTCTCAGTCAGATAGTGGCTTCAGGAAACCCCAGTCATAGCAATATTAGGACCTGTTTGCTGTCAGGAGATGAAGGTGCTGAGGAAGCATCCGCTTAGGAACTCAGGAAAGTAAATGGTACAGAAGCAGCCTACTATTGGATGATTTTCCAAAGGAATGGTGTGATCCCTCAGTCCTTGGGAAAGATAATTCTCTTTCGGAAGCAATTTCTACTGTTAGCAAACGGTCTAGTAGGAAGAGATGGCAGATCTCCAACATCAAATTTCTGTAAGGACATCTGTTAGACTTGGTCAAAGGAGAATTCGCCTGGGAAAGGAACAAGACCTCTTGAGCTTGGTTCCAGGTGTAATTTTTCTACAGAAATACTCTTTCTCAGAGGAATGTACTTGTATTTGATATTGATGGATGCTGATGGTCAGGATTAAAACTCTTCCTATTGAGCAGTTAGTTAGATTTTCAACTGGGTTGATCAAGAAGTTGAAACCAACCGGGTATTCTGAGGTATTTCCAGCTGAGGATTCTACCTACTGAATTGCTTGAAAATAAATCTTTGAAATTAGACACAAAGGGTTTGATTCAGTAAGTTAAATTGAGATGTTTAGTGGTATTTGAGATGCCTTGGAGTATTTAATCCATATGTACATGTCTGGCTGAGATAGCTTATGACCTGTGGGAAAACATTGTTTTTCAGAAAAGGTGACTGATGACCAAGCAGATACTCCAGAGCTCTTCAAATGGCACTAGATGTGTTGATTCAGTAACTAAGTCAAATCCCCTGTCTTTATTTTGGGGTGAGCTGAATCAAAACTTTATTACTATTGGTAATATAACAAGTTTAACAGTGACCATGGTCCTAGACACTCTGCGTACATGGGGACCCTTCCATGGAGGCATCTAACATAGGTTTTTAAACCTACAGGCTGAACCCATCCTGTACATTTATTCTGAAAGTAGTTAGCAGGTATTGAAGGTTTTAGAAAATGAGTTTAGATTACACTTCAGCAAAATAACAATACCCTTTGTATCCTTACAGGATTTTGGCTAAGTAAGAAGATAAGGCTTTCCTGGATCAATGTCCTTGTACCAGCAACATTTCCACTGCCTTGAGGAAGTGATTTTGATGGATTCCTCCTCTATCTAAACCCTCCTGCAAATAAGCATTAAAAGAAGCTTTCAGAGGGCATGTCCTGTTAGCACGCTGCTTCTGGAGATCCAGGTTTTTCCTCGCTGAAGTCACTCCCTTTTTTGCTTTTAATACACAAGCCACTTTGGCACCTTGGCTACCTATTCCAGCCTACCTCACAGAGATGTTTGGATGCTCAATCAGTTCAAGTTCATGCAGCTCTTGGAGGGTGTGAAGCAATATAAATATTATTATTTTACTCACACACAAAAATAAATATCTTCTTAAACCAATAGCTGTGATGTTTTATTGTTACTAACTAATTTTCTCTGTGGTTTTGACTCAAGGCTCATTGAGTCACACAGCCTTTTTAAACAAGTAAATCTGTGCAGTCTCACACATTCCCAAGTGATATGGAAAAGAGAATGGCTAAAACAGCAACCAGTTTTGATGATGACATTAGAGTATGTAGGATGACAAGACTGAAAGTTGACTGTGAAGAGTTGTACAATCAGCTCTTGACAGTGAGTGATTGAATGACAAAATGGCAATCAATAAACACCTCCAGTATTGCAAACTTTATACACATATATATATACATAATTATATATAAACACCTAACTTCATAAACATAGTGATGGGGTCTGAAATACCTCTACCCAGAAACAGAATTTGGGGTGATACATAGACTGTTTTTGAAAACATCAGACCCGTGTTCAATAGGTGTCATCACAATAAATTAAAAGCCCTGATTTATTTAGTAGTGCAGATATAGCCCTGAGCTCTATAGTACCAACCATGCAAAACCAAGATGTTTTTCATTGTTTCCTACAACAGTTACCGATACATAAACAATTTCATTTCTCCCATCACAACTAGCCATGGAGGTATGAAGTCCATATTTTTGCAGTCAGTTTCCTATGTCTATCTTGAAAAGATGTCAGGGCAACACAGGGCTGATTTCATCCAGGAGCATTAGAAAAAAACTAGGAGTTGCCTCATGGCAACTGGAGCCTATTTTTAAACAATTTAATTGATCCCCATGTGTCTGAATTTGGAGCTGCATCAAGGCAATGTTCCTTCCTCACAACTGTAACCTTGTAGGGCTTTTTTTTTTATCTAAACAGTCTAAAAAATGTACTTCAGCCTAGTCCATTCTCCTCAGGCATTTAATTCTTACAGTACTTTTATTCAACTGATTACCATGTGAAGATCATTGCCATCTGCAGTAACTATTGATCACATATGCTGAATTAAGTGGTACATTACGAGAGGTTTCTGTGTCTTTTGAGGAAAAGGATGGGTGTGATGACAACTCATCCCGTCAAGAGATGTTTAGGCAGATCCTCAGCCTTTGATGAGACTGGACAGAGCCTGGTTCAAAATAAAAGGAGAGCTGAGATCCATATTTTCTGAATTTTCCAGAACTACTGATGCTGTTATTTATAGAAATGCCAGGGCTTAAAGCTTTCCAGAAACTGAAGTGTGATGAGATGGCTGTAGGGAAGAGGTTCCATAGCATTTGTTCAGCACATGGGGATTCTCAGTCAGATAGTGGCTTCAGGAAACCCCAGTCATAGCAATATTAGGACCTGTTTGCTGTCAGGAGATGAAGGTGCTGAGGAAGCATCCGCTTAGGAACTCAGGAAAGTAAATGGTACAGAAGCAGCCTACTATTGGATGATTTTCCAAAGGAATGGTGTGATCCCTCAGTCCTTGGGAAAGATAATTCTCTTTCGGAAGCAATTTCTACTGTTAGCAAACGGTCTAGTAGGAAGAGATGGCAGATCTCCAACATCAAATTTCTGTAAGGACATCTGTTAGACTTGGTCAAAGGAGAATTCGCCTGGGAAAGGAACAAGACCTCTTGAGCTTGGTTCCAGGTGTAATTTTTCTACAGAAATACTCTTTCTCAGAGGAATGTACTTGTATTTGATATTGATGGATGCTGATGGTCAGGATTAAAACTCTTCCTATTGAGCAGTTAGTTAGATTTTCAACTGGGTTGATCAAGAAGTTGAAACCAACCGGGTATTCTGAGGTATTTCCAGCTGAGGATTCTACCTACTGAATTGCTTGAAAATAAATCTTTGAAATTAGACACAAAGGGTTTGATTCAGTAAGTTAAATTGAGATGTTTAGTGGTATTTGAGATGCCTTGGAGTATTTAACCAGGAGCATTAGAAAAAAACTAGGAGTTGCCTCATGGCAACTGGAGCCTATTTTTAAACAATTTAATTGATCCCCATGTGTCTGAATTTGGAGCTGCATCAAGGCAATGTTCCTTCCTCACAACTGTAACCTTGTAGGGCTTTTTTTTTTATCTAAACAGTCTAAAAAGAACCTAAATCGAAACCACAAAGGAAATGCAGAAATCAAAAAGGTCAAATTAACACAGAGGTTGTGCGGCATTTTATTTCTTTTTTTCTGGTCTTAACTTCCCCATTAAAAGCTTGACACCTAGACACTCTGCGTACATGGGGACCCTTCCATGGAGGCATCTAACATAGGTTTTTAAACCTACAGGCTGAACCCATCCTGTACATTTATTCTGAAAGTAGTTAGCAGGTATTGAAGGTTTTAGAAAATGAGTTTAGATTACACTTCAGCAAAATAACAATACCCTTTGTATCCTTACAGGATTTTGGCTAAGTAAGAAGATAAGGCTTTCCTGGATCAATGTCCTTGTACCAGCAACATTTCCACTGCCTTGAGGAAGTGATTTTGATGGATTCCTCCTCTATCTAAACCCTCCTGCAAATAAGCATTAAAAGAAGCTTTCAGAGGGCATGTCCTGTTAGCACGCTGCTTCTGGAGATCCAGGTTTTTCCTCGCTGAAGTCACTCCCTTTTTTGCTTTTAATACACAAGCCACTTTGGCACCTTGGCTACCTATTCCAGCCTACCTCACAGAGATGTTTGGATGCTCAATCAGTTCAAGTTCATGCAGCTCTTGGAGGGTGTGAAGCAATATAAATATTATTATTTTACTCACACACAAAAATAAATATCTTCTTAAACCAATAGCTGTGATGTTTTATTGTTACTAACTAATTTTCTCTGTGGTTTTGACTCAAGGCTCATTGAGTCACACAGCCTTTTTAAACAAGTAAATCTGTGCAGTCTCACACATTCCCAAGTGATATGGAAAAGAGAATGGCTAAAACAGCAACCAGTTTTGATGATGACATTAGAGTATGTAGGATGACAAGACTGAAAGTTGACTGTGAAGAGTTGTACAATCAGCTCTTGACAGTGAGTGATTGAATGACAAAATGGCAATCAATAAACACCTCCAGTATTGCAAACTTTATACACATATATATATACATAATTATATATAAACACCTAACTTCATAAACATAGTGATGGGGTCTGAAATACCTCTACCCAGAAACAGAATTTGGGGTGATACATAGACTGTTTTTGAAAACATCAGACCCGTGTTCAATAGGTGTCATCACAATAAATTAAAAGCCCTGATTTATTTAGTAGTGCAGATATAGCCCTGAGCTCTATAGTACCAACCATGCAAAACCAAGATGTTTTTCATTGTTTCCTACAACAGTTACCGATACATAAACAATTTCATTTCTCCCATCACAACTAGCCATGGAGGTATGAAGTCCATATTTTTGCAGTCAGTTTCCTATGTCTATCTTGAAAAGATGTCAGGGCAACACAGGGCTGATTTCATCCAGGAGCATTAGAAAAAAACTAGGAGTTGCCTCATGGCAACTGGAGCCTATTTTTAAACAATTTAATTGATCCCCATGTGTCTGAATTTGGAGCTGCATCAAGGCAATGTTCCTTCCTCACAACTGTAACCTTGTAGGGCTTTTTTTTTTATCTAAACAGTCTAAAAAGAACCTAAATCGAAACCACAAAGGAAATGCAGAAATCAAAAAGGTCAAATTAACACAGAGGTTGTGCGGCATTTTATTTCTTTTTTTCTGGTCTTAACTTCCCCATTAAAAGCTTGACAATGCTCCTATCTTTTCTATCTTGTTAGTCTGAAGAGAACAACAGGTCCAGATTTTCCCTGGGGGGTTTTTGTTTGTATGTTTGGTTGGTTGGTTGGTTGTTGCTTGATTTTTTTTTAAATATCCTGCACAAGGTTTCTATAAGCTGTACATGTTCAAGAAAAAATAAAATCTCTTAACTTCTGCAGCTTTGGATCTGTCAAATGCGGCTAGATTACATTCTTCTGAATCAACATCTACAATAGGACCATACTCTGTAAGAGTTAAATGAGGCTGAAGGGCCACATATTTCACCTACTTCTGTGGCTTCTTAGACAGAAAAGGTCTGAAGATATAGCAGTAACTCATATTTGAAGCTGTCTCAAATAATCTGCCTGACTGGAGTAATCTTACTTTTATATCAGCAATATATCAGAATTTCACCCAGCAGCCACCCTCACTGCTGCACATGGGTAACTTTGGGCTCATTTTCCCATTTTTGCCCAATTTCTGTGGAGACCTTTGAGTCTCTGTCTCACCTTTGTACCCCCATGGTCCCTGAGTGGAACCTGGGGTTGGTTTCATGTGGGACAGCTCATACAGCTCTCCTGTGTCGACAGCCCTAAAGGGCCTGCTTCTTTCATACTGGTTTCCTGGCTTCTCCCATGCACTGACCAGTAAGATTCTTCCCCAAAAGTTCCTTATTCCATGTCTGTTGAGAATTTCCCTCCTACCAGGTTTTTTTTTCCCTTGGAGGGCCAGCAGGAAGGCAGCTGGAACCAAACTCCTTGATGGTGAAACTCAAGCTATGGGAGAAAATAAATATCTTGATTGATGTACACCTTCCAAAGCTAATGCAGGACCTCAGAAAACCCCCTCCTTGGTCACCTGAAGAATAGATCCATTTTCAAAACTGTGATTAAGATATGGACTTTCCAAAAACTTGCTGATCAATGAATTCTTGCCCTCACAGCTCTCGTCCATGGCAGGGAGCCAGATTGGAGATGGTCCCGTGGCTGACCTTGGACAGGCACTTCAATGACTAGGACTGGAGTTTCCCCACTAGTTTCATGCATGAGCAGCCTCTATCCAGTGTTCCATCAAGGGGAACCAACATTGTGTACCTTCCAACCACTGTCATTTTCACTCTGTAAACTTCTGTGCCTCTCACTGTCATTTTTTCCTTGCACTTAACATCGGGATAGAGGAATCCAACATCACTTCTTGTTGCCACTCATTTATTTGCTCATAGACCATAGGAGACTTTCACTAAATTAATTCTTCCATTCAGTTCTGGAAAGTTAGTTGCCCATCAGTTGTAATTAAAAGCAGGGACTCTCCTTCAGATCCAAAAACATTTGTTCTCCTTGCCCCACCGCCCAGAAAACAAGTGGCAATTTTCCAAGCTGAAAAGGCAAATAACAAACCAACAAGCCCCCTCAAGGAACAGTGAGCCAATGAGATCACGGAATTATCAGAATTGGAAGGGACCTCTAGAGATCATAGAGATCACGGAATTGTCAGAGTTGGAAGGGACCTCTAGAGATCATCTAGTCCAATTCCCCTGCTAGAGCAGGATTGCCATGAATGAATTTGCTCTTTTGGTTTCTTCGTAAGAACAGGTCCCATACAAAACCCCCCCCACCTGCTCCTTTGCCACCAGGTCAAATATTAACTCTAACAGACACCTCAAGACCAGCAGTTCCATCTGTTCACCATCATGTCCTCCTGGTGCTCAAGGAGAAGGAAGAAGTGGGGCACCTTGCCCAGGCTCCCTTTCCCCAGTGCCAAGCAGACTTGAAGGGGGGCTGTTGTCACCCCAGATGTCTTTATCTTTCCATGGAGGGAGCCTGGACCAGGGATAAGCATTTCTGCTGCTCTCCAGCTGGAGCTGGGGGCAGGAGGTGAGGAGGATGGGGCTGTTCCCCCTTCCTTCCCTCTCCCCATTGCTGTTTGGTTCCAAAGAGCATTGAACAACGTGTGATGCCACGAGCCGACCCCAGCAGGGTTTGCTCAGCAGCTTCGCTCCCCAAAACAAACACTCCTGGCCCTCATGCTGCCTGGGACAGGCAGGAGGAGAATTATGCAAGGAGCAGACAAGTACACTTTCCTTCTTCATTAAATCCTGTTATTTTGCAAGCAGCTTCACCTTAATGACTAACGTAATTCTGGCCATGTTCTATGATCATAAACTGACCCTTTCTTTCCCTCTTTTTGGCCATTTTCTGTGTTCAGAATTGAAGCTGAGGGTGCATGTGGATGGAGTGTCTGCTCAAGACCTTCAGTAGGTGTTTTGGATTGTGGGGTTGCGTCTATGTCCTTTCTCACAGGTTCAGAAATCAGACAGCTGGTGAATGTTCCTGATATCTTGCTTAAAAAAAAAATCCAGCACACACAGAGGTGGTGTTTTATCATAAAACATAGACTCTTCCAACCTTCTTTTCCCACACTCAGGAGGAAAAGAGGGCCTACATGAGTGATGGGGAGGGACTCTTTATGAGGGAGTAGAGCGATAGAATGAGGGGTAATGATTTTAAACCAAAAGAAGGGAGAGTTAGATTAGATATTAGGACGAAATTCTTTCCTGGGAGGGTGGTGAGACACTGGCCCAGTTGCCCAGAGAAGCTGTGGCTGCCCCATCCCTGGAGGGGTTCAAGGTCAGGTTGGATGGGGCTTTGAGCAACCTGGTGTGGTGGGAGGTGTCCCTGCCCAGGGCAGGGGGGTTGGAACTGGATGATCTTTAAGGTCCCTTCCAACCCAAACCATTCTATGATTCTATGATTCTGTCTGCAGATTTGAAAGCCAGAAAGGAGAATGTCCACATCCCTTTCACCCCTACCCTGCCTCCTTCAACTGCAGCCCTGCAGCTCTGATCCAAGCAAGGACTGAAGCTCTGATCCATTCCTGAACCCAAGGAGGAGGGTCTCTTGCCTCCTTGTTTCACACAGCCTTGCAGGCCAGCTTCCCTGCCTTTGCTACGCTCACTGTGCCCAGTGGCTGGGGTGGAGGACAACCTGTCACAAGACCATGGCCAAGAGCCACGGGGCATCAGCAGATCTGCATGGTTTACAGTATTGCAGATGACAGGAACCCACCTCCCTTCTCCTCCAATCCTGTGTCCTCCCCCGGGTGCAACCCACCAGCTGGCACAGGGCATGCGAGCACTGAGTAATTTGGCTGCTCAGGTCAGCTAGCGTGGTTTGGTCATTGCTCAGGTCAGGCATCTTCAAATGTCCTAGGTTGCAACATCTTCATACATCACCAGTCTCTATAGTAACAGGGCAATGAACTTGCTGTTCTTCAGACAACTGTTCCTCCGCCCCCCTAGTCCTCTACACTGCTCCATCCCAGAGCCTTTATAAGTACAGGGACTGGCCATCTTCTGCCTCCATCATCAGCTTCTCGCTGTCTCCAGCTATTCTCAGACCTGCAAAGACTACCCTACTATCAGCTGGCAGCCATGAGAATCCTTTTCTTCCTCGTTGCCGTTCTCTTCTTCCTCTTCCAGGCTGCTCCAGGTAAGATAGAAAAATAGATGAGACAGAAGTTAAAAGGGTGGATGTGCAGAGAAGTCCTTTAGAGCCCAGTGCTGAGGTTCAGGTTACCTTCCTGCTCTTGGACTCCATGACTCGTATTAGAAGTCCTCTTCCCTAGTCACAGTCCTGATCTTTAAGCTATTGGGTTGAGGTCCTTGATAGTCTTACTGAAGGTCTCTTTCTAACCCTATGAATCTTGTGTTCCTGTTGCATGATGACATGATGGAAAAAAAAAGATGGTGCTGTGTACTGAGTCAACTCTTAGGCTGATGCTTAAGATGCAGCCCTGCAATATGAGAGTTTTCTCTTCTCACCTTTGCACCCACACTTCCTGACTGTATATTCAAGACTAGTAGACCTCCTATATTTTGGGAAAAAAAGACAGTTGTGACTGTGGGTTGTTGCCTGAACTCTATATTGTCCACCTGCATTAGGTGGGTTTAGAGCACATGCACCATTCCAGGCTGTTTGGGAGACTTCAGAGAAGTTTTAGCTATCTCCATCCTTGCTTTGGTAACTCAAATTTGTGCCCGCTTCCTTAGACCAGTAAATGTCTGCCTACTCAAAGAAGAAATGTAGAACCACTTAGGCCAAAAGCAGGCACTTGCAGGAGCTTTAGACAAAGCCTGTACTACATTGGATTGCTTTCTTGGACTTCCTTTTTTTCTGTATCACAAAGAAAAAATCTCTATTTGAAACAAACTGTGACCCCTGAGATGGCTGCAGGGCTGGTGTTGTTCCAGTAGAGTCTCTGGGAAAAGGCAACAAGTTATTTCATATCTCTTCATAAAGACTCAGACATAGAAAAGACCCATAAAACTATAGGGCTTTTTAATTTAGGGGACAAGGGAAACCAAAGAATAATGATGTCTTTAGAATCAGCTGGGTCAAATTAAAAATGCAAATCCTTGAATATGTGATTTAGAGGAAAGACTGGAGAACCACTAGGGCAAATTGGTTGAAGTGTGGTAGATCTAATTTACAATAAAGCTTGCATGCCTTTCAAATCAAGGATAGAGTCCAATTTGATGATGAGCGTGGATTGATCAAGGCACAGAAAGTATTAGGTGAGACAATGGTGTTTGTGCTTAGCAAGAAGTTGGGGCAGGTGATAAGGTCCTCTTCTGCCTTTTAAGTGCACAGATACATAAGACTCCAAGTGATATAAGAGATCCATTGAAATCATACAAAAATAACAAAATTTGAATCTCAAGCTGAACTTTCCAGTGTACAAAACGTTTCAGCTGGTCAAGTATTAGTCCCATCGGTTTGGCTGTGATTAAAATTCATCTTTTCTGAATTTTTATGCCACCTGTGTTAACCATTCTGTATTTCACCTGGCAACACAGCACACAGGTTCCTGTGAGTGTTCCGCTCCTATTCACAGTGCTCAATGCTCCCTGTGAGGAAGCTATTTAAAGTAGGAGATAAAGATTATGAGTCATAAATATGTTTTACCTCTGCTGAAACTTGAACTGAAAGTTTGAAGAAGCTCAGTTAGGACATTTTCATTTGAATATCATCACTTTCGTTTCTGAGAGTAATGTGAGATCAACATTAAAAATACATTTTTCTGTGTTTCCTTTGGCTTTTCATATAATGTAGCATTTCTGTCTGTAACTGGATGACAAGAACATGTCTCCAGGAGAGACGGTAAGAAAGGACACAGTTTTCTTTGGGTCACTATTAATCAGGTGTAATGGAGAGATGCTAGCATTACAGCCCACTCTTCTGGTTAGTTTGCATTTCATATGGACATAATGACCTTAAGAAGGTCTTTAATGTGGATGTAAAGACCTTAAGAAGGTGTGATAAGGTTACCCCAGTCACAACTCAGGCACGGTGGAGGGAAACCACATACCATGCCAGGTAAATCCAATGTCTCAACTCTCCAATCCTCTGCTTTGAGAAATAAACATGAATTTTCCCTTGGTGTGTTTTTTTTTGCAGCTTACAGCCAAGAAGCTGCTGACACCATCGCATGCCGGCAAGGCCGGGGCTTCTGCTCGTTCGCTTCATGCTCTGCTCCTCTGGTTGAGACTGGGACCTGCCGCGATGGGAAGCTGAAATGCTGCAAATGGTACGACCAATTCCTCTGGAGAAACGCTGCTGCACCAAGAGCAAGCACATTTACTGGGCTTTTTGCCCCCTTTGGCATGAAAGAGGCCACCTTCTCCAACCTCCTACACCCTCCAAAACCCAACTTTAAGCGTTGGGATTTCTGTCTGATAACAAAAAGGCAGAGCTCTCGTGGTGTCCAAAATGCTAGGCTGTTTTTTTAAAAAAAAACACAGGGAGGATTCGGTGATGAGCAGGGAGGGACCTGGAGTTTGTGGATGAAGGAGCCATTTTCTCCATCAGCTCACTGAGGCTGCACCTCAGCTGTGACACTAATGCAGGTGTGAGCTCACACTCAAGCCTACACCCTTCTAATATCTCTAATAACATAGCATGTATCACTAATAACTTCTTCCAGCATGATACTGGTAGCAGGGCAGAACCAGTTCATGGTCAAACTCTGCCTCTACTGAGCAGAGTGGACACCCCCAACTTGAGATAGATCTGGGGACTCCCCCTGAGTCCACACATGCAGTACCATGGAGCTTTGCATCACCAAAAAACAAGGTTACCACCAGAGAATAATCATTAAGCAAACCAGGACTCATACCAGGCATGCAGTTGTCCATCTGGGCTACTTTATCTGGTGCAACGTGCCAGATATTAGACCAAAGTGCCACAGTGGGAGTAACCTAGAGGTTACCCACTCCCTAGGATAAATTAGGATAAAGCATTTTTCTTCAGCACCAGTGAGAAAGCATCTGCATCTATAGGGGATATCCCATCTGGACTGATGCTGTAATATGCCATGGTCCAGCTTTGCAGTTGGTGGCATTTCATACCAAACTTCATAACAAAGGTACCCCTTTTTGAACCCCATACATCTTTCTTTGCTTTCTTTCTTTCTTTTTTTTTTTTCAAACTCTGCCTCTACTGAGCAGAGTGGACACCCCCAACTTGAGATAGATCTGGGGACTCCCCCTGAGTCCACACATGCAGTACCATGGAGCTTTGCATCACCAAAAAACAAGGTTACCACCAGAGAATAATCATTAAGCAAACCAGGACTCATACCAGGCATGCAGTTGTCCATCTGGGCTACTTTATCTGGTGCAACGTGCCAGATATTAGACCAAAGTGCCACAGTGGGAGTAACCTAGAGGTTACCCACTCCCTAGGATAAATTAGGATAAAGCATTTTTCTTCAGCACCAGTGAGAAAGCATCTGCATCTATAGGGGATATCCCATCTGGACTGATGCTGTAATATGCCATGGTCCAGCTTTGCAGTTGGTGGCATTTCATACCAAATTTCATAACAAATGTACCCCTTTTTGAACCCCATACATCTTTCTTTGCTTTCTTTCTTTCTTTTTTTTTTTAAATTATTTACATTTATATTTAATTCATTTCATACCAAACTTCATAACAAAGGTACCCCTTTTTGAACCCCATACATCTTTCTTTTCTTTCTTTCTTTCTTTTTTTTTTTTAATTATTTGCATTTATATTTAATCAAGTTTCTCTGAAACGTCATGCTGAAGGATGCAAAAAAAGTGTCACATTTTTCCCATAGAAAAAAAGGGATGGAGGCCATGGATGCAAGTGAAAGGATCAGCCACTTTGTCTTTACTCCTAAAATAGTTTTTTATTCTTAAACTATACCCTGAGCAGGCATTCTGGGTTATTAGTAGCTGCAGCCAAGTAGCTGTGGTGTGTGCTGTGTGATAACATCCACAGTCTCCATTTCATCTGGGTTATTTTATGGCCAGAAACTCAGGCAAGTGGTCCAGATCACGAGGACCTCTGGTGATCTTTAACTCTATGTGTTACTTTATGTCTACAGTAGTCTGAGATGGCAAAGTAGAATTGACTTTTTGGATGGAGACAGGTGGAGTAGCTAAGCACCTGTTTTTATTTTTCAGGACACCCAGTTCCTAAAACTTAAGCCCCGCTGACCACACAGACAAGAGCTCTGGGCATCTGAGACACCTTCCATCTTTTGACATCAATGGATCCCAGCCTCGGTGCCAACCTGGGGAGTCTTTCCCATGGAGGGTGAAGACCTTCAGGAGCACAAGAAGATCTGAGGAGGAGTTCTTGTACCCTGATAAAGAGATTTGCAGCTTCAATTCTAATAAAAGCAAGTCACTGTGAAACCACATTGCTGACATTTGCTCACGTATGTCAGGGTGGTTTTTGCTGTTCCTGTTGTCTATAAAAATCAACCTGTAAATGAAGTTTATTTAACTAAATTAAGTTAATTTAAGTACATGTGTCATTGAGTCCTGTTAAATCGTCCTGGGTTGCCACCATTTGGGTGGCAACGTATTTATTAATAAACCAAGAAGCACTAGAGCCCATTCCTTCTGCCATCCCAGCCTGGGACACCAGGATCCTCAAACTGGTTGGAATATTTATCATCACTGCACTGTGCTGTCTGGAGGTGGTGGGTATGTGTATCCATAAACCTGGAGTCCCTGTTACCAGGTGTAGACGCATCCCCAACTTCCCTTCCCCATCCCTGAGTGCTAATGCAAAGGATTTGAGATGAGGGATGATGAAACGCATCCATGATCTCCATGCCACAAGCTGCTGTGGATGGTTTTAGGACCGCCATGGGCACTAGACATGGAGATAGGTGCCAGGTTTCTACTTGCCTAATCACAGTGGGTTTGGAGGAGTTATTTTTCACTGTTACCGGTCAACCTAATAATGAACACAACTGGGCCATATTCCTGTTTCACACATGGCTTGAGTTTCCTCTTCTCTTCTTGGAGAAGTTTACCACAAGGCACATGTCACGCTGACCCCCAGGGAGATGAAAACCAGATCTTCCAGCAAAAACACGCACCAAGACAGTTCCTCACAGGTACAAGGATCAGACACAAGGATTTCCGGAGCAAATTTATTAAAATTTATAGAGATTCATGTAGACTATGAAATACAAACACCCCAGTCAAGTGACTCCGGGCGACTTTGCTTTCTAGTGTTAATCACATTATTGCTAACTCTAAAGTGAGAAGAAAATATTGAGTATCTATTTTGAGGAACAGAGGAAGAACCTGCTCTGCATCCTCTCATGAGGACAGACTTCTGCATGTTGGTAATCTGCTCTCTGGGGTAGGTGTTGGTGGCCACAATACAGTTTCAACAGAAAAGCATTTTAGAAAAATGAGAAGTATTGCTCTTTTCTGGATGGTTCAAGAATGGCTTTGGATTTTCTTCAGGTCATTAAGTTTGTTTGTGGAGGAGTTTGTTTTCGGAGGAGTTTGTTTTCTTTTGGATGATGTTAGTGTTTTGATGTGTGCTTCTGTGTGTGTGTGTTAAATGCATATTTTCAGGTCAAAATTCCTGATTTTCCAATGGGAAGATGCACATCCTAAATTTCAAGAAGCTCTGCTTAACCCATCTGAGATGACATTGTCACTAATCATACTGTAAAAAAAAGGAAAGAAACTTTCAGATTTTGTACTTATAACCAGAAAAAGATTTTAATAAGAAGCACAGAAAGGATTGAATGAGCACCAAGAGCTGATATTCCCAGACAACTCATTAATTCTCAGCAGGATATTCATAGTCATGCTGATGATTATTTTTTAACGTTAATGGTCTTTTTATTTTATTTAATAATGAAGCCAGGTCTAAGTACCTGAAGCTTCCCTCTCATCTTAAACTCTCTGGTGTGGAGAGGAATTTCACTATATACATCTGATGCTCATGCTTTTTTTTTAAAATCTCTGCTATTAATATTGAACAAAGTTTAAAGAAGAGCCTCCAAAAATAAGACTAGCTACAGCATCTTACAGAAAAAAAGAGGGACATAATATGGAATATTAGAATAAATGGGGATATTTGTTTCTGCAGTTTCAGTTACAGGCTGAACTTCAGGATTCTAGTAAGGAATTCAAGAAAAATTACGACTTTTTTTTTTTTTTTAAAGGGAGAACTATGGACTGGAGAAAACATCTAACAGAACAACATGACTTTCAGGTTGTTCTTCTTCTAACTGTGAGACCTGGCAGACCTTGCAAGGCAGAACATGCAGGTTTCCTATGAACCTGGGACCCTGATGTCCCAGGACTCCAGAGAGTGTGCACATTGGGAGATGTGTCCTTTGAAGCCAGCATTACTCACCATGAGCAGCTTGAACCAGCTAATGGGAACAGCAGAGAAAGGAGTTAATTTCTAGCTAATTACTTATCTCTGCCAAAGAAATTTGTCTGTGGTCTTTTGCATGAGGCACTTGAGTTACATCGTTAATGGTACAGAGGGAACTAGTGAGGAAGTCCTCAGGAAATCCTATATCTGAGTGTACAGAGTCTCTGCTCCCTTCTCAGCTTGTGCTAGAGGAGTTTCCCATCTAAAAGGCAGACTGGGTGTGTGAAAGTCAACAATAAACCCATTCCCCCAAGGAAACACCTGACCTTCATCCCATCCATGACTCACCACAGTCCGACAGCACGGGACCCCTTGCTGGCAACGTCCAAAGGACCTCGTGTTGGGTAGAGGACAGTGGTCAAGGGAACAGGTACCCCCAGCCTGTTTGCACTGCACGTCATTGTTGGGTGCACGCATGAAACCTGCACACAAAAAAAGGCCAGGGTCTTGATTTTCTTTCCCAAAGAAGACTAAGAACATGTTAGTGTTATAGCATGACAGCCATATTCTAGTCTGCCTGTGGGATGGCCCCATCCATACCATTAAATCCCTTTATTTTACAAAGTGGGAGGGTTCAATCCATCCAATGGACCCAACTGGTTTCTGTTCACTGCTAAAGATTACCCAACCCCCTGGCAGCACTAGCTGGCCAGGGACAAAAGAGACTAAACCCCATTTTATTTCCATTCTTATTTTAGGTTCTCCATATTCACAGTCTTCCCTCTGCTTTTCCTTAAGTTTTACTAGCTCTTACCTGAGGTGCCTTGGAGCACCAAGAGGAGAACAGCAAAGAAAAGGGAAAAGATCTTCATGTCTGAATTCAGTGTCACTTAATAAAACAGCCACTAACGAAAAAAAAAAAAAAAAAGAGAAAAAGCTCATGTATGTAATTTCTCAATCCAAACACTCCAAAAAAAAAAAATCAGAAAAAACTCATGTATGTAATTTCTCAATCCAAACACTATTTATGACTTATTTATTTAAAAGCTGCATTGTTGATAAAAATTGTCATTTATTCAATAGTGTAAGCCTCCTAGAATAAATCTAGTGAAATACCACTTTTTGAGGAAGGTTATCTTCTAAAGCACATTGCATAACTAAGCTGCAATATGTTGATAAAAATTGTCAGTTATTCAATAGTGTAAGCCTTCTAGAATAAATATAGCGAAATACCACTTTTCGAGAAGGTTATCTTCTAAAGCACATTGCATAACACCAAGAAAATGCATTTATTCCTATAAAATGTAAAAAAATTAGACTAATATTGTGGTTTTCTTTTCTTTCCATCAGCTGCAAAGATGACCTACACCATCTCCAGTGAAGAGATGTAATATTGAATCCTATATTTGAATCACATGCACTCTGGATGTTAGAACTTTAAAAAAAAAAAAAAGCAAGAAATGTAATTGATTTCCTCCAACTTTTATCCAAATTTTATAAAATAAGCAAGATTTTCTTAAGTCCCTTTTGTAACTTACAGAAAATAAATATTGTTTGAATAATTAAAGTTTCAGGGAGGCACTCATTTGCACACACCCCCTTTCTCGGTGGCCAAAACAACCACTACAAAACAGGTTTTGGTCCAATATGAACGCCCAGAAGATCTGGACCGGAGAGACTGATGGCAGCACTGGTATCTCCTCCGCACCGGAGGGACCCAGGTGCACCCAGAAAAAGATGTTGTGTTTTAATTGTCATACTACAAAGAGTCTAGAAAAAAAACCCAAACCAAAATTATTGGATTCCAACCAGACATCCAAACAGCATCCACCTACCCAGGTCACCTTCCTCCCAGAAGAGGGCAATGAAGAGCTAATACTGAAATTTTCTCCAACAGCTTTCTTCAGTCAATAGCAGGTAAATTATTCTGACAGCAAGGCTTTACGGATTTTCTTCTTAATTATACTGATGTCTTCTGATTCTCAGCGTTGATATCTTACTGAATTATGTATTCTGACAGCCCAACCTCAAAGCCCTCAGTGTTTTGCCATTTGCTGTGGACTCCTGTAATGGACAAGAGGAAAGTCCTTGCTCTGAAAATCAGTCTGACCCTAACAGGTCACAGAGGCAGGTCAAGGGAGAAGAACTGTGGTGTCTTTTGCCTAGGCAGCTGGAGATGGCCAACAATGAGCACCTGGGGAGGTGGGACACATTTGCTAGCAAATTGCAATCATAGAATCAGAGAATGGTTTGGGTTGGAAGGGACCTGAAAGATCATTTAGTTCCATCCCCCCTGCCACGGACAGGGACACCTCCACTAGAGCAGGTTGCTCAAAGCCCCATCCAGCCTGGTCATCCATCTCTGAGTCACAGGAGACCAAAATTCTGTTAAATTAAGCCCAAGTTATATGACAGGAAATATCCAAACAGGTACTTTAACTGCCCAGAAAGACACAGTTATTTTAAATCCCATTCCTGTAAAATTAAATTGATGGAATACATAAATGTGCTTTTGAGTAGTCAGGAGCATTTGGTTTTATTGTTTGGGTTTGGGTTTCTATCTTAAAAAAATATTTACTTAATCAAATGATGAAATATAAAAGGGCAGGAATAAACACTGTGAGTATTAAATCCATAAATGTCTTCTTAGAGGCACAGAGCTCTGAACTGAGCTTTTAGGGTCTAACAATCACTTACCTCCTGAAGAAGACCCTGAAATAGGATAAAATGACTCTTTCCTCCTGTTTACCCTTTTGTGCCTGTGCCACCTGTCCAAAGTGGTACAAAACAGAGCAAAGCTCAAATATGAATCAAGACTGGAATAGGATCTTCAACTAATTAATTATATCTGTTGTTTTATTTGATGGTAAACTTACTTTAAATTTCATAAATATGGTAATTATCTGTTGTTATAGTTACAGTACATTATTATTAACTCTAAATACTGTTTTGGTTACTCACGCTCACTAAAAGGATACATTTCCCTAACCTGTTTCTTGGCAATTGGACACATGTAATAAATGAATGACTATTGTATATAAATTAATATTGTATACTGGAATTATTTTGACAGCTGTATGTCTTCTTCAGTTTCCTTTCTCTGCAGTATTACAAAAGATACTGTGTGAGGCCCTGAAAATCATGTTCTTCTCTTGGAACATATCCAAGCATACATATATGTTTGTATGCCTGTGTATATGTATGTATATGTTCATAATACACAAATATTCCAAAAGAAATAAAGATAAGACAAATAAAGAGAAATAAAAATAAGAGAAAAAGCAGTTTTCTAAACTGCTTTATATTTTATCTTAGCCAAAGAACATAGGAATAGAAAAGAATAATCCAGATATCCTAAACTGTGATTTACTCAGGACTAGTCAGGATATTAATTTAAGCAATTGTTTATTTAGTTACACATATTCTATAATGTTGGCATTTCTTACTCTCCCATTTCTCTGCAGTCCTCCTAGTAAATCCACACTGACATATATATATTGATATATAAATTGTTGTTAGCATGAACACGTGTAAGGTCTCTTCCAGTTTTTTGTCTCTCAGCATGCCACTCTGTGGCGTATCCAGGTGTCAGTTCTTTTGCTCACCCTTAGACGAGTGGCACCTGAGGTTCCCCTGTGTCCCACCTGGCCTCCTTGGCTGCTGCAGGAAGGCTTGGTCTCCTCTCTCCCTGCCCTTGTCCACCAGCTCCCCATGGAGGTCTCAGATACTCCAGAGCACCACAAATTGCTCTAGATACTGGTGTGAAGGCAACTGGGTTAAGCCCTGTGTGACTATATATCACCTCCGTCATGCTGCAGCTTACCTCTGATGATGGGATGTCCTCAGCCAACTTGAAGCCACAGGATCCTTTACCTTCCCTTTTCCATCCTCTTCCTCCAGTGTCCTCTGTGCAAATGACAGGAAGGGACGACAGACCTTTGGTACAATTGCCCAACCTTTGTCCTCACAGCACGTCCACAACTTACGATAAACGGGATGAAATCCAGTCAGGGAAAAGCCCTGCTGTCCATTCAGTGGCCTTGGTGAGCCCCGTGGAAACCTGCCCAGACCTGACTTAGCCAAAACCTGCCTGGAAATCAGAGCTTCTTCCCAGTGTTGGGTGCAATGGTGCAGAGTGAGCTGCCTCCTGTTCCCTCCAGGCACAGTGGCTGGACTCCATCTCGCCCATCAGAGAGACCTCCAAGCTTAGAGAAGACATAAGCAAACACAGGGCTTACAAGTTACTTCCAAAGCCCTTGAAATATGAGGGCAAATGAGATGCTTGTGGAACCAGAGAGCAGAAATTCAGCTTTAGGTCTACAGAGCAGCACTAATATTTGTCTGTGCTTTACCGACTGTAATGCAAAGCCAGGCTTTGTGCCAGATGAAGAGTTTACCCAGCTGGGACCCAAACATGGATTTTGATAACCTGAAGGTGGACATCTCAGCTGCCTTCCTGTTCAGGGCACTCAAGCAACTATAAAGCTGGCAGCTTGTCTTGAGGAAGATATTCATAAAATCATAGAATGGTTTGGGTTGGAAGGAACATTAAAGATCATCAAGCTCCAACCCCCTGCCCTGGGCAGCGACACTTCCCACTAGAGCAGGTTGCTCAAAGCCCCATCCAACCTGGTCTTGAACCCCTCCAGGGATGGGGCAGCCACAGCTTCTCTGGCCACAGCAACCTGGGCCAGGGTCTCAACATCCTCACAGCAAAGAATTTCTTCCTAATATCAAATTTAAATCTTTCTTCCTGTTTGAAGCCATTCCCCCTCATCCTATCAAAGGGGTTGGTATCATTAAGGACAGTAAGGTGAAAAGTAAGAAAAGTTTATTCTTTTACTGACATGGAGGAAAAACAACCAGAAGGATGTAAAGGACAAAGGGAAAAAATGACCACACTATGGCTGCAAATTAGACAAAGAAGCTGCACACCAACGGCAGAAGAAGGAGCCTGCAGGACCACAAGGAGCAGTCATTGCATGTTCCCAGGTATTTTACGTAACCCTGTGGCCTAACGTATCTTACACAAACGTGGATGGTCCAAGATGGGTTGCACAAACCCATGTGTGGTGAAAGCGGTCTCAAAGCAGACCCTCCTTTCTCATTGGAAGCCACCAAAGTACAGGATAAATTTGGCTGGAAAAGGCTCTTTTTCATTGGCCTGTAACTGCTCTGCAGCATCCCCAAACCTGTACATAAAGAGACGTGCTTGGGTCTGGGGCAGCCACTGGAGAAGAGAGACAGCAGTGGTGAACCTCCACCTCCTCCACTGGTAACTCTCTGCTTTGTCCTGGCCAGGCATCCTCACCTGTTCTCCTTTATATCCTTATTTTCTTTTCATTACTCTCAAGTCTAATGAGTATTCTGCTTTCATTAGTGCCTTCCTCCTCATTACTCTGGTGTGTCTGGTCTGTACGTGCCCTGCAGAACTGTAGGTTGGTTGCAGGGCTTGCAGGAGGAAACTGTGTTTGCTGACCTCCAAGAGAAGTGAACCCAGAAACCTTCCCTCAAGGCATCAGAGACAGAGGGCTGGTCAGTTAGGAAATGTCTAGCTGCCTACAGAAACAGGCTTTTTTGAGCTATGTATCTTGCCTGAATTCCAGTACCATTTTGAGGGAGTTGTCACCTTAACTGATGTTCAAGAGATACAGATGTCCTTGTTTTTAGACTTTCCTAAGAACGACGGTTGGCTCATTCTCTGAACATTTTGTGAACTACACTAAAGTGAAGACAAATAATTCGTGGGTCTGTGTTGGTATTTATAACATTTTGGTTTTGGTCTCTCAGGGCATGTTTTAAGCAGTTTCTCATCTCCCAGTCAGGAGGGGACCCTCCACTCAGTGTCTTCTGGTCTTGTGCTCTCTGCTTGGTACAGGTAAGGAATTCACATCGCAGCTGTGGCCATGAGGATCCTCTACCAGCTCCTGGTTGTCCTCTTCGTGATGCTCCAAGGGGCTGCAGGTATGGTGTAAGGCAGGTAGAGATGGGAGAGATGGGAGAAATAGAGGAGCAAGAACTTTAGCTCACTTTCATGATAAATGACTATTCTTTTTCCACTTTGCAGGCCAGCCCTTCCTTCGTTGGCCAACTGATTCTTGTAGAGCCCAAAATGGACTTTGTTTCCCAGGGATATGTCGGCGGCCATATTACTGGATTGGAACATGTAGTAATGGACAGTCTTGCTGCAGAAGGTATGTGGAAGTGCAGGGATCACTGTCACAGTGGCTGATATCCTCCTTAGCTTTTCTCCAGAGCAACATCTTAGAGGCACAGCTCCTGACACCATACTTCTCCAATGCCATAGAGGGTCCTCAGGGGGCATTCGTTCTGGTGCTGTGAAATAAAGAGAATCTCACTGCATAAAAATTACTGGTGGGTAACCTGGGACTCTCTCTTCTTTACCCTGCAGGGGGTGGAGGTTCTGAAGGCTCCTTGGATTCTCCTTGGAGATCGTTTCTTCTTCTCCTGAATGGCCTCTGAATCACCCTGATCCCATGGCTCCTGGTGGCACCAGTTCCTGCTGCAACGAAAAACTCTCAAAATTTTCCTTTGCAGTGAAGCAAACATCAGTATCTGCAGAAACATGAATATAAAGCAGGCAACACTGTGGAAATTATTTCCTTCCCCCCTTTAATAAAATCAGTTACAACAGCATTAACATGGTTGAACCTTGGGTGTTTTTTGTAGGGAAGGAGGGGATACTTGTTAGACCTGCTTGCACCACGGGCAGTAGGACACAGGTGGGCTTGTGGCTTTTACAGCTAGACATTGCTCCACTTGCACCCCACTGCACTCCCAGGGAAAAAGGAGGTCATTTTATCCACTGCTTCCCAATGACCATATTCCTGGGACACTCCTGCAGTGACCATGGTGCCTTTGTTAGGGATGAAGCCTAGCTTCTCTCTGTCATGATTTCATGGGTGGTTATGTCCAGCAGTTATGAATTCTGGTGGTTTCCAGGCTGCTTTTTTAAGTTATTATGGTATTTTTGACTGACATGTCAGAGAGAGAATTCAGACTTTCTGTCTTTTCCCCTCTGCCATCATGATCTAGCAGGACAGAAAATGCAGAGACATCTCTGGATGCTTCCTTCAGAGGGCCTGGAGGCATCTGAGAAATTTCACTTGTGAGGAGAGCCTCACGCAAAGGAAAACCAGGAACATTTTGGATAACACCAGACCCTTGTCAGTGACGCAAATCTGAAAAAAAGTTACAAAGTGAGACAGAGAAAGAGACTAGCAAACACATTCCCAAAAGTTTACAAAGCGGGACAGAAAGAGACTAGCAAACACATTCCCAAAAGTTATGGAGGTGCAATGTAGTGACTTGGCCATTGCCTTCTCAGAAGCAGTTGCTGCACGTGCACACAGCAGCACCAAGACCACATTACCAGCTGAGATGGTTTTGTCTCCTAATGGCTTTCTGGGTGGGTTTGGAGAGGTGCCCACGTATGTAAAAAACCCTCTGAAGGGGAAATGCCGTCTTTGTTATAGAGACACAGCTCCCATTTATACTGTTCTGTGAAAATTTGCAGAAGACAGTGTAGCACATCCCCTAATGCAACGTTTTGGAGTTTCTTCTATTTCCCTACTGTTACTTTTGTGTTGGTTCTAGCACCCTTATTATAGATGTTTGTATTTAAATTAAAAACCATGGCAATTTGTCTCCATAAACTATAAAGGAGGAGCAGTGAAAATAGCTTGGGCTTTGATGTTTCAGGACATCTAAAGTTTGGTGAGATCACTCCTGCCACTTCTCTCTAGAAAATATGATTCAATTTACAGATATTCTTTGGGTTTTAGAAGCTTTAGGCTGCACGTCCTGTGCCAGGGAGCTTTGAACACACACTACCTGCCTGTCAGTCACAGTGTGGTCCTTACACCAAGAGGCTGGACTCTGCGCTGGTACCCTGATACCTTCAGTTAGCTGCCAAGTCAAAAATCAGATGGAGAGGATTTGTCCATTATAGGTGTTAATGTCGTCATCTCTCCTTAATTACTCAGGATAACTACATAATTATTAAAGTCTTCAGCTTGATTAAATACTTTTTGTGTATTGTTAGAAATTTATGACTGTGCATCCATTCCTTATTGACTCAGCTCATCTATACTTGGGTCAAAACTTTATCTACTAACTATGATTTAGCCCATGGCTTAAAAATTCACTTATGACTATGGAACAACATCTAAATGCTGGTTATCCTCTCTTTGGTGGATCTACTTTGGCAGTGCAACTGCTTCAAACAGCTTTTGCAGCTAACCTAGAGGAGTCTGAATTTCTGTACTATAATTTCTGCACTATACACTCCACAGTGGCATCAAAATACCATGATCTCCTGTGCATCAATTCTGCCTTGTGGCTAGAATTCTGTCCAAGACACATGAAGGAGGCCAAGGGATGATGTTACCACGTGACTGAGGAGCAGTTTGTGATTATCTAGGCCACCAACCATCACTGCTGTTCATCCAAGCTCCTCTTTGGAGCACACTAAAACATCTGCTCTTTGGCAAGCTGCTCGGGCTTGGCCTTTTGTTGGTCTCGATGTTCTCAATGTTCTCCTTATGTCTGCATACAGTGACTTCCAGGTGCTTGGAGCCTTCTTTGCCATGAACAAACCGTCCCCTGGAGGCGAGGGATGGAATGGCACACAGGTATTTTGTGTAGTAGCGTTTTAAATAGGGGCGACACTGCTGGAAGACCTTCCTAATATTTGCAGCTTTTTTTATTTTTACATCAGAAAACTAGTAGGAGCAGAGTTTGAGATTCTCCCGTTTCCTCCTATTTGCCTCATCTGCTGTGCTAGATACAGACTCCTAAGATGGAGGTAAGATCCTCCTTCCTCTCTGGGAAGCGATCTTCTCATAATTACCCAAACATCTTGATTTGAAAAGGTTGAAAGCCATTTCTCCTCACAACGCTCTGCAGACTCATTGTGAAGACACTTCCCTTAATAGCATATCCCACCTCCATCAGGCAGAGCTTCAGGCTCCATCTGTCAGGGTTCTAAGCACTATAGTATGATATAAAATGCTGACCCCATCATAATACTTCTCCTCCTCCAAAGAGGACTGGGTGATCTGGACCTGAAATAGGTGGAGGAGTGGGGCATCATTGGTGAACTCCAACTTGAAGAAGCAGGAGTGAAGACTTGACATGGACTTAGAGGGAAACATAGCTGGATCATCTTCTGAACTCTGAATGATAAAAGAAAGGAAAAAACACCCACATTATTTAGGCAGAAGGGAACTCTCCATGAAGACCCCCTTTCCCCCTGCACTGAGAATAGTGAGAAAGTAGATTATTTTTTATGTAAAGAGGATTACTTGCCTAATGCCAAGAGCCAAATGATAGTGAGGTGCTGCCCAGCTTAGTTGGGCTGGATCCCATGCACTTTCCTACCCAGGTACCTTGGGTAAAGGAACGTGCAGTTGGTGCTACTGTGATCCTGGTGTAGGTCAGGTCTACCAGCTAAAGGAGCTGGACAAAAATGCTGAGATCATGAAGGGCAAAACACTGATATGTTCCTCCTGCTGTACGAAAGTGAGTGACTGTCTCCTGCTCATAAGAACAGGAGCTTCAGGCAGGGATGGAAAGGATTTCCACCCTGAGATCCACAAACCAAAATCTCAATAAGGGCTGCCTCACCACTATCAGCTTTGAACAACCAAAGGTGCTCCATCGTTCCTCTGCTTCTCCCTTACCCGTCTCCAGGCAGAGATATTTTGATTGCAAAGATGGGAGTGACCACCTAGAATTTATAATTAACAGTGCCAAGAATGCTCACCGTCAGAGCCTAGTCCTTGACACTGCTCGCACATAGGACCTTGGACGTGTTAAAAATGAACCACGCATCTTTGGTTCCTTGAGGAATCAGGTTGAGTAACAATAGCAGTTGGTAGGCAAGCTAACCGCAAACTCTTGGCCAGTTGTGAAGTAACTGCAACTTTTGCAATTTTATTCCCTCCGTTTTTCTGCTTTATGGCCAGAAGTTCATACACACACCAAAAATTCAACTAACATTTTTTCCTACTGCAAAAAGAGTCCGCTTACAAAAATATGTAGGAAATAAAAAGCTGCCTCAGTTATCAGGGTATGTATTTAAGGGAAACCATTTGTAGGCATGCTTTTCTCATATTTATATGTGTGTGTCTGCATGTACACTTCTGTGTACTTGAGAAATTAATGTAAAAGTATTGAAGCAAATCACATCACCAGTTCTGAGGAACCAATACGCAGTTAAAGTATTTCTGTTTAGCTTTGGTAATAAATGATCTGTAAGACATGGTGTCATTTGCAGAGATCTTGGTCAACTAGAAATGCCAATCATTCAAAATAGCAAACATATTATGTTGTACTTGGGGTGTTATATTAAAATATTGTATGACCAACATTTGTTGGCTGAAATGAGGTGTAAAGTAAAATATGATCCAAAAAAATACTCAATATTGGTAGTTTTGGATAGTTCTTGGATATATCAGCAAGTGACTGGGTGCAATGGAAGATCAATAGATAGAAAAGGATAGTTAGAGATTGTGCTGAGGCTCCTCAGTTCTTCATTATATGGATTTATGAATTCAGTTTGACTGGATTTTGCTATTGAATAAACCACAAAAACAATGTAAGTTGGAATGGGTGTTTGAAGAACATCTGGTACAGCCATCCCTCCAGACAGAGCCAGTTATGAAGACAGACCAGATTGCCTAGAGCTTTTTCCAGCTGCATTTGAATATCTATATGGGAATGAAGATTCTATAAATTCTCTGGGCCCTCATGCCAGTGTTTGACAACCCTCATTGTGAAAGGGGTTTTTTTTCCCTTATATCTAATTGGAATTTCTCTCATTGTAATTTGTGTCTGTTACCTCTCATCCTTCCACTGGGCACTGCTGAGAAGAGCGTGGCTCCACCTTCTCTGTAGCTACTGTTAGGTAGTTGAGAACAACAACTAGATGACCCTTAGCCATGTCTTCTCCAAGCTAGGTCCTTCAGCCTCTCCTCAAATGGCTGATCATCTGGTCCAAACTCTCCAAACAAGATCAGCCAAATTTGAAGAAAAATGCTCAACCAGGAGCTCTGCAGCTTGAGGATCCAGAGACAGACCCTAGCACTGGATTTCCCAAAACTGATGTATTTTCCATCTGTTGGAAGTGTGTACAGGGACATAACCATAAGGCATTCACCCTATTTCTGTACATTTTATGCTCTTTACTTAGACATCCTCAGTGGCGACTGGCCACTAAGTCAATGGACATTTGTTTTAGTTTCTTATGGAACAGAAAATAAACTAACTGGGAGTGCAGATAAGCACACAGATGTCTTGTAAAGAAATGGATGATGCTGCTCCTAAGCAGGACCAGTTCACTGTATGTCCCAAGATGTTTGACACATACCACAGTGGCTTAACGTATCTTACACAAACTGGAGTGTCACAAGAGGTGTTGCATGAATAACCCAGGATTTTCCAGAAGAAAAGCTTCTATGGGTTTGGAGGGAAACCCAGCTTTTTCACCAAGAAATGAAAAGCAACTTGATTCTGGTTGGATTAGAAGTCACCCCCAAAAAATGGTAATTTTTTGATTGGCTGAACATGTTCTTGCTGAGAAGAGAAAGCAGTTGCCACCCCCCTTAGGGAACAGGGTATAAAAGAGGGTCTCAGCCCCACAGCCAAAACCCTCTGGAGGGAAGGGACCAAGAGCAGCTCCTGTTTGGCGTCTGAGCTCACCTCATACCTGGTAACTTTTCAGTTATTTTCAGTGTTTCTTTCAATGCCTGCTATTGCTTTTTCCTCAGAAAACCAACCAACCAAACAAAAATTACCAAAAAACAAAACTTCTGCATTATTAACCTAAATTTGTAGATTACTAAAAAAGGTTAGTCTCAGTTTTTAAGAAATTGCACAGGTTGAATAAGTAGCTCAAATATATGTTAATACCTAGAATACTTTGATAAAAATACTCTGCTTATTAACCCCCAGGGAAAAATCTGACTGGGTCAGGTTACTTTAGAGAAGTCCAGAGAAATTGGTGGTCTCTTTGATGCAATATATTTTTTTGTCTACATCTTTATGTTAAGAACTTCATTTCATTTGCAGAATTGTTAACTTCACCTACTTGATGCTCCTGATATTTTAAGTATAGAAATTTGTGTAATCTTCTAATACTATTTCAAGGCTGTTTTGGACAACCCTCTACCAGTCTTTGCAGAAATACGACATTTCAGTACAACTTAATTTCTCTTCCTTGCTTAGGAGACCATAATTAGTGGCAGATCAGAAGTTCCTGTAATACCAAGATATATGACAGTAACTACCTCTTCTTTACCCATAAAATACATTCTAGATTATATAATCCCAATTTGCTGATATTAGTTCAATTATTAGCTCTTTCAATGAAGGCATTACATGTTTGCTTTTCAAATTGCATTTGTCAAATTTCAGTTTGGGAACCAATTTGGTTGTACATTTCAATTCCAGAACTGCAGCCTGTAGACTAAGATCAAAAATTTTGAGCAAGTTGGTTTTAGCTGTTAATTCTTGATAAATTTTAACATTGTAAAATGAACGTATGGGGTTTTTTTTCAAGTTTGTAAGTCTGACTGTATATACCCCTCATTGTGCTTGGTGCTGTTTATTTATTTGATAAAACATTTAATTAAAAATAAAGTTATGGTTGCATTTTGGCTAAGGACTGTTTGCAAAATGTGAAAGAAATACGAGGAATCAAACTATTAAAATAATTTAATAATCACATAACCTGAAAGCAAGTTGCCCTATATATATTTACTTTTCCCAGAAATGTTCACACAGCAGTTACATCACATGGGTCCTAATGGTTATTTTTGCAAGTTTGAAGAAAAAGGCAATATAAATGCCATAACACAGCATTTGCACAGTTCAGAAGACTGTAGATCCCAAGGATTGTCTGTCATACATCTCTCTTGGTCCTTTCTCCCACAGTGACACAGCAAATCCATAGTCATGAAGATCCTTTACCTGCTCTTTTCTCTCCTCTTCTTGGCACTCCAGGTTTCTCCAGGTAAGGTGGAAAAGAGATGCTAGAAGGGATGTTTTGTCCACCTGAAATAAACTTTCCACTCAATTTTAACCACTGCTGGTTAAAATTGCTAGAAACTGAGCAGGACTTGGTCATATAGTGTTTTGTTTGTGCTCCTCTATGAAAACTCTTTCAAAGGTGGAGAAAATGTAACTTCTGAAGAAAAGTGATTTTTCACTTCTGGTATCTTCCTAAAAACACTGTGCTAAACACTCTGGAGTTAGACATCTGAGATGGTGTCTGTTGGCCATGATCTTTGCATAACAGCACACTCCGCAGTGCATACACAGAAGAAAATGAAGCCTGGCCAACTATTTTCAGGTAGGACCCAATTTTAAAGCCTCTGGACCCATGACCCTTTTCCATAAGGTAAAGGACAATGAGTCAGGAGGTCTGCATCATTCTCTACCTGGGCTTTAAGGCCATCCATTTAGATGCACTGTGAGCTAAGGATCCCACCTCTGCAAGGTGATCCTCTGCAAGGTGGTCCTCTGCAAGGTGGTCACCTGCTTTGTCATCTCAACTCTTATGCAGCCTTTCAACAAGGCCAAATCCAGCCAACCATCCTGAAGGCAAGTTGGTGGTGAAGGCAGCTCAACGAATTGGAAACCCCGTTGGCATTAGGACTGCATTGCCCTGCCCTGCAGAATGAGAGGAAGGAAATTTTTTATGGTTGTTGTTGTTGCAGGTTTGTCTTCACCCCAGCGGGACATGTTTTTCTGTAGAAAAGGGTCCTGCCACTATGGAAGGTGTCCCATCCATCTGATTAAAGTTGGAAGATGCTTTGGGTTTCGCTCCTGCTGCAAAGCGTAAGTTTGACCTTCACCAAGGTGTAGCTGCAGTGTGAGCAGACAAATCTATTCTGTCCTAGTACTCCATAAGGACAGTCAAGGGTTGAAGTAGGTTGAGATCCATGGTGCTCTTTCTCCTGAGATGGGCACCATGATCTGCCCTAGCAAGAAGGCTAAAATACAGTTGGAGATGTCTTGTGCTGTCCCAGCTCTGTTGGACACCTTTACAGCTCCTACACCGGAGGGAAATACCAGGGTTTGGCATTTGGAGAACCTGGCTGCTGTGCTGTGTGGGGAACAGAGAGGAATTCAGTTATGCTGAGGGTGGACACAGATCTCTGAGTGCCATCGAATGCGGGCAAAAAGTGCCGCAGTGTCGTAAAAATAAATTATCGCATGAAAGGCAGCCTTCTGTTTTCACTCAGGAATTAATGCATTCACCCCAACATCAAGGGATAACAACTTATGTCCCTGCTTTTCCTGAAGCAATAGGAAAACAGTCTTCTTACTCACAGGTATGAGCACATGGGGCTGTCCCATCACAACTACACATGACAATAGGTATTTTGGAAGGTCCTTATACCCAAGAGGAAAATAAGGATGGATTGGAAGTAAGTAGGGAGGGAATACAAGCTGAGACATGATCTGAATCTTATTTTATTTTCTTTGTGCAGGCCATGGGATGTATGAGAACTTCACGGATTGTCCATTCGAGAGCGATGAACGTTTCTTCTAAACCTAGGAATCTGCTTTGAACCCCCCTTATTGCTAAAACCACTAGATTCTGTTACAAAGCCTCATTCACCTTTTGTTTTTAATGCAAAAAGCTTGATGGTGTAGAGTAAATCCAAATGCATTCTAGACTGCTTTCTCTCTTTTTGAATAAATTGCTGCTTTGCATTTGCATCACTGGAGCACGGGTGTCTGTTGCATGGGCGGAGGGCGATGATCCCACCTGGGTTTTGATGCACAAACATAAATAGTGCAATGATTATCTAAACAGGGTGACAATTTATGCCAGTTCTTCTCTCTCCACAAGTTGCTTGTCCTGTAATTTCACAGCAATGGATGAAAGTTTGGGGTTTTTTTTTCCCCCACTTGTGTCTCTGAGAGGATGCATAAAAGATAATAGATGGAGAACAGCTTATATTGGTCTCACTTCATTAGCTCCTCTCCCACTGCTTCCACCACATGGCACAATCCCTTTAGTTCTCCATTGGGATACCCACGTTTCTGAAATGTTGTTCAGGAGGGGATTTTGTTTCCCTGCTAAAATTGCAGCACTTCCATGTCCTATGACTATGTCCTTGCACTTCTTAGCAGGGAACAAACTCATCCTCAGGAGTCCCAACCGACTTCTGGTGGCTTCATTTCCTTTACTCAAGTCATGGCAATGGTTAACATAACTCGAAGTCGTTAGGAAATGGGTGTTTGGAGGAACACATGCCTGGACAAGCTGTGGACCCTCTGCCTGGTGCAAGCTGACAGTCTGGCCCTGCCATGCAGAGAGAAACAGTGGGCAGGGCTTGCTCAAATATCCAAGGGGGCTGAGCAGGTACTGTTGTCCCCCAGAGGGAAAGTATCTAGAGGAAGAACCCAACATAGTCATGTGTTAAGGCAAAATCTCATGCTTCAGGCCTCTTCCCAGTGTATATGCAGCAACTAGATTACGTCCACCCTCAAAAGGCATTTCCAAACTGGTTGGGCAGGTTTTAGAATTTTAGAACGTCTCTGAGTGTTTATTTCTTTTTTTTTTCTTTTGTCTCTTTGGTACAGTTTGTGGACTTGCTCTCTATCTGACACTGCTAAAAGAAAATAAACAGAATGCATAGAAGACTTACACTGAAAGCAAGTCCAGCACTCTGTATATAGAGGACAAACAAGACACCAGAACAGAGTCAAAGCAGTGAAAATCTGTGCTTAGAAAATGTCAGGGTGTTTTTCAGTTGTCATCATGACAGAAGTTGTAAGTTTGGCTGAGAAATGGAAGTGTGAAAAGAAATTAACCTAAAAAGAACAAACATGCTGTTGACTATTCCTTAACAGGTAGATAAGCAGGATAATTATGGCATCATATAATGGTTTAGGTGGGAAGGGACCTTAAAGGTCATCTTGTTCCAACCCCCCTGCCACAGGCAGGGACACCTCCCACCAGACCAGGTTGCTCCAAGCCCCATTTGTTGCAATCCCAGTTTGGCAGAGAGGAGAAGAGAGAGAGAGGAGGAAAAACCCTGCTTTCTCCTTGCTGGACTACTGGACTTTTTCAGGTTGTGGTCCACAGGACCCATTGAAGAGGACACCTTGAGGAGGAGCTGGACAGCCAGTGTGGGAGACCCACTTTCCTCCAAGGCCTGTAAAGGTCTCCTTAAGGGCTGTCTGTGGCATCAGGGCCCTGCAGGAAGGACGTGGTAGGAAGAAAGGCTGTGGGGCTGGTGGAGGGGTTGGTGCTGTGAACACTAGTAGGGAGGGATTTGAACAGGGACTGCTCTGAAACTCACAGCCCCACTGCAGGGGAGGGAGATGGAGATGTGGTGGGACCTTTGGGGATTCTGGGACGGGTGGCCCTGGCCATGCCCACCCAAGGGACACACCATCCAGCACAGATCTGTGCATGAAACCATGGCTGTGCAGGAGCAGGACAGGGCTCTCACTTCTCCCAAGGGACCATCCTCCAGAGCAGCTCCATCACACCCACAGCAAACACCCTGGCCCAGCAGGGACTGCCCAGATAGGTGTCCCCACACCACTGCCAAGAAAGAGCATCCCTGGGACACTCATGGTGGTGACCTCTAGCATCCCCAAGTGCTTCTCCTCCACAAACCCACCACCACCAGAGCAAGCAGACGCAGCACACCCTCCATCACAACAGGATAGACACACATCCAACACACTGCAATGCCAAACTGCTCATCTTTATTCAAGCCAGGAAAAGCAGCCTCTGCCCCAACGACACCAGAGCACTCAGCAGGAGAAGCGCTTCCACTCCTGCTGTCACACCACCTGGGGACAGCAGAGGCAGGAAGAGGAGAGGACATCAGGACATGGTTCCAGAAGCCAGAAGTGAGAGGGACATCCTGGTTGCAGAGTCCAGGGTCTCAACCCCAGAGACTGTACAAAGAAAGCAGACAAGAGCGTCACCCTTTGAAGCTCACTTTTCCTTTCCCTCTCTCTCTCCCATCTCCCTGCAGTGACAAGCAAGTCTATGGTCCAAGAGAATCCGGCTCAACAAAGGTGAGGTTTTGTTGCTATTGCAAACAGTTTGGGCCTGTGTTATCTTAGTGTTGGCAGCCCTGACTCCAAGTCTAGGTAGATGCAGCAAAACCAGGATCATGACCTCGATGCTGTCCAAGGACAGTGACTGCTTTGCTCTTGGTTGGCTTGGGAGAGCCCTCTGCAAAGCCTGAATGGGTCTCCTGGGACTGAAGGAGAGCAGGGAGGTGCTGGCTGACCTCGGGCTCCTTCAGTCCCACCCAGAGCAAATCCAGCCACCTTTCCTTTCCTCCCCTGGCCTCTGCCTTGGAGCATGTATAGCACTGAGCTGTTAGAGAGTCACGGGCGCTTAAACACAGAAGCAACTCTGCCATCACAGTAGCATATTTATATCTAAAAACTTACTTTTTGCAGCAAAAGAAGAACCTTGAACATTTCCCTTTGACGATAAAGGGGAAAGGGCACTTCAGAAATCCACAGAAGCCTTTTTGTCGTTCACATTCTTTCTTACTGCTTATAGCCAGGGTGGACCCTGCACAGTGAAAGAGGTGAAATAAAGTGACTTTGGGATAACTGTTAAGAATAAGCATGGTTCCAGAGAGACTGTTGCTGCTCCCAGATCACAGGCTCCCACGTGCACTGACCACCAGACCCAACATCTTTACCTGTCCAGTAGGAGGTTACTTTTTTCTGCAGCAGCATGTGTGTGTGTGGATAAAGTCATAGGAAAAGACCAGTGTGAGATCCAGGAGGAGCCGTGTTGGCCCCTCATCTGTGCGGCCGTTCATCAGAACCGACCCCTCTCAAACGTTATCTCCTTCTGACAAATCTGGTCATTTCTCAGGACAGGGCAATCCCTACTGATGGGGGCTCACACCTCACCTCGTCTCCCTTCTTCCCCTCTCACCTGCAGCACCCTGGAGCAACAGGAGGAAGAAGGGGAAGAGCAGGTACAGGATCCGCATGGTTGGCGCCTATCCCAGGTCTTCACAGGGCTGCAGAGAGGACACATCAAGACAGCAAAGACAGGACATGGACAAAGCTGGGCACACAGGGTGAGCCAAAATGCAGAAGTTCAATCTCCAACAAAGAAAAAGTGATAATAATAATTCTTAGCATTGCAATTTCTGAGGTGACTTGGGAGCATTGCAGGAAACACCAGCCTGTTGGACGACTTGGAGTTTATTTCATTGTCTTTTTCACAGGTTTTCCTGATGTTTTCCTCAAAACATGGACTGGACAATTCATGCCTAGTTGTTGGCATTTTACTCAAAACAACATGTACTGAAACTGAGATTATAAGGAGATAAAAAACTACTTTTACAAGTTATAGTCCCTCAGAACTTTCACAGAGCATGTGTTTGTCCCCTGAGCAGAATTTTCCAGAGAGACAGGAACAAGGGGTAACACAAGATACACTTCCCAACAACAGTCAGCAGGCCAGGTTTACCACCAGGACATTACTCTCTCCCTTCTGCCTCTTCTTAATCAAATGCCAGAACAGAGAAGGTTTGCACATCTGTAAACGTTTGTGCCAACACTCAGTGCCCTGCCAATAGCCAAACCAGGGTCAAGAATTTAGGGAAATGCTTGTACCTGGAGATGTCGTGCTCTATGAAGAGTTAGATGGTGTTCTCCATCACCTCAGCCAATACAAAGCTGGCTGCCCAAAACACCCTGCCCAATCATCTCTACTTCTCTGGGCTCAAGACAGTCCTCCCAGCTTCGCTTGGGAGTGCCCATCTTCAACTCAAGACCATTCCCAGGCTTCCCAGCAAAGAACTCCGCATGAAGGCACCTTTCCAGTCTCTCCTGTACTTAGGAAAATCTGCTTTTATCTTCCACATGTTCTGGACTCTTAAAAGTTTTTTAAGGAGTCCCAAAGAAAGTTTTTATTCTCTTTCCCAGGCAGCTCTGACGCTTGTTTATGTTCAGAGACACTTCCAACAATTTGTCATTTATTTTATCTTCCATATGTTCTGGGCTCTTAAAAGTTTTTTAAGAAGTCCCAAAGAAAGTTTTTATTCTTTCCCAGGCAGCTCTGAAGCTTGTTTACGTTCAGAGACACTTCCAACAATTTGTCATTTAGTTGCCTCCAGGAAGAAGGGTTTGCACAGAGAAGCTGAATGGGTGGCCAGTCTGGAAGAGGCTCCTTAGTCACCTACCTGATGAAGGTGTTGGTTGAGAGTCCACCAAGGCAGCAACAGGCTGTAACAATCCCACCAGCGATGACTTGCACCCAAAAGTGCAAGGATCAGGGAGTATCCCTTTGCCCCAAACGGCCTGGTTTTACACTGTTTCCAGTGGGTGGGATGGGCTTTTTCCTGCATGCCACATCTCCCCTTGGCCAATCAGAAAGTGACCCATCTGCGTGGGGATGGTGGGGTTGTAGCTTGTCCTGTCTGCTGCAGTGGGAGAGGCTGAGGTGCCTCCTGGGGGCTGTTGCAATCTTCACCGTTATCCTCATGCAACACCTCTTGTGACACCCCGGGGCACAGTGGGCACACGGGCCGTGGTGGCTTGCTGAAAAATCCTTGGGGTGGACAAAGTATCTGGTTGGTGCAGACACCAGCACCAACACAGTCACAGAAAAAGGGAGTCCTTCTATGTCTCTTCTCATCTGATTAATCAGCCAGTGTGTGATGTTCAAGAACACGCAGAATATTGAAAACCCTCCCACCTCTAGACACTGCAAGAACACCTTCTTCTGGGACAGGGTGTCTGTGCAAGATATTGCTTCAGTGGCCGGTCCAGCCCAAACCACAACAACCTGAGATGTCAAAGGTCATCAGCATGACTCTGTCTCTCTAGTGACTGTTCAGACAAAGCGAGAGTAACACCAGGATACAAGTTAAGGTCTGTAAACCAGGTCATCCAACAAATCTGTGTCTACTCCTAAACCCACCCAAGATGAAGAAATATGACAGACACAGCCATCGCCTGTGAAGCCAATGCATATGATGCCATTTATGCAATCTGGAGAAGTGGAAGTCCTTTTTGGGCAGGTGGGGGCTGTGTTGCATGTCTGATTTGGCAACTGTATTTCAAGGTGTTTGGAAGAGTGATCTGGTCCTCCCAACTCCAAGGGGTCATCTGTTGGAGATTTTGGCAGTGGATTCTGGCCTCTTGACCTTTTCTCTTTGCATGTCGTTGAGATTACAAGTCATGGTGGC
This sequence comes from Calidris pugnax, assembly GCF_001431845.1. NCBI lineage: Eukaryota > Metazoa > Chordata > Aves > Charadriiformes > Scolopacidae > Calidris > Calidris pugnax. The sequence goes on from NW_015090896.1 coordinate 1,038,828, forward strand.
AAAGACAACAATCATGAAAAAAGTGGAAGATGGCTTCTGCATGCGTAGCAGAAGCACATGGCGCACTTGCCCAGGGGACTGATCTTGGGTTTTACTGGGAGAGATTTTTGAAAAGAAGCAGAAAAAAGTTCATTTCTGTGGTAGAGCAGCAGCTTGGTGCTGACTTCTAATGAGCAATGATGCAGTGTGTGTGTGTGTCCCAGGACATATCCAGCAAACCACAGCACCCAGAGGCTCTTATGCAAGGTAAGATGACACAAGACCCAGGGCTCGAGGCCTGGGAATCCTTCTGAGATGTCAGAAGGGGAACGTGATGCTTCCTTTCCTCTGGCAAGGGGAGAAGCAGGAAGCGGAGCTTTTGCTCTGGACATTCTGAGGTACCAGCAACTCCAGGCTGACCTCTGTGCTCTCCTCCTCTTGATGCTCCAGGGAGCAACAGGTAAGATATAAATGAATGAAGTGTATGGATAAATGGAGGATTTATCTGATACCACAGCAAAGCTGCCCGGTAGATAATGAGGTTTCCCTACAGACATAATCCAGATGAAAGAAGACAGAAGCTAAACTTCTTAAAAGAGACTTTTATTTTTCCTCAATTGAGATTATGAGTCACATATGACTTCTGGTTGCTGTGGCATCCCCCCCTGAGGTCTCTCACATCCCATTTCTTTAAGGAAAGGTTCCTACTGCAGGTTCTGCAGCTGGGACCAGAGCTGGGACCTTGTAACAAAGCTCTTGCGCTCCACAGATGAGGTTTTGCCATCATCTCCATACCTCCTGGCCCTTGCCTTTCCAAGTCAGCAGCACTGGGCACAGCAGCCTTACTGGAGAGGAGGAGGAGGGAGGAAGGAAGATCCTACTTCCATCCTTGGAGTCCCCCCTTGTGCCAGGAGGGAGCCAGTAGATGTGTTGGAGAGCCTTTCCCAGAGACTGCTGTGGGATGGCAGTGAGCATCCCATCCAAGTGCCATGAACATCACCCTGCTTCCCATTGCAAAATCCCTCTTGGCTATTGGAGAAAGGGGAGAATATGCAACCCAGGGACATGGGGACACCCCTGAGTTGACAATACTGTGCTGCCCATCCCAGGAGCTGCTGCTGGGGCTGAAACGACCTAGCATCCTCCATCAGTTCCCACCAACATTGCTGGCAGCTCATCCACCATCTGCAGAGTGCAGGGACCCTTCCTGGGCTCCAGTTAGTCCCATATTTGCCCAGCCAATAACAAAATTGAGAGAGAATTTCCAGTGTGTGCACGGATAAATAGACAAACACAAGTGTCAGTTCTGACCTCTCCAGTCAGAGTAATGTCCTGGTTCATGTATGTATAGACATCTACTGCAAAGTACCCAAGGAGACTCTGCTCCCACTAAGCAGCAAAATAGTGCTTGCCTTGAACTCATCATCACCAGGGCTGAGCACTTACGACAAGAAAGGACACCTTTACCCACCACAAAAAGAGACTGACATGGAAGGAAGGTCCTGGAAAAGAAAGAAGTCTGCGCCTGTGAAAACTAGGACAAGATTCCTCATCCCCAGCAGAGAGAAGTTCCATCACACCCACAGCAAACACCCTGGCCCAGCAGGGACTGCCTGGATAGGTGTCCCCACACCACTGCCAGGAAGGAGCATCCCTGTGGACAGATTTGATGGTGGTGACCTCTAGCATCCCCAAGCACTTCTTCCTGTCACCACCCCACCGAAAACCCTGGAGCCAGCCACTGTGAAACACAGGCTCCACCACAACAGAACAGACACATGTCCAACACACTGCAATGCCAAACTGCTCATCTTTATTCAAGCCAGGAAAAGAAGCCTCTGCCCCAATGACACCAGCTCTGGGATGTCTCTCACCCACGAGCAGCCGGGCACCCAGCAGTGCTGTCACATCACCTGGGGATGGCAGAGGCAGAAGGAGGAGAGGACATCACGAGATGGTTCCAGAAGCCAGAAGAAAGGGGGACGTCCTGCTGACAGAGTTCAGGGTCTCAACCTCAGATTCTGTGTGAAGAAAGCAGACAAGAGCATCACCTGTTGAAGCTCACTTTTCCTTTCCTCCCACTGTCATCTCCCCTGCAGTGACAAGCAAGTCTATGGTGCAAGAGAATCAGGCTCAACAAAGGTGAGGGTTGGTCCTTATTGCAGACAGTTTGGGCCTGTGTTATCTTAGTGTTGGAAGCCCTGACTCCAAGTCCATGTAAATGCAGCAAAACCAGGATCATGACCTCAATATTGTCCAAGGACAGTGACTGCTTTGCTCTTGGTTGGCTTGGGAGAGCCCTCTGCAAAGCCTGAATGGGTCTCCTGGGACTGAAGAAGAGCAGGAAGGTGCTGGCTGACCTTGGGCTCCTTCAGTCCCACAGCAGGCAGGTCCAGGCCCACAAGGGCTTTTCCCTGCCTCCTCGGGCCTCTCCCCCAAAGCATAAACGCAAGAGAGAATTTACCAGACAATGTCTAGACAGAAATTTGTAACAGAGATTTCTGCGGAGAAAAAAGGTAACTCTTTCCTTAGTCATGTCCTTACCTTTTGCAGCAATGTAGCAATCTTGGACAAGTTGCATAAATTCTTGAAGTACGGCGGCAGTATGCACTAGTGCAGTATCCCCCCCTTTGTCTGCACCCCAACTTTTGTGGTTCCATGGAGAACACTAAACACAAAAGAATGAAAGAGATCATCTGGCATGGCAGTGTGTGGTTGCAGAAATCCTGACACTCCCTGTGCCTTTCAGGCCAATTGATGGGCTCAGCTTCAACCTCACCATAGCCACAGCTTCAAGGCCAACATGTCTCTCCTAGAAGGACTCTTTCAGTCCCTCGTGGGTACACACAAGAACAGACAGTGGGAAGGACCAGCATGAGGTCGAGGAAGAGCTGTGCTGGCTCCTCAGCTGTGTGTTCACCGCTGTCTGGACCAGCAGTGGTGGCAAGTGGGGTACTCCCCATAGCCCATGTCCCAGTCTTGGTTGAACCTTTGCCTTGGAGGGATCTCTGATGGGAAGTCCTTGCCCAGCCCTTGCAGGGATCATGCCTTGGGGAAATGAGATTTTGGGACACTCAGCTGAGACACCACTAAGAGGAGAATGGACTGCTTTGTGCCTCAGAAAACACACAGATCCAACAACTCCCTGGGGCTTTCCCATCCCTACACAAAAGAAAGATCCTCCAGAGACATGGAAAGAAGAACAGCTGGGGGAAGGATTGGAGCCTGAAACCAACCCCCTTCCTGATCGACAGAAGATTCCAGCCCTCTGTTTCCACGGGCTCTCTCCACCCACAGTCCATGTCCTCTTTGAAGGGCACTCAGAAAATGCCTCCTTTTCAATCCCCCCTACCCTTTGCAGTACTCCATCTAATGTGATCACTTCTCGGGCACATGGAGGAACACCTTTGATGGCCGCTCATACCTCACCTGCCTCCCTTCTTCCACACTCACCTGCAGAACCCTGGATCAACAGGAAGAAGATGGAGAAGAGCAGGTACAGGATCTTCATGGCTGAGGCCTCTCCCGGGTCTTCACAGGGCTGCAGAGGGGGACACCAAGACAGCGAGGACATGGAGGACCCAGGTGATGCAGAAGCCTGGGCAGTCTGCTATACCAAACTGCAGAGGGGCTACCTCCTGCTAAAGCAGATGATGTTGCCTCTACCTTTCACTTAAGAACAATTCTTAGGTCTGTACCACTCCCCACCCCTTGGGATTATTCTTAATTCCAAGGCATTTCTGATGGCCTTGGTTACATGCATGGGTACTTCCAGCGTTTTGCCATGGAGATGAGTCTGGGGTGATGGGGCTTGAGCAGAGAACTGAAGGGGCAGTTTTCCAGAAAATGACGCAGCCATTCCTTACCTGATGAAGGTCTTGGTGTTCAGGCAGTAAGAACCCAACAGGAATGGCTGGTGTCCAGATGTCCTTGGGTCCAAGGAGTACTGCTTTGGCTAAATCTCCGAGGTTTTATATCATTGCTGGTGGAGGGGACACGTGCATATTCCTGCTGACACATCTCCCTTTGGCCAATCGGAAAGCGACCCATCTGTGTGGGGACGATGGAGTTGCACCTAATCCCTCTCTGAAGCAATGGGAGAGGCTGAGGTGCCTCCTGGAGGCTGTTGCAACCTTCACCGTTATCCTCATGCAACACCTCTTGTGACATCCCTCTATACAGTGGTCGCATGGGCTGTGGTGGCTTGGCATGTACTGCCTGGGATGGACAAAGCAGAGTGGTTGGTGTAGACACCAGCAGCAAGGAGTCCCAGAAAAGGATAAAATATTTGTCCCTTCCTTTCTTCTGAGTTTATTTACTAAGATGATGCTGTACGACATGAAGGATCATGAAAAACATTTTACTTCAAAGAACAAGTTCACCCTTACATTTAACACACCAAGAAGTGATGAGTATTATTCTACCTTTCTGATGGCTGCTGAGATAAACTGCCACTGAATAGGGACTATGCAAACTAAGTGGGAGTAGGGGACATACCAGACCTTGGAGATGTGAACTTGATCAAGAGAGTTTGTGGATTTCTAGGAATTATGTGATGCTTCAGAAAGGTAAAGATCAAGGTGGGTCATGGAGGAATGGGTCATGAGAAACAGAAAGAAGCAAGGGATGAAAGGAGCTAAGCTCATATAAGCAGGCTGATGGTCAATTGGCGTCTCTGGCCATGCCCTACACCTCATCATCTTGATCTGTCCTATGTTCCTGGTAAACTTTATTTCTAATGATTTTTTGTACAAACAATCTGTCTGTGGTGTGTCTGCATGGTGGTGCAGTCCTCTACCAATCTTCAAACCAGAATACTGGCTGTGGGAGAGAGTACCAAGAGTGCTGGTCCATTAGCCAGGGAGACCAAAGCTGTGGGAGCTGGATCCTGAAGCGACAAAGGGTCTTCAGGTTGGCTACAGCAGAGATCAAGGGTCTGGTACCACCTACAAGAGAGATTCTTGTGATGGGGGTCTTCCCCGAGCAGCAAGCTATAGGAGGAGGAATAGGTGTCTGTGGTGGTGTCTTTGTGGATCTAAGGGTCCTGGGGAGCATCCTCACTGCTGGAGGTGTGGTATCAGGCCCAGGACCAGTCTATGGCCAGGAAAGCCAAGGGCTGCTGAGTACAGTGTGGAGAGGGGAAGAGGGCTTCCAGCCCACACTGATGGGAAGACATGCCTGGGGCCATCCCTTGTCCAGGGGAACTGCTTTGAGCTGGGGAACTTGTGCTGGACCCCACCAGCCCTGCTGCTTGGCCCCACTGATTCAGACCTGGTCCTTGGCTCACTGTTGACATCCTGGCCTGGCCTTGACCTGTGCCACGGCCTCCCTGAACATCATCGGTCTGCCCCAAGACTCTTGCTGCCAGGAAAGAGCATCCTCAAGAACAGCCATGATGGTGACCTCCAGCATCCCCAAGCGATTCTCCTGCCACCAACACACAGCCATGTCCAGAGCCGGCAGGCACAGCACACCCTCCATCACAAGAGAACAGACACACGTCCAACACACTGCAATGCCAAACTGCTCATCTTTATTCAAGCCAGGAAAAGCAGCCTCTGCCCCAATGATGCCAGGTCCAGGATGGGATTTCTCCCGCCCACAAGAACCCGGGCATCCAGCAGGAACAGATGTCACACCACCTGGGGACGGCAGAGGCAGGGAGGGGAGAGTATATCAGGAGATGGTTCCAGCAGCCAGAAGCAAGGGGGACATCCTGCTTGCAGAATTCAGGGTCTCAACCCCAGACACTGTACAAAGAAAGCAGAGAAACACGTCACCCATTGAAGCTTACTTTTCCTTTCCCTCACTCTCTCCCATGTCCCCTGCAGTGACAAGCAAGTCTATGGTGCAAGACAATCAGGCTCAACAGAGGTGAGGTTCCATCCTTACTGCAGACAGTTTGGGCCTGTGTTATCTTAGTGTTGGCAGCCCTGAGTCTAAGTCCATGTAGATGCAGCAAAACCAGGATCATGACCTCAATGTTGTCCAAGGACAGTGATTGCTTTGCTGTTGGTTGGCTTGGGAGAGCCCTCTGCAAAGCCTGAATGGGACTAAAGGAGTGCTGGGAGGTGCAGGATGACCTTGGACTCCTTCAGTTCCACAGTAGGCAATGTGGGAAACCCACAAGGGCTTTTCCCTTCCTCCTTGGACCTCTCCCCCAAAGCATAAATGCAGTAAAGAATTTACCAGACATCATCTAGACAGAAATTTGTAACAGAGATTTCTGCGGAGAAAAGAGGAAACTCTTTTCTTAGCCAGAAATATAGAGCTTACTTTTTGCAGCATTTCTGAAATCCTGAACATCTTCCAATATGTCTTGCAGGGTAGCGGCACTGGCCAAAAGTGCAGTATCCCCTTCTTAATCTGCATCCGATCGTGCTTTTTGCGTCCATGGGGGATGCTACACACAAAAAAATGAAAGAGATCATCTGATCATCTGGTCTAGCCTTATGTGGTTGCAGAAATCCTGACACTCCCTGTGCCTTTCAGGCCAATTGATGGGCTCAGCTTCAACCTCACCATAGCCACAACTTCAAGGCCAACATGTCTCTCCTAAAAGGACTCTTGAAGTCCCTTGTGGGTACACACAAGAACAGACAGTGGGAAGGACCAACATGAGGTCGAGGAAGAGCTGTGCTGGTTCCCCAGCTGTGTGTTCACCACTGCTTGGACCAGCAGAGGTGGCAAGTGGGGCACTCCCCACAGCCCATGTCCCTGTCCTGGTTGAACCTTTGCCTTGGAGGGATCTCTGATGGGAAGTCCTTGCCCAGCCCTTGCAGGGATCATGCCTTGGGGAAATGAGATTTTGGGACACTCAGCTGAGACACCACTAAGAGGAGAATGGACTGCTTTGTGCCTCAGGCAACCCACAGAGCCAAAAACTCTCTCCATACTGTGGTTCTCCCATCCCTACACAGAAAAAAGACCCTCCAGAGACACCCAAAGAGAAACATCTGGGTATATGGTGGGAACCTGAAACCAAACCCCTTCCTGATCCACAGAAGCAGCCAGACTTCTGTTTCCACAGGCTCTCTCCACCCACAGTCCATGTCATCTTGGAAAGGCACATAGAGATTTCCTTCTCCTCAATCCCCCCTACCCTTTGCATTCTTCCAACTATCGTGGTCACTTCACAGTACATGGAGGGCCCCACTGATGGCTACACATACCTCACCCACCTCCCTTCTTCCTCACTCACCTGCAGAACCCTGGATCAACAGGAAGAAGATGGAGAAGAGCAGGTAAAGGATCTTCATGGCTGAGGCCTGTCCCAGGTCTTCACAGAGCTGCAGAGGGGGACACCAAGACAGTGAGGACATGGAGGGCATGGGTGGTGCAGAACCCTGGGCAGTCTGCTATACCAAACTGCAGAGGGGCTACCTCCTGCTAAAGCAGATGATGTTGCCTCTACCTTTCACTTAAGAACAATTCTTAGGTCTGTACCACTCCCCACCCCTTGGGATTATTCTTAATTCCAAGGCATCTCTGATGGCCCTTGTTACATGCATGGGTACTTCCAGAGTTTTGCCATGGAGATGAGTCTGGGGTGATGGGGCTTGAACAGAGAACTGAAGGGGCAGTTTTCCAGAAAATGACGCAGCCATTCCTTACCTGATGAAGGTCTTGGTGTTCAGGCAGTAAGAACCCAAGAGGAATGGCTGGTGTCCAGATGTCCCTGGATCCAAGGAGTACTGCTTTGACTAAATCTCCGAGGTTTTATATCATTGCTGGTGGGGGGACATGTACCCTTTGGCCAATCAGAAAGCGACTCATCTGTGTGGGGACGATGGAGTTGCACCTAATCCCTCTCTGAAGCAATGGGAGAGGCTGAGGTGCCTCCTTGGGGGCTGTTGCAACCTTCACCGTTATCCTCATGCAACACCTCTTGTGACATCCCTCTATACAGTGGTCGCATGGGCTGCGGTGGCTCGGCATGAACTGCCTGGGATGGACAAAGCAGAGTGGTTGGTGTAGACACCACAGCAAGGAGTCCCAGAAAAGGATAAAATATTTCTCCCTTCCTTTCTTCTGAGCTTAGTAAGCAAGTGGTAAGTGATATGGAGGATCATGCAAAACATTTTGCTTCAAAGAACTTCATCCTTGCATTTGACACACTAAAAAGTGACAAACATTATGCTACCTTTCTGATGGTTGCTCAGGTAATCAAAAGATGAAAAGAGACTGCAAACTAAGCTGGACTTTCAGACCTACTGTGCCTTGGAGGTGTGAACTTGATCAAGAGAGTTTGTGGATTTCTAGGAATTATGTGATACTTCAGAAAGCTAAAGATCAAGGTGGGTCATGGAGGAACAGGTCATGAGAAACAGAGAGAAGCAAGGGATGAAAGAGGCTAAGCTCATGCAAGCAGGCTGATGGTCAATTTGCTTCCCAAATATAGTTGCCAGACCAGCCACATGTCTCATGCCTTTAGTCTTGCACTTCTACCTCTCCTTACCAAGGGCCAATGCACAGAAGGTTGATATCTGGAGGTTCTCGAGCCAACACTCAACCCAATGCCAATAGTCAAATTTGGATCAGGACCCAACCCAGGTTCTGGAGCTGAGGGAAATGTACCAGGAGATGCCCAGCATTTGGTGAGGCAGGCCCCTGATGACCAGTATGGTCAGTTCAAACCAACCTTCTGAGTGTAAGCCTGAAAGGATGGGAAATCTCTGTAATGCTGCATGAATAGCATCTCCCTCCTTTGTCCAGGACAGTCTCCATGCTCCCCAGAACATGAGGTCCCAGGACCTCACACATGAAGACACATTTCCAGTCCCACGTGTGGTCAGGAAACCCAGTTTCACTTTCAGCATGTTCTTGGCTCTGATAACCACTGATAACCATATAGACAGTCAGTTATCCTACGCATGACAGAAAGCAGAAAAGGTCATGTATTCTAGATAAAAGACATCCTTTCTCTCTTTTTTCCCTTCCTCTTTCCCTTTTTCTCCTCTCTCTCTGCACTTTGAAACTCATGAGCTGATTGTCCACACCACCATCAGTCTGGTTTGAGAGGTTCTGGGCCAAGGAGTTCCTGGGGAAGTAGAACAAGTTCTCACTACAGGGATGAAGGCCGCTCGTGGGGACTGCTGCAGGCTCACTATAATGAGAGGTGAGCACAGGTGGAGGAAAGGCCATGGCAGACAGGGATGACCTGAACATCCCTCACCACAGTCCCCACTCAGGAAAGCACTGGCAGTGAAGGCTTTGCCTTCTTGGAAGGGAAAACCTTCACCAAAAGAGCCAGGGTCACTAGTTGCTCCCACAGGTGTGTATGTGTAGACATATATGTCTATTGAATCACTCAGGGAACCCAAAGCATGAGGTTTGCATTTGCAGACAGGTAGAGGTCACTGCCTTTGATGGAGAAGAGCATTGCCATCCCAGATTGCCTCCAGGTGGGCAGAGAGGAGAAGCCAGCCTGCTTACTCCTTGTGGGACTACAAATTTGATCATTTCCAGGCCATAGTCAATGGGACTCATTTCACAGGTCACCTGGAGGACAAGCTGCATAGCCTCCTCTTCTTCCTCCTCCTAGCTGGTGGGATTAGGTGTGGAGCAGCACAGCTCCCGTATGGCCCACAGCAAGGAGGGATGCAGCCTGCTGGAGCAGGACAAGGTGGAACACCAGAGGCTCTAGGACAGGTTGGGTGGGCAGCCTTGCCCATGCCCACCCAAGGGACGCATCACCCAACACAGCCCTGTGCACGAAGCCGTGGCTGTCAGGGACAAGGGACTGTCAGGAGGAGGACAGGGCTCCCACTTCGCAGAAGGGAACATCCACAGAGCAGGTCCATCAAATCCACAGCAAAAAAACCTGGCCCAGCAGGGACTGCCCGGATAAGTGTCCCCACACCACTGCCAGGAAAGAGCATCCCAGGAAGAGCCATGGTGCATGCCAGCATCTCCAGGTGATTTTACTGCAGCAAACCACCAAAACCACCACCAGACCTGGCCACTGCGACACAGGCTCCACCACAACAGAATAGACACATGTCCAACGCACTGCAATGCCAAACTGCTCATCTTTATCCAAGCCAGGAAAAGCAGCCTCTGCCCCAATGACACCAGGTCTGGGATGGGATGTCACTCGCCCAGGAGCACCCGGGCACTCCTGCTGTCACATCACCTGGGGACGGCAGAGGCAGGGAGGGGAGAGTATATCAGGAGATGGTTCCAGCAGCCAGAAGCGAGAGGGATGTTCTTGTGCTGAGGACTTGCAGAGTTCAGGGTCTCAACCCCAGACACTGTACAAAGAAAGCAGAGAAACACGTCACCCTTTGAAGCTTACTTTTCCTTTCCTCCCACTCTCTCCCATCTCCCTGCAGTGACAAGCAAGTCTATGCTCCAAGAGAATCCGGCTCAACAGAGGTGAGGTTTTGTCCTTATTGCAGACAGTTTGGACCTGTGTTATCTTAGTGTTGGCAGCCCTGACTCCAAGTCTACGTAGATGAGGCAAGACCAGGATCATGACCTCAATGCTGTCCAAGGACAGTGACTGCTTTGCTCTTGGTTGGCTTGGGAGAGCCCTCTGCAAAGCCTGAATGGGTCTTCTGGGACTGAAGAAGAGGAGGGAGGTGCTGGCTGACCTCGGGCCCCTTCAGTCCCATAGCAGGAAGGTCCAGGCCCACAAGGGCTTTTCCCTTCCTCCTCGGGCCTCTCCCCCAAAGCATAAACGCAAGAGAGAATTTACCAGACATTGTCTAGACAGAAATTTGTAACAGAGATTTGTGTGGAGAAAAGAGGAAACTCTTTCCTTAGCCAGAAATATAGAACTTACTTTTTGCAGCAGGCGTAAAATATTGAACATCTTCCAAGAGATCTATGATTGCGGGGGCAGCGTCCCAAGGTGCAGTATCCACCTCTTTGTCTGCATCCGAATTGGTTTCCTGTTTCCATGGGGGATGCTACACACAAAAGAATGAAAAAGATCATCTGGCATGGCAGTGTGTGGTTGCAGAAATCCTGACACTCTCTGTGCCTTTCAGACCAATTGATGGGCTCAGCTTCAACCTCACCATAGCCACGGCTTCAAGGCCAACATGTCTCTCCTAGAAGGACTCTTTCAGTCCCTCGTGGGTACACACAAGAACAGACAGTGGGAAGGACCAGCATGAGGTGGCAAGTGGGACACCCCATGCAGCCCATGTCCCATTCCTAGTTGGACTTTTGCCTTGGAGGGATCTCTGATGGGAAGTCCTTGCCCAGCCCTTGTGGGGATCATGCTTTGGGGAAATGAGGTTTTTGGACACTCAGCTGAAACACCACTAAGAGGAGAAAGGACTGCTTTGTGCCTCAGGCAACCCACAGAACCATAAATCCTCAGCCCTTGTGGGGATCATACCTTAGGGAAATGAGGTTTTTGGACACTCAGCTGAAACACCACGGCAAGTGGGACACCCCATGCAGCCCATGTCCCATTCCTAGTTGGACTTTTGCCTTGGAGGGATCTCTGATGGGAAGTCCTTGCTCAGCCCTTGTGGGGATCATACCTTAGGGAAATGAGGTTTTTGGACACTCAGCTGAAACACCACTAAGAGGAGAAAGGACTGCTTTGTGCCTCAGGCAACCCACAGAACCATAAATCCTCTTGGCTTCCTCCATCCCTGATCCCTGTCCAGAGACACCCAAAGAGAAACATCTAGATGCATGGTGGGAGCCTGAAATCAATCCCTGTCCTGATGCATAGGAGAAGCCAGGCATATATTTCCACAGGCTCTCTCCACCCACTCTTGAAAGAGCATTCAGAAATGGCCTTCATCTTCTCCATCTAATATGATCACTTCGCAGCACATGGAGGGCCCCACTGATGGCTACTCATACCTCACCCACCTCCCTTCTTTCCCACTCACCTGCAGAACCCTGGATCAACAGGAGGAAGATGAAGAAGAGCAGGTACAGGATCTTCATGGCTGATGCTTTTCCCAGGTCTTCACAGGGCTGCAGAGGGGGACACCAAGACAGCGAGGACATGGAGGACCCAGGTGGTGCAGAAGCCTGGGCAGTCTGCTATACCAAACTGCAGAGAGGCTACCTCCAACTAAACTTCTGCCAAAACTCAACGCCCTGGCCCATAGTCAGTCTATGGGAAAGAAAGGAGTCAGGGTCTGAAATTTCAGCAAATGCATGTGCCTGGAGATGCCATGCTTTATGAAGGGTTACTTGCCATTTTCCATCACCTCAGCCTGTCCAAAGCTTGCTGCTCCAAACATCCTACCCACTCACATCTGCCTGGGCTCAAGAAAGTCCTCCCAGTTTAGCTCAAGAGCATTCCCAGTAGAGACACTCCCCAGCCCCACAATTACTGCCCCTGCCCCAAGCAGTACTGACCCATGGAGGAGAAAGAGGGCAGGGAAGTGTCCTGGTTGCCCAAAATGGAAACACAAACCAGCCTTTTGAGCTAACTGAAAGCCTGAAAGGTTGGGAAAACTCCATAGTGCTGTGGGAAAAGTATCTCTTTATGCTGCTGAGGAAAGTCCCAGTCCTTCAGAATGGAAGATCTCTGGGTCCCTCCTCAAGCATCCAGGCACTTTTCCAGTCTCTCCTGCCGTTAGGAAACCTTACTTCCAACTTGTACGTGTTCTGGGCTCTTAGACTCATAGGAAGATTTTTATTCTCTTTCCCGGGCATTTCTGATGGCTTAACTACATGCATTTTGCCATTTAGTTGAGTCTTGGATGATGGGGTTTGAACAGAGAAGCTGAATGGGCAGTTTTCCAGAAACAGCCCCTGCATTTACGTACCTGATGAAGGTCTTAGTGTTCAGGCACTAACAAACCAAACAGGAATCGCTGGTGTCCAGATGTCCTTGGCTCACATCTGCCTGGGCTCAAGAAAGTCCTCCCAGTTTAGCTCAAGAGCATTCCCAGTAGAGACACTCCCCAGCCCCACAATTACTGCCCCTGCCCCAAGCAGTACTGACCCATGGAGGAGAAAGAGGGCAGGGAAGTGTCCTGGTTGCCCAAAATGGAAACACAAACCAGCCTTTTGAGCTAACTGAAAGCCTGAAAGGTTGGGAAAACTCCATAGTGCTGTGGGAAAAGTATCTCTTTATGCTGCTGAGGAAAGTCCCAGTCCTTCAGAATGGAAGATCTCTGGGTCCCTCCTCAAGCATCCAGGCACTTTTCCAGTCTCTCCTGCCGTTAGGAAACCTTACTTCCAACTTGTACGTGTTCTGGGCTCTTAGACTCATAGGAAGATTTTTATTCTCTTTCCCGGGCATTTCTGATGGCTTAACTACATGCATTTTGCCATTTAGTTGAGTCTTGGATGATGGGGTTTGAACAGAGAAGCTGAATGGGCAGTTTTCCAGAAACAGCCCCTGCATTTACGTACCTGATGAAGGTCTTAGTGTTCAGGCACTAACAAACCAAACAGGAATCGCTGGTGTCCAGATGTCCTTGGGTTCAAGCAGTACTGCTTTGGCTAAAACACTCGGGTTTTATACCATTGCTGGTGAGTGGGACATGCGCATTTTCCTGCTGACACATGTGCCCTAGCCTAACCAGAGAGTGACCCATCTGTGTGGGGTCAACGGGCTTGCATCTTATCCCTCTCTGAAGCAATGGGAGAGGCTGAGGTGCCTCCTGGGGGCTGTTGCAACCTTCACCGTTATCCTCATGCAACACCTCTTGTGACACCACAACTGCGGTGGCTTGGCATGAACTGCCTGGGATGGACAAAGCAGAGTGGTTGGTGTAGACACCAGCAGCAAGGAGTCCCATAAAAGGGTAAAATATTTGTCTCTTCATTTCTTCTGAGCTTACTTAGTAGGCAGGTGTTTTATGACATGGAGGATCATGAAAAATATTTTAGTGTTCTCCTCCTTTAACATTACGAGAAGAGCTTCATCTTTGTCAAGGTGATTTGCATTTGATGTGCCAGAAAGTGACAATCGCATGGCTACCTTTTTGATGGCTGCTCAGAGAAACAAATGTTGAACAGAGGAAAAGCGATCAGGTGAGAGCACAGCTCACCTAACACCATCTGAACTTACTGCTCCTAAAACTGTCATTCCTTGTACAAACTCACAAATACGATTAAATAGTCTCTTTGTACAGATATGAAAAATAAGACAGACTCTTAAATGAAGGTGTATAGGGCTTACTAGGCCTTAGAGATGGGGGCTTGATCAAGGCAGCTCGTGGATTTCTGTGCAGGGTCCTGCACCTTGGGAGGAATAACCCCACACACCAGTACAGGTTAGGGGTTGACCTGCCAGAAAGCAGCTCGGGAGAGAGAGACCTTTGAGTCCTGGTGGACAACAAGTTGACCATGAGCCAGCAATGTGCCCTTGTGGCCAAAAAGGCCATTGGTCTCCTGGGATGCATTAAAAAGAGCATGGCCAGCAGGTAAAGGAGCTCATCCTCCTCCTCTGCTCTGCCCTGGTGAGGCCACATCTGGAGGACTGTGTCCAGTTCTGGGCTCCCCAGTTCAAGAAAGAAAAGGAAGTACTGGAGAGAAACCAGTAGAGGCTACAAAGATGGTCAAGGGTCTGGAGTACTTCTCTTATGAGGAAAGGCTGAGAGACCTGGGGCTGTTCACCCTGGAGAAGAGAAGACTGAGAGGGGGTCTCATCAGTGCTTATAAATGTCTAAGGGGCAGGTGGCAAGAGGATGGGGCCAGACTCTTTGCAGTGGTTCCTGGTGACAAGTCAAGGAGCAACGGCATGAACTCGAACACAGGAAATTTCCTGCCAACATGCTGAAAAAAATCTTTACTTTGAAAGTGCAAGAGCACTGGAACAGGCTGCACAGAGAGGGTGTGGAGTATTCTTCTCTGGAGATAGTCAAAGCAGGGTCCTGCACCTTGGGAGGAATAACCCTACACACCAGTACAGGTTGACCTGCCGGAAAGCAGCTCGGGAGAGAGACCTTTGACTCCTGGTGGACAACAAGTTGACCATGAGCCAAAAAGGCCATTGGTCTCCTGGGATGCATTAAAAAGAGCATGGCCAGCAGGTAAAGGAGCTCATCCTCCTCCTCTGCTCTGCCCTGGCGAGGCCACATCTGGAGGACTGTGTCCAGTTCTGGGCTCCCCAGTTCAAGAAAGTAAAGGTACTACTGGAGAGAAACCAGTGGAAGCTACAAAGATGGTCAAGGGACTGGAGTACTTCTCTTATGAGGAAAGGCTGAGTACTGGAGAGAAACCAGTAGAGGCTACAAAGATGGTCAAGGGTCTGGAGTACTTCTCTTATGAGGAAAGGCTGAGAGACCTGGGGCTGTTCACCCTGGAGAAGAGAAGACTGAGAGGGGGTCTCATCAGTGCTTATAAATGTCTAAGGGGCAGGTGGCAAGAGGATGGGGCCAGACTCTTTGCAGTGGTTCCTGGTGACAAGTCAAGGAGCAACGGCATGAACTCGAACACAGGAAATTTCCTGCCAACATGCTGAAAAAAATCTTTACTTAAGGAGCAACGGCATGAACTTGAACACAGGAAATTCCCTGCCAACATGCTGAAAAAAATCTTTACTTTGAAAGTGCAAGAGCACTGGAACAGGCTGCACAGAGAGGGTGTGGAGTCTTCTTCTCTGGAGATAGTCAAAACCCACCCAGACACATTCCTGTCCAACCTGCTCTGGGTGATCCTGTTTTGTCAGGGGGTTGGACTAGATGATTTCTGAAGGTCCCTTCCAACCCCTACCATTCTGTGATTCTGTGATTTATAGGAATTATGTGATTATGTGATACTTCAGAAAGGTAAAGATCAAGGTGGGTCATGGAGGAATGGGTCATGAGAAACAGAAAGAAGCAAGGGATGAAAGGAGCTAAGCTCATGTACGCAGGCTGATGGTCAATTGGCGTCTCTGGCCATGCCCTACACCTCATCATCATGATCTGTCCTATATTCCTAGTAAACTTTATTTCTAATGATTTTTTGTACAAACAATCTATCTGTGGTGTGTCTGCATGGTGGTGCAGTCCTCTACCAATCTTCAAGCCAGAATACTGGCTGTGGGAGAGAGTACCAAGAGTGCTGGTCCATTAACCAGGGAGACCAAAGCTGTGGGAGCTGGATCCTGAAGAGACAAAGGGTCTTCAGGCTGGCTACAGCAGAGATCAAGGGTCTGGTACCACCTACAAGCAGCAAGCTATAGGAGGAGGAATAGGTGTCTGTGGTGGTGTCTTTGTGGGTCTAAGGGTCCTGGGAGCATCCTCACTGCTGGAGGTGTGGTATCAGGCCCAGGACCTCTCCAGGGCCACAAGAGCCAAGGGCTGTTGGTTATGCTATGGAGAGGAGGGCAGCCATGGCTGTGGTCAACAGGGAGCTGCTTTGAGCTGGGGATCCCTGCTGATTAGGACCTTGTTCTTTACCTACAACTTATGTACCCGCCTGGCTATGGCCCATGCCACAGAAGTGTCCAATGCCCCAAGCTGAGGCTTGTTTCAGCCCCACTGCCCATGCTGAATGCCCCCCCACAGCTCTGACCCCCAACTCTGTCCCAAGGTCCTGAGTGGCCCTGTGGTCCAGCCCCTATTTCCCCAGGGACAGGATGACTTCCCCCATCCCCTAGCTACCCCTGGACCCCCACAACACCCCCTGGTGCCATGCATCACAGCTGGGGATGGATCCAAGGCCATCAGAGTGGCATGTCCTGTGAAAGAGCCCCACAAGGATTCCTGACCCAGTTTGAGAGCTGGTGGACAACCAGCAGGCACCCACTGAAGGCAGGGAGTTCACAGCAACACACCCCCCCATCCCTGACCCTCAGTGTGGGGTGTAAGGATGCCCTTGCTGAGAGAGGAGGCTGGTGTTGGGGTCCCTGTGGGTTGGGGCCAACTTGTAGAGAGGAGAGGTGAGGGTGTGGGGGGTCGTCCATGCCTATCAAGAATTCACCCCATTTCCTCTGCCCTTGCACACACATGGAGAAGAGACACACACCCACAGTTTACTCCCAGGGAAGAAACACACACGTCGGCAGCGGGAATGCAAACCACCACCTTGTATTGGGAATGTTGGGGTAAAAGATTCCCATGGGACCACCATCTTGGCTGTCCCAGGTTGCCTCCACTCCTGGCCTCCTAAGTGGCCCTGTTTCCCCAGGGACAGGATGACTTCCCCCATCTCCTAGCTACCCCTGGACCCCACAACACCCCCTGGTGCCATGCATCACAGCTGGGGATGGATCCAAGGCCACCAGAGTGGCATGTCCTGTGAAAGAGCCCCACAGGGACACCTCACCCAGTTTGAGACCCAGTGGACAACCAGCAGGCACCCACTGAAGGCAGGGAGTTCACAGCAACACACACCCCCATCCCTGACCCTCAGTGTGGGGTGTAAGGATGCCCTCGCTGAGAAGGGAGGCTGGTGTTGGGGTCCCTGTGGGTCAGGGCCAACTCTTAGAGAGGACAGGTGAGGCTGGGAGGGGTTGTCCATGCCTATCAAGAATTCACCCCGTCTCCTCTGCCCTTGCACACACATGGAGAAGAGACGCACACCCACAGTTTACTCCCAGGGAAAAAACACACACGTCGGCAGCGGGAATGCAAACCACCACCTTGTATTGGGAATGTTGGGGTAAAAGATTCCCATGGGACCACCATCTTGGCTGTCCCAGGTTGCCTCCACTCCTGGCAGTGTTTGGTGCCTCCACACAGCATCGTCCTGACCACGCCGCAGGGCACAGGGTGGTCTCACAGGGCTGCTTGGAGATCGGTGCCAGGGACCCAGGAGGCCATCAAGGGTACCATCGGCTGCAGGAGGAAAGGTCTGTCAGTGCCTGTCCCAACCAGGGCAGCAGTGAGGGCTCAGGGGTGTTCCCATGCCCTAGGGCTGCCTATTGTCCTCTCTTTCTCCAACAGCCCTGACCCACCTCCGACAGCAGAAGTCTTGCTCGGAGCAAAGGCCAACACGACCGATCCCTGGAGGGCATGACTTGTGGGAGCAGAAGCCCCCACGGCGCTCACAGTCCTGTGGTGATGCTCGAATGCGGGACAGCCCTGCAGAGCACAGTAAGAAGACACCTCCAGAATAGCCCTGCTGAGATGCTGAGACCAACCCCTGGTCCTTGCGTGACCAGTATTAACCCACCCCTGATTGTCCCCTGTCACAAATGTCCAGGCAGGTGTCTGCAGCAGAAATCAAGGTGATGTGTGTGGCCCTTGGATGGGAGACACTCTCTACCATCCCATGGCAGCCTCTGGCAGAGGATCTCCAACACGTCTACTGGCACCCTCCTGTCTCAAGGGAGGGCTCAAAGGGTGGAAGTAGGGTCTGCCTTCCTCCCTCCTCCTCCTCCTCTCCAGCAGGGCTGCTGTGCCCAGTGCTGTTGACTCAGTAAAGCAAGGGCCAGGAGGTATGGAGACGGTGGCAAAACCTCATCTGTGGAGCACAAGAGCTTTGTTACAAGGTCCCACCTGCAGGACCTGCAGCAGGAGCCTTTTCTCAAAGGTATGGTGTGTGAGATACCCCAGGGGGGACGGCCACAGCAACCAGGAGAAGTCACCCCTGACTCATCATCTCAGCTGCCAAATCCTCCCTACAAAATATTGACAAAGAACAAACCCTTCACCTAACCCCCCCTCCCACATTTCTTACCTGCTGCTGCTTGGAACATCAGGAGGAGAAGAGCACAGAGGAGAGGCAGGATCCGCATGGCTGGGAGTCGCCGGCAGGGACACAGCTCTGGGGAGAAGAGAAAGGAGGCAGGGATGAATGAGAGGGTCCCTGCCTGTAAGTTGTGTAGCACCTGCACAGGGATGGGGCTGAGGAGAGGGGACAGCACGTCCAGGAGGAGGTGTGACCAGTCACCAGAGGGATGGCACTCTCAAAAGCCCAGGGGTAGGAGCGTCCCGCAGCTTCTCAGCTCCCGGCAGCAGCAGTTTGGTCCCAGCCAGCTGGTCTCCCCAGGTGGCAAACTGTCCCTTGGGATGGCTGACACCTCAAAATATCCAGCCCAAAAGCTCCTTTTCCTGCTTATCCTGCCTCCAGAGAAAATGAAACATCTCTTTCCAGTTCTGACACCTCTGAGAAGGTCTCCAGCCTGGAGTCTTGTGTCACCTCGACTTGCGTAAGGGCTGCTGTGCGCTGTGGTTTGCTGGACACGTCTCAGGACACACTGCGTCCCTGTTCGTTAGACCTTGGCAAGCAATCTGCTTTCCCAACACAAAGGAGCTCTGTGTCCTTCCCTGCGAGTGAAGCGAGGCCTCTATGCTTCACTTGAAAATAACTGAGGGGACGCCACGGGGGATGACATCTCCGTCCAACTGGCAGTCCCCTGAGTGACAGGCTTTAACGGTGACTTTGTTGTGCCAAGAGTTTGCTGGATGTAACCCTTTATTGGTTCTCAACACACCGATGGTGCCATCGTCGTATGATTTTTTCAGCCTTATTGCATATTCATCAAGCATACGTATACACATGCGTGTGTCTATATATAAAAACACACTCATACATAATGTATATTCACCGAGTAGTTGCATGAATACATCTTTTATCCCAATGCCTCATCATATTTCATTGCTCTTTCCTGCCTCAATTTCTCTCCCCAGTGCACAAACTACTTTTAGGTCTGATTTTAGGGGGGGGATCTCTTGGCAGCCAATGCTACTCTGTCATGGTGGTCAGGAGCAGGGTGCTCAAGACAGCTTCTCATTTCCTCCACCACCCCAGAACTGAACTGGTGTATGTGTTGAAGAGCAACAGTGCAGAGCTGTAGTTAATTGCCACCTTAACGAAGCTTGAGCACCAGATGCAGCTGCTCCCAGCACATGTCCTCCCACAGTCCTGGTGCCATGAAAGGTCAGCAGACATAAAAATAAAAGGGGCCAAAGCCCTTTTTCTGCCTGTAGCTGTGGGATCAGTGTGTCAACAGGACAAGTGACAGTCCTTGCATGTCTGGAGAAGGCTGTGCATCTTGCCTGGGGTTTTGGTCGCCTCTTCTGATGTTTGGAAGAGTACTTGTGATCCTCCCAGCTACCAGGGGCTGGGGATTTCAGTGGTGGAGATCAGCTGCTGGGCCTTTCCTTCTCCCACCTCCTCGAGATGCCAAGTGCGTGTGAATCCAAGCACTGCAGAAAGGGTGGAAGACAGCAGCTGCATGTTTGGAAGAAGAAATGAGCTTTAGCTGCTGCCCACACTTGCATTTAACGTGGCCAATCCCACCCCACCAGCTCTGCTGCTATCTGTCCAGTATTTTCCATTCCACCCTCGGCAGCATCTCTGCCTCCTGGGAAGAGCTGTGAGATGAATTCAGACATGCCCAGAGTCCTGGGGAGGTGGAACTGGGGTAAGAAGCAGGGAGGAGAGGGGCAGCTGGGATCCAAAGGAGTGAAGTTTCATCCCATGTTTCACCCTAAGCTGGTTCTTGAAGCCATTCCCCAGAGATAAACGCAAGGGCAGCTATTTGTTGGGGGTGAGTTAAAAGCTTGATGATACAGTGTTCTGCGTGATGCTGGCGACAGATACTGGACCATCTCCAGCCTAAAATAACAAGGTCTGGAACCCTCTCTGCAAGGTCCTCAGCCCCTTGAGCAAAACGTCTTGTGCCATCCCAGCCAGCCTAAAATAATGTCTGAACCCTCTCTGCAAGGTCCTCAGCCCTTGAGCAAAACGTCTTGTGCCATCCCAGTTTGTGAAAGAAACCCTCGCCTACTGCGGATTGTGCAAAACTTCTTAGGACATAAAACTGTGAATTGCTGGTTTGGTTCCACTTGGCAACTTCCTCAGGTTCCCCATCCAGGGGAATCCCTGCGAGGTGGCCGTTGGCCCCGTTTCCTGCCCTTCACGAGGCTGTGGTTTCAATGGTGGCAGAATGATTTGCAGAAACAACTGCTTTGAAGGGAGGCCAAATGCTCTGCGACAAATGGCAGGCTCGGGCCTTTGAGTCAGCCCTTTGCATGTAGGCACTTGCCTTGGTTGCTTCCCTTAAAAAGCCAACCACCACTGCTCCTGGCTCTGCTGAGCATCGATGCTGCCCTCCACACAGGCCACGGGAGAGCTGAGGTAAGTTCCCACTGTGTTTCAGAGGTTCATGTATTCCCTTATCCCCTAAGATGTGCCCTAAAAGCAGCTAGCCCAGTAGGCCATCTTTGTTGTTAAATTATGGAGAAGGGTGGCTACATCCAGCCCGAGGTTTCAGAAAGGTCCTTGGCCTGAGCTAAGCCCCAGGGTTATTCTGGCACAGGGTTTGTTGGGCTCAGCCCCTGGCAGTATCTGGACAGGACTCAGGGAATCATAGAAAGGTTTAGGTGGGAAGGGACCTTAAAGATCATCCAGTTCCAACCCCCTGCCCTGGGCAGGGACACCTCCCACCACACCAGGTTGCTCCAAGCCCTGTCCAGCCTGGCCTTGAACCCCTCTAGGGATGGGGCAGCCACAGCTTCTCTGGGCAACTTGTTCCACTGCCCTCGTAGTGAAAAATTTCTTCCTGATATTTAACCTAATTCTACCCTCTTTCAGTTTAAAACCATTACCTGTTGCTACATTCCCTTACAAAGAGTCCCTCCCCATCTCTCCTGGAGCCCCTTGAGGGACTGGAAGGGGCTCCAAGGTCTCCCTGGAGCCTTCTCTTCTCCAGGTTGAACCCCAACTCTCTCAGCCTGTCCTCCCAGCAGAGGGGCTCCAGCCCCTCCAGCATGTCCATGGCCTCTTCTGGCCCTGCTCCAACAGGGGACAGGATGAGCACACAGGATGGTTTTGGACAGGCTGAGGTTGTCCTGCTTTGGAGGCTGAGTTTGGCTGTACATCCAGCAGAAAACTATCTACTGCCTGCAGCCACCACGTGCTAGTCCAAAGGGTGATTTGTCTGCACAAGGATGCTCCTGGCCATGCCAGAGACAGGAGCTCACTGAGCAACCTCCATCTTCTCTTTTTTTTCTATTAGGGGTCAGGGCAGGACAGGAGAAACCTCTTGCAAGAGGAGTGATTCAAGTAGCAGGCGTGTTGGCCATACATACATATTGTCAAATTGTCTCAAGCAGTGTTGTAGGTCTAACTCTGATCTCCTGTTTTGCAGATTTACTCCAAATTTATGTCAGCCAAAACAACCACGGGTAAAACCAGGTTTCAAATCTCAAAACGTGGTCACCTGCCACCTTTTGTTCTCCTCGGTGTCTCCTTAATTCCCATAACAAAACAGGAGTATTTTCCCAGGTCTGGAAACTCTAGGCCAGGAGGTGGATAAGAGGTGCTATGAAGCATCACACTGGAGAAGAATTTCATGCTCCTTATAGGATGAATGACCTCAGCTTCGGTCGCGGGAGAGGATTCCTAGGATTCATGGGTGGAGAACATGCCAGCACTCATTCAATCAGCAGCCCGAGAGGGGAAAATATTTTGGGGAACTAAGCACTCCTGGTAGGTTTAACCTGATTTCAGAAGTCTTGTTCAAACTTCTAAAGGGAAATAACCCCCTTCTAGAGAAAAAGATGACACCACCACACACAGCAGCCGTCCAACCTCCCCAGAGTTTGCATTTATTGAATGAAGAATGACAAATCCTTGATGATTGGTACAATGGTTCCCTGAATCCAGTGATGTGAGAAACGATCATCCCCAGAGCCCTGGAGATCCCGTGCAATCAGCCACGCTACAACCTACACGAAGGAAAGAATATTTCAGGGTTTCCAGGCTTATGTTCATGGGGAAAACCCTGCCACACAGAACTGAAGTAAAAATTCAGAAAGTCATCTTTGCCCCAGTGAAATCCTAAACTTACCATTTACAGCAAGAATGACCCAAACCACATATCCCCAGATAAGCGTTGCCACGAGGGCATTTCCCAGGGAAGCAGAAAGTCCCACGATATCCACATCTTATAAATGGTCTTGAAGGTCGTGCAAAACCTGGGCCATAAAAAAAAACAAAAACAAACAAAAAAAATCAGAAAGAAAAACAGGAGACAGTTGTTTTAGTTGTTTCTGGCAAGATTTTGCATTTTGCTACATTCCTGGTTGCTGACACCATGCCATGCAGGTGCCCAAAGTCATGACAGTCCTAATGTAACCCTCAGAGGAGGTCATCTATGGGGAGCACAATCAAGCAAATGCTCGAATCCCTTCTTCAGAAGCCCAGGACTCCCTTAGGAACTTGGATTTCAGGGATGGACACCAGAGACCTGATAGAAAACAGTAGTGTGGACACTTACCAGCTTTTAAAGTCTTGTGGATCACAATTAAGGAGAGATGCATCAGCTCAGCTGGGAAGCTGCCACTTCTAGAGGCAGAAAGACGAGGATTTCTGTGCATCCAGATTCCCATAAATTTGGCCTATTACCCTCTGTATAAACTCCACCAAGCCCCAAAACAGGTCCTGGTGTCTAAGAGTCCACATAGATGGCCACCATGCATGGATAGACTCAACAATGCATGCAGAATGACCACTTCCATGCAGGAAATACAGCACTCCAGGCATGGTCTGAGGCCAAGCAGCGTGGCATTGCCCTTATCCACGTGGATAAACTTTCTTCCCCCTTAAAATAGCACATCCAACATTCAAACTGCCTTTTGGGAATGGCCACTGGCCTGTGCTATGCCCAGAACAGGTTTTATCCATTAAAATGTTAGCTGTCAGGGGTCAAAATTACTCTAGGGTAATACAATACAGGAGTAAGGCTGAATGAACCACTTCTAGTCCAAAACTATCTGTCTGTGGGACATGTCAGAGATGATTGTGAGCAGCCTCAGCTCTCAGAAACGCTTTTTTTTTCCCAGATAAATGTCTTGCTTTACCATACCCAGGAGATAGATCCTACTGAAAACAACCTGAATGTCTACCATGTGTATCTGTATGTCAAATAAGATACACATCTGTATGAAACAACCATTCTGGTCTAAACCAAAAGAGCACTTTACACAGTGTCTTTTCTATGAGAACAGCCTCAAAGAGAGGCCCAGGTAGGAACAAGATCAGGCAAGTCTACAGGACACTTCTCCCACAGTCCTGGTCTTCTGCAATTCATCACAGCCTTTCCCCATCCTTACTCTTAAGATGATTGTGAGCAGCCTCAGCTCTCAAAAACACTTTTTTTCCAGATAAATGTCTTGCTTTACCATACCCAGGAGATGATTGTGAGCAGCCTCAGCTCTCAGAAACACTTTTTTTTTCCCAGATAAATGTCTTGCTTTACCATACCCAGGAGATAGATCCTACTGAAAACAACCTGAATGTCTACCATGTGTATCTGTATGTCAAATAAGATACACATCTGTATGAAACAACCATTCTGGTCTAAACCAAAAGAGCACTTTACACAGTGTCTTTTCTATGAGAACAGCCTCAAAGAGAGGCCCAGGTAGGAACAAGATCAGGCAAGTCTACAGGACACTTCTCCCACAGTCCTGGTCTTCTGCAATTCATCACAGCCTTTCCCCATCCTTACTCCTCCAGAGGGCACTTCCCACCGAGATCAACCCCAAACCTCCCCTGGTAGGTGTCTGTGCACTGCAATAGTGCCATTTTCAGGGATGGTGTTTAAACACAATCCCTTTTTCTAAACAATAAGGTGGGTTTGGGGTTCCAGACCCCCCTCGCATCCCCCTAACAGACATAGTCCTTCACCACTGCTTATGGTTGCCCAAGGTTCTCCACCGAGCAGCGAGCATTTCAATCTTAACTCATGACCTTCTGCCTTCCCACCCCAAGTACAAGGTCCTGAAGCAAAGGATATTTGGGGAGCGTGGGACCAGATTCCTTTCTTTCTGTGTGGCTTAAGAATCTTTGGTTTTGAGTGGTTTCTTGTAGGGTGATGCAGAGACAATGCAAGTAACTGAAGTACAGAGTCAGCAAGCTTGAAGAGGGAACATGCTGATGCTGAATGGCATTTTGGGCTTGGGCTTAGTGGTTTCAACTGAGACTGGTTTTTCAGAGGAGTAGTAAAGGCTCTGAATTGATTGATTGGAGTGTTTGCCTGCTAATTTCATGTATCAATCTGCCAACAAGTTTTGATGATACGTGTGAAGTTTCTTTGCTAGAAGCAGCTTGGGCACTTCCCAAAGGAGACCTTTATGAAAGACCAGTATCTCCTTCTATATAACCCCCCATCTTCATTTATACCTTACCTGCAGATCCATGAAATACCACCAAGAGGAGGGCAAAGAGAAAGGAAAGGATTTTCATGGCAGAGGGTGGCCTGGGAGCTCCCGTCGCTACGGAGAAAGGAGACCAAGACATTAGTAAGGTGGTTGTCCCTCCACAATCGTGGTGGGCTGGGAAGTGACATACAGAAATGTTCTTCAAGACCAAGCGTTATCTAGTAGAGCTATTACATGCTTTCTTTACAATAATGTCTGTTGTCTTAAGGGTTCCCTGGAGCACTCACAGGATTGTGGTACAGGATGAAACTTTTGCCAGAAATATATAATTTTAAATCCCCTTTTAATTACTATATTAATTAACCACACGTTTATGCTAGATTGGTTGAAGCTTTGTAATACATTGCAATAAATTTGATTCGCCTTATGGAAGTTAAAGCTGTTCATTAAGAAAGAAAAATAAGAAAATTTTGGCTAGATTTATACAAAAATCCCAATGTGTGTTCCCAAGCTTTTCTAATAAAAAAAATAAAAAAGCATTAAAAGTTCCTTCAGAGTTAAGCTAAAATCCTGCTTCTCTCTATTCTTGCTTAGAGGCTGTTGCTTTTCTTTCACCTCAAGAATTGCCTGATTTCCAAGAGAAATTTCTATGTCTTTGTGTTTCCTCTCAGGTCTCTTCCTGCAGCCAAAAAAACCCTCTTCTCCCTTATCAATATTGGAAATCTATGATCTCCAGAACTGACTCTTGCCAGACCAGAGTCACTGCACAGTAAGGGCTGCAACAGTGGAACACATGGAAGTGATAAAGTCTCCAACCTGTTTAAGAAGGACAGAACCTTTGAAGAGAGGTTGAATAATGAGAAGATGTTGATCATTACCAGGTAAGAGGATGCTCTAGGTTGGAACAGTCCTTGGAGCAGTGTCAGCCACCCAGATGCATTTAGATGAAGGAGCAGAGCTTGGCTTTATGCTGTTTCTGGAGAGCGGTGAAGGATGCTTGATCTTCACGGCCTTCTGGTGGCCAATCAGACTCCTCGCAGCTTTGGGGAGCATTGGGGAGGTCCTATGAATCCTCCTATGAGGAACTGAGGTGTCGCTTTCAAAATATTGCAGCATCACTTTGGGAAACGTGCCGAGCTGCAAGCAAACAGCCTTGGGCCACCTCCCAAAAAATCACTTGAAGGTGGGAGAAACAGCTTTGTATGGAGGTGCTGAAGGACCATCCTTTGCTTAGCTCACTAAATAAAATATGGAGAGGTGACTTCCCCATCCTCTGCATGTAGCTTCTTTGGAGACCTGAAGGGTTTTTTTTTAGCAAGAGATGCTCCTGGGTGCTGAAATCCAGCAGAAAAAAAGCACAGCCAAACCAGTGGCTGGATGGCAGCCAGAGGAACTGGGAGTTGGCTGTGAAACTGGGAAGGGTGGCTAGCTCTGGGAATATCTTCTGGAAGGCTTTCTGGCTGTCTCCTTCTCTGCTTGGCAATGTTTCGGGGAAGTGATGGCACGTCTCGTGCGGCATGGGAATTTCTTCCTGGCTTGGGACAAAGCCTTTGTCCAGGAGGATTTGTTGACGATTTTGTCATCAGTCACTTTGAGACTGAGGAAAGGCTGTTGAGGCACCTTGAACCCGTGCAACTTCCCCACTGATGGATTTGTGAGCAAAGACAGGTCTTCAGCAGCCCACCCTGTGCTTTGGAAGAGGTTTTGGTGCCCATTAGAGGCTTTTTTGGGCTTTGCATGCCAAAAGTTGGGTTTTCTAGGAATGGGCCATCTAGGAGCTGTGGTATTTGTTGCACTGTCACTGCGGAGGACGTGGCTTGGAGACAGCCAAGACTGAGCTTCTCTTGGCTCCAGAGTCCTGTTTACACCCTTCACTTGGCTGGAGCTGGGCCCAACAGCTCAACATCGTTAGTTAATGAAACACTTTGCTGAATAGGGACATGGCAGTGAGACAAGAGGAGGGGTAGACCATCCCTCCCACCCATGGCTTCTTTAACCCACTGGCCACCAAATCCAAACACTGCAGTTGGGGTTGCAAAGGTGCAAAGTTCTCTCATGCTTGGTAAAAACCAGTGCTGGAGACCAAGTGGAGCCCCCTGGTGATGGTCCCTCAAGGAGGGACAATCAGGCAATGACATCTCGGAGCATTTGACTTGGCCACCAGCACATCCACGGCCCTGAGCATGGGCAGGACGTTTAGTTCATCGCTCTGTGGCGATGTCCTCTCCCTGGTTTTCCCCCTCTTCTTCCCCCCCTCTGCTCCTGCTTGGGCCACGGCCACCGTGGCCATCACAACATCAGCTGTGATAACTTACACCTGGACTTCAGGGGATGGCTGGCAACAGCAGCCAAAACACTGTCTGGAGTGGGGACCTAGATATTTTGTTCCCATGAGAATATGACTATAGGTCAATTATCTTACTGTAGAAATAGTGGACAGCCCCAGAGCCCTTGGAGCTCTCCTGGATGGCAGCAGGTTGCACGCCAGGATCTCCCCTTGTGTGAGGACACTGGCTTCAGGTTCTACTCCTTGAAGTTGAGCGATTCTTTGCCGCAACAGATTCTTGGTAAGTGACTAATAGCACGTTAAACTTTGCAATCTTAGTGAAGTAATGTAAAAGATTGATTGTGCATATGTAATCCTTTAGACATGAACCATTGACCAAGTCTAGGACCAGGACTGGATCCAGCCGCACCTGGACTCTCCTCTGAGAAGGAGTTTAGAAAGCCAGGGGGTCCTTTCTGAACCTCGTGACTCAACGGGAGGGTCTCCCTGAGAGCTTGTCTGACCCTGTCCTCTGGGCAGTAAATCATAGAGCGTGACATTGAATCTCTTAAAACACTGTCCCATTTACTACTGGTTTTATGGCATTTACTACGGATTTTGTTAAATCACCGTTTCCCCTTAATAAATATTTCACTCTGTCTCTCTGACGAGTGAAGTTAATCACTCTGCAAATATCCATCTTACAGAGCACGGCAGGGACAGGCATAATGTATGGGGGACCTACAGAAAACCCTGGAAACTCAGCTTTCATCTTTCAAAAAGGTCCCCACTGAAGGTGTGGGTCGCTCCTGTTCACCAGCAGGGTCCAGGCTCCGTTCCCAGGGTTGCAAAGAAGCTCTTTAAAATTTCAAAAACCAGCAGTAAACGCGTTAAAGCCACCAGAACACATCACGTGGGGTCGGAAGGGACCTCTGGAGATCATCTAGTCCAACCCCCCTGCCAAAGCAGGTCCACCTAAAGCAGGTTGCACAGGAACGTGTCCAGGGGGGGTTTGAATGTCTCCAGAGAAGGAGACTCCACCCGACGGCCTGGCTGATCTATGAAGCTTTTGGAGCTTCCTGCACGGGTTTGCACAAACAACGACAAAATCCTCAATTGTATTCAGACCTAATTAAAAACCCCTTTGTGACTTTTCCTGTAGCGACTCGCTGAGGGTTTCTTTTCTAAAAAGCTTTTGCTTCTCAGGGGACGGAGTCTGCGGGGCTGGAGGTTGGGGGAGAAGCTGATGGAGCAGGTCTCTGCACGCATCAGGGCACTGACAGTTGGGGTCACACTTCACAAAGGTTTCATCTTTTGGGAGGGAGGAGGGGGTGGGGGGCGGAAAATAACGGTATTAATGAAGGGTTCGGTGCACATCGTGTCCCGGCTGCCACCTAGTGCTCGTCACCGCCGTGGATGCTCCCAGCTCTTGGGCATCGCACGAGGGGACATCTGGGTGGGCTTGTGCAATTGCACGAGGACTCAGGGACATCAGGGTGGGCTCGTGCGGGGGCACAACAACCTGGGGGACATCAAGGTGGGTTTGTCCAGGGCGACAAGAAACAGGGGAACACCCGGGCAGACTTGTGCAAGTGCACAACGACTCTGGGAGGACACGGGGCCGGGCTTGTGCAATTGCACGAGGACTCAGGGAGATCGGGGTGGGCTCGTGCGGGCCCACAATGAAATTGTATTCAGACCTAATTAAAAACCCCTTTGTGACTTTTCCTGTAGCGACTCGCTGAGGGTTTCTTTTCTAAAAAGCTTTTGCTTCTCAGGGGACGGAGTCTGCGGGGCTGGAGGTTGGGGGAGAAGCTGATGGAGCAGGTCTCTGCACGCATCAGGGCACTGACAGTTGGGGTCACACTTCACAAAGGTTTCATCTTTTGGGAGGGAGGAGGGGGTGGGGGGCGGAAAATAACGGTATTAATGAAGGGCTCGGTGCACATCGTGTCCCGGCTGCCATCTAGTGCTCGTCACCGCCGTGGATGCTCCCAGCTCTTGGGCATCGCACGAGGGGACATCTGGGTGGGCTTGTGCAATTGCACGAGGACTCAGGGACATCAGGGTGGGCTCGTGCAGGAGCACAACAACCTGGGGCACATCAAGGTGGGTTTGTCCAGGGCGACAAGAAACAGGGGAACACCAGGGCAGACTTGTGCAAGTGCACAACGACTCTGGGAGGACACGGGGCCGGGCTTGTGCAATTGCACGAGGACTCAGGGAGATCAGGGTGGGCTCGTGAAGGGGCACAACAACTTGGAGGACATCAAGGTGGGCTTGTGCAGGGCAACAAGAAACAGGGGAACATCAAGGCAGACTTGTGCAAGTGCACAACGACCTGGGGGACATCAAGGTGGGCTTATCCAGGGCAACAAGAAATAGGGGAACACCAGGGCAGAGTTGTGCAAGTGGGGCCCACAATGACCTGGGGGACATCGGGGTGGGCTTGTCCAGGGGCACAACAACCTGGGGGACATCAAAGTGGGCTTGTGCAGGGGTACATGAAACAGGGGAACACCAGGGCAGAGTTGTGCAAGTGCACAACGACCTGGGGGACATCAAGGTGGGCTTATCCAGGGCAACAAGAAATAGGGGAACACCAGGGCAGAGTTGTGCAAGTGCACAACGACCTGGGGGACATCAAGGTGGGCTTATCCAGGGCAACAAGAAATAGGGGAACACCAGGGCAGAGTTGTGCAAGTGCACAACGACCCTGGGGGATGTTGGGACGGGTTTGTGCAAGTGCACAAGGACTCAGGGACATCAGGGTGGGCTCATGCAGGGGCACAATGACCTGGGGGACATCGGGTGAGCTTGTGCAGGAGCACAACAACCTGGGTGATATCAGGATGGGCCATCAGGGTGGGCTCGTGCAGGAGCACAACAACCTGGGTGATATCAGGATGGGCTTGTGCAGGGGCACAACGACCTGGGGGACATTGGGGTGGGCTTGTGCAAATGCACGAGGACTCAGGGAGATCGGGGTGGGCTCGTGCAGGAGCACAATGACCTGGGGGACATCAAGGTGGGCTTGTCCAGGGGCACATGAAACAGGGGAACACCAGGGCAGACTTGTGCAAGTGCACAACGACTCTGGGAGGACACGGGGCCGGGCTTGTGCAATTGCACGAGGACTCAGGGAGATCAGGGTGGGCTCGTGAAGGGGCACAACAACTTGGAGGACATCAAGGTGGGCTTGTGCAGGGCAACAAGAAACAGGGGAACATCAAGGCAGACTTGTGCAAGTGCACAACGACCTGGGGGACATCAAGGTGGGCTTATCCAGGGCAACAAGAAATAGGGGAACACCAGGGCAGAGTTGTGCAAGTGCACAACGACCTGGGGGATGCTGGGACGGGCTTGTGCAGTTGCATGAGGACTCAGGGATATCAGGGTGGGCTCGATATCAGGGTGGGCTCGTGCTCGTGCACAACAACCTGGGGGACATCAAGGTGGGCTTGTGCAGGGCAAGAAGAAACAGGGGAACACCAGGGCAGAGTTGTGCAAGTGCACAACGACCCTGGGGGATGTTGGGACGGGTTTGTGCAAGTGCACAAGGACTCAGGGACATCAGGGTGGGCTCATGCAGGGGCACAATGACCTGGGGGACATCGGGTGAGCTTGTGCAGGAGCACAACAACCTGGGTGATATCAGGATGGGCTTGTGCAGGGGCACAACGACCTGGGGGACATTGGGGTGGGCTTGTGCAAATGCACGAGGACTCAGGGAGATCGGGGTGGGCTCGTGCAGGAGCACAATGACCTGGGGGACATCAAGGTGGGCTTGTCCAGGGGCACATGAAACAGGGGAACACCAGGGCAGACTTGTGCAAGCACACAACGACCTGGGGGGACACGGGGCCGGGCTTGTGCAAGTGCACGAGCACCTGGAGGAGATCGGGATGGACTTGGGCGAGTAGACAACAACTTTTTTTGGGGGGGACGACACCGGGATGAGCTTCTTGCAAAGGCCCAACAACTTGGGGGGGTCTCGGGGCTGGTGTCACGCGTGTGGCGCAAGCAGCGTGACGTAACGACGGCCG
>NW_015090896.1:1071628-1072095 GCF_001431845.1 Calidris pugnax
CATCAGGGTGGGCGCATGCAGGGGCACAATGACCTGGGGGACATCGGGTGAGCTTGTGCAGGAGCACAACAACCTGGGTGATATCAGGATGGGCTTGTGCAGGGGCACAACGACCTGGGGGACATTGGGGTGGGCTTGTGCAAATGCACGAGGACTCAGGGAGATCGGGGTGGGCTCGTGCAGGAGCACAATGACCTGGGGGACATCAAGGTGGGCTTGTCCAGGGGCACATGAAACAGGGGAACACCAGGGCAGACTTGTGCAAGCACACAACGACCTGGGGGACACGGGGCCGGGCTTGTGCAAGTGCACGAGCACCTGGAGGAGATCGGGATGGACTTGGGCGAGTAGACAACAACTTTTTTGGGGGGGGACGACACCGGGATGAGCTTCTTGCAAAGGCCCAACAACCCGGGGGGGTCTCGGGGCTGGTGTCACCCGTGTGACGCAGCAGCGTGACGTCACGA
>NW_015090896.1:1072105-1072753 GCF_001431845.1 Calidris pugnax
GGTTGCGCGGAGCTACGCACCCGCGGAAGGGGAGGCGGTGCGGGGGAGGCTGCGCAACACCACACCCCCCCCCCAGCACCACCACCGTTGCAGCCGCGGATGGATTGGGGGGGGTGGGAGTGGGGGTGGCCGTCCCTGCGCCCCCGCGGAGGATGCGCGGTTCAGAGAATCACAGCATCACACGGGGTTGGAAGGGACCTCTGGAGACATCTTCTCCAACCCCCTGCCAGGGCAGGTCCACCCAGAGCAGGTCCCACAGGAACGTGTCCAGGAGGGGTTTGAATGTCTCCAGAGAAGGAGACTCCACCACCTCCCTCTGCCAGGGCTCTGCCACCCTCAAAGGAAAGAAGTTCCTCCTCATGTTTAGGTAGAACTTCTTATATTCAAGTTTGTGCCCATTTCCTCTTGTCCTGTCCCTGGGCACCACTGAAAAAAGCCTGGCCCCATCCTCCTGACACCCACCCTCTAAGTATTTATAGGTGTTGATCAGATCCCTCCTCAGCCTTCTCTTCTCCAGACTAAAAAGACCCAAGTCCCTCAGCCTCTCCTCAACAGAGAGATGCTCCAGGCCCCTCATCATCTTTGTAGCATTTTGCTGTACCCTCTCCAGCAGATCCCTGTCCTTCTTGAACTGGGGAGCCCAGAACT
>NW_015090896.1:1072871-1079895 GCF_001431845.1 Calidris pugnax
CCACCAGGACTCCCAGGTCTTTCTCCTCAGAGCTGCTCTCCAGCAGGTCACCCCCAACCTGTCCTGGTGCAGGGGGTTATTCCTCCCCAGGAGCAGCACCCTACCTACACTTACCTGGGGACTCCTGAACAGCAGTGTGGGGTTTTCCACATCCACGCACACCCCAGCCTTTTTTCTTTTTCTTTTTTCTTTTTTTAAATATGAAAATTTGAATTTTTATTTATTTCTTTGGAGCGTGAGGGCTTGTTATCAGAGAGCCCTTCTTTGGGCCAGGCCCCTCGGTGGTGATGGCTGTGCCACAGCTGACAAGCCACTGGGAGCCGGCAGCCGGAGATAAGACAAGGGACATGAACTGTGAACCTCCCCCCTTGGCAGCTGGGAGGTGAATTTGGGGTTGGGTGGTGGGTAGCACCTTTGGCATCCCTCAGTAGTCCCTCTCTGCCATTCTCCAGGGCTCTGCACCATCATCCACTACCTTGTCCGGGGACAACTGGGCTGGTTGGGGCTGACCATCGCCTGTGTGGTGCCCGGCTACGCCGCTCAGCTCCTCAGCATCCTCTGGTACAGGGCAGATGGCCACCACCCAGCTTCTGGCTCCTGGTGCTCCACCTCCTGCAGCTGGGCCTCTGGAAGCGGTGAGAGATGCTCCCCACTGTCCATCCAGCCCCCACCCAACCCAGTTGGCGGTTCCAAATCTGCCAAAACTGAGGTGGACATCCCATCACGGTGGCTCTTGCAGGTACTGGGATGTTTTGTGGATGGCAGTGAAGATGGACGGCGGTGCCTGTGCCGGGGAGGTGGTGACACAGCACGGGGACGTGTGTGTGCTGCGGCTCCTGGAAGCCCTCCTGCAGACCTTGCCTCACCTCCTGCTGCAAGCCTACGTCGTGGTGGCAGTCGAGCCAGCGGGTTTCGTCCCCGGTGAGTGGGGAGTTCCCAGGAGGATGGGTGGGAGAGGCGTGTAGGCATCTGGCAGGGGACAGGGCAGGCTCTGGATGGAGGAGGAGGCTACAAAGGGGCTGGGAAGACCTAGGGCAAAGTAGCGGGGACAGATGGTAGAATCATGGAATGGTTTGGGTTGGAAGGGAGCTTAAAGATTATCCAGTTCCAACCCCCTGCCCTGGGCAGGGACACCTCCCACCAGACCAGGTTGCTCCAAGCCTCCTCCAACCTGGCCTTGAACCCCTCCAGGGATAGGGCAGCCACAGCTTCTCTGGGCAACCTGGGCCAGGCTGGACCTTCATGCTCTCTGCAACTCCCTGAAAGGAGGGTGTAGCCAGGGGAGGTCGGTCTCTTCTCCCAAGGAGCAGGTGATGGGACAAGAAGAAATGGCCTCAAGTCGTACCAGTGGATGTTTAGATTGGATATTAGGAAAAATTTTTACACTGCAAGGGTTGTCAAGCCTTGGAAGAGGCTGCCCAGGGCAGTGGTGGAGTCACCATCCCTGGAAGTATTCAGAAGGTAGGTAGATGTGGTGCTGAGGGATATGGTTTAGTGATGGTTTTTGTATTGGAGTGCTGTGCTACCAACAGCTCCTTAGCATCGAGGTATGGTCCAACAACACAGTTGGGCATCCTTCAGAGCACCTGACTGCCCTTGTCCCCGTGCAGGTGTCAGCGCTGGGCTGTCCCTGCTCTCCCTCGCCTGGGCTTTGGTCTCCTACAGCCACTTCTCCTGCCTGCTGAAACCTGGTCACCTCTGCCCACCGGCCACAGCCATCCTCTGCCTACTGCTCTGGAGGACAGGGATGCTGGGCACCAGGGTCCTGTCCCTGGTGCTCTTTGCCAGACTCTATTCCTTCTGGGTTTTTGCCGTGGCAGGTAGGACCTATGATCATCTTCCCCACGTCCCATCCTGCTGGTTGGCCTCCAGGA
Source organism: Calidris pugnax (assembly GCF_001431845.1). Taxonomy (NCBI): domain Eukaryota; kingdom Metazoa; phylum Chordata; class Aves; order Charadriiformes; family Scolopacidae; genus Calidris; species Calidris pugnax. The sequence continues at coordinate 1,074,746 of NW_015090896.1, forward strand.
TGCTCCTGGTACTGGGGAGCTTTGCAGCCTCCCCCAGGAACGGCTTTCGGTCCCTTCCCCTTGCAGGTGTCGTGATCACCTTCCCCGTGTCCCATCCTGCTGGTCAACCTCCAGGATGCTCCTGGTACTGGGGAGCTTTGCAGCCTCCCCCAGGAACAGCTTTTGGTCCCTTCCCCTTGCAGGTGTCCACTGGCTGCTCATGGCCTTCTGGCTGGTGGCCCAGCAGACGGACATCGTGGCCCAACCCTGCCGCTGGAGGCTGTTCAATTGCCTGGTGGGAGCTGTGTATGTCTTCTGCTATATTAACGTCCGACCCGGTCCCTCCAAGCACAGGGTGGCCGTGTTTTATGCAGTAAGTACCCAGGTTACTCAATGTTCCACGTGGATGATGCTTCTGGAGAGCAGCAAGACCTTCAGACTCTCCTTTCCCATCTCTCACATCGCCTCTTGATAAAAACCCAGCGTTTCTTGAGTCCTCACAAAGCCACATGGTCACCAGGGTGGATGGTCCTCACAAAGCCACGTGGTCACCAGGGTGGATGGTCCTCACAACGCCACATGGTCACCAGGGTGGATGCACCTTCTCATGCTGGCTTTGTGTTCTTAGCAGCAGCCACAGAATGTCCCAGTAAGATGGGAGTGGTTGTGCTGCTCTACCAGAGTTATTTTTTCTGGTAAAAAAAGTGGTCGAGACCTTGCAGAAAGTTCATCTCGTTTGCAGCCTCCCCCAGGAACGGCTTTCGGTCCCTTCCCCTTGCAGGTGTCCACTGGCTGCTCATGGCCTTCTGGCTGGTGGCCCAGCAGACGGACATCGTGGCCCAACCCTGCCGCTGGAGGCTGTTCAATTGCCTGGTGGGAGCTGTGTATGTCTTCTGCTATATTAACGTCCGACCCGGTCCCTCCAAGCACAGGGTGGCCGTGTTTTATGCAGTAAGTACCCAGGTTACTCAATGTTCCACGTGGATGATGCTTCTGGAGAGCAGCAAGACCTTCAGACTCTCCTTTCCCATCTCTCACATCGCCTCTTGATAAAAACCCAGCGTTTCTTGAGTCCTCACAAAGCCACATGGTCACCAGGGTGGATGGTAAACCACATGGTCACCAGGGTGGATGGTCCTCACAAAGCCACGTGGTCACCAGGGTGGATGGTCCTCACAACGCCACATGGTCACCAGGGTGGATGCACCTTCTCATGCTGGCTTTGTGTTCTTAGCAGCAGCCACAGAATGTCCCAGTAAGATGGGAGTGGTTGTGCTGCTCTACCAGAGTTATTTTTTCTGGTAAAAAAAGTGGTCGAGACCTTGCAGAAAGTTCATCTCGGCAGCCCTTACGTTCTAAGAGACAACTTAGGTGCAAAATAAATCAGCAAAATCTAGAAACTGGGTGTTTTCTGCCGTGAGAAGCATGTCTGAAACCACCAGAAGCATGAAGGTGATGTCTCTCTTCCCTCTGCTTGGCAGATAATGCTGATGGAGAACACCCTCCTGCTGCTGCTGGCCACCCGGTTCCTGCAGGCAGAGCTGAGGAGCAGCCTGTGCGTGACCGGGGCCATCATGTCAGGGTCTGTGATAGGTAAGATCTGCTGTTTTTTAGGACCTGGATTACATGTTTTGAGAGTAAATGAGCATCATTAGTTATTTCAGTTGTAAATGAGCAAATGAGCATCATTGGTTATTTTAGCTGCATGGGACTATTTGCTTTATTTCTTCCAAGCTTAAGCATCTGAATCTCTATGATAATACATAAATCCACCTTGAGTTTCATTTCTTCATCATTTTTTAAAAGCCCATCCCTGAAGAAGGAGGCTTGCAGAAATGATGGAGATGTCACCAAATGGCTCAGGTACCGCTAACAGTTTTGAAGCACATCTGTTGGTGCTTTCCATCATCTTGGTGCTTGGTGAGCGGTGCAGGCAGTGGTACCACAGGGGATCGCTGCAGGGGAACGTTTTCATTTAGAATCATAGAATAGTTTGGGTTGGAAGGGACCTTCAAGATCATTTATACTCCCCTGCCCTGGGCAGGGACACCTCCCACCACACCAGGTTGCTCAAAGCCACGTCCAACCTGGCCTTGAACCCTTCCAGGGATGGGGCAGCCACAGCTTCTCTGGGCAACCTGGGCCAGGGTCTCACCACCCTCACACCAAAGAAGTTCTTCCTAATAACTTACCTAAATCTCCCCTCTTTCAGTTTCGGTTCTTTTAGTTGCATGGGACTATTTGCTTAATTTCTCTCAGCTTAAGCATCTGAATCTCTATGATAATACTGGTTATTTTAGCTGCATGGGACTATTTGCTTTATTTCTTCCAAGCTTAAGCATCTGAATCTCTATGATAATACATAAATCCACCTTGAGTTTCATTTCTTCATCATTTTTTAAAAGCCCATCCCTGAAGAAGGAGGCTTGCAGAAATGATGGAGATGTCACCAAATGGCCCAGGTACCGCTGGCAGTTTTGAAGCACATCTGTTGGTGCTTTCCATCATCTTGGTGCTTGGTGAGCGGTGCAGGCAGTGGTACCACAGGGGATCGCTGCAGGGGAACGTTTTCATTTAGAATCATAGAATAGTTTGGGTTGGAAGGGACTTTCAAGATCATTTATACTCACCTGCCCTAGGCAGGGACACCTCCCACCAGAGCAGGTTGCTCAAAGCCACGTCCAACCTGGCCTTGAAACCCTCCAGGGAGGGGGCAGCCACAGCTTCTCTGGGCAACCTGGGCCAGGCTCTCACCACCCTCACAGCAAAGAAGTTCTTCCTAATAACTTATCTAAATCTCCCCTCTTTCAGTTTAAAACCTCTCGTCCTATGACTCCCCTCCCTGATGGGATGAGATGGGAGTCCCTCCTTATCTCTCCTGGAACCCCTTGAGGGACTGGAAGGTCTCCTCCCTCATCCAGAGTCCCTCCTCATCTCTCCTGGAACCCCTTGAGGGACTGGAAGGGGCTCCAAGGTCTCCCCGGAGCCTTCTCCAGGCTGACCCTCCCCAACTCTCTCAGCCTGTCCTCCCAGCAAAGGGTCTCCAGCACTCCCAGCACCTCTGTGGCCTCCTCTGGCCCCGCTCCAACAGCTCCATGTCCTTGTTTTGGGGGGTCCAGAGGTGGACACAGCACTTCGGGAGGGTTCTCACCAGAGCAGAGTAGATAGGTCGGGGGGTCCAAAGCTGGACACAGCACTTCAGGAGGGTTCTCACCAGAGCAGAGTAGATAGGGAGAATCTCAGTTAAAGGAATGGAGGAGGGAGATGCAGTGGTGTTATGGCTTCTTGCTTGGACACCTGATGCCCAGTAGCATCTCTTCAGTGGGCCTGTTGATCTGGAGGTGGCAGCGAGGTCTGGTCTCTCCTCTGCATCTCACCGAAACGCTGCTGGGACTCATCCCTTGACACTTTTCTGCTCTTTTTCAGGTGCCGCAGCTCTGGTGGTTTATTACAGCCTGCTCCATCCCAAGTCCACTGAGATCTGGCAGGGCTTCCTGGAGACAGCCTGCAGTGCTGCGGCTGCAGATGATGACCAGGTTGCTGGAGATGGCTCCCAAGCAGGGGAGAGCTTGGGAACGTCAGGACACAGTGGGTCCTTGGCAGAGGAAGGGACCACGGCAGATCCCAAGACCAGCAACGGCTCATCGCTCCTGCAATTCGGAGAACGTTTGGAGGATGGCTGGGCAAACCATCACCACTGGCTGCTGGTAAGGCTGGCCTTGAAGACAGGAGATATGTCCACCATCAACGCAGCTTTTGGAGATGGTGGCCTGGGAGAGGTCCATCTTGGAGGATGGATGATGGAGAAACCTGCCAGCGTTGAACCTGGGGCACACCTTTCCCTCCCCACGAGGGAAGTCGGTCCTCGGGGTGTTGAATCTGGTCTGAACGATGAAAAATTGGGGAATGGAGGAGGTAGCACTTCAAGAACAACATGGAAGGATGGAGCAGGGCAGGAGCCTGGTTTTCACTCAGCCATGTCCTTTCTCAGCAGCTTCCCCCCAGATCCAGCCGAGGGCTCCTCTGTGTATTTCAGCGCGACCGCAGGAGGAACCACCTCTCCTGGTGTGGGGACAACCACAGTGACACGCCTGGCCCTGGTGCAAAGGGACAACGAAGCCCAGCCTTCCTCCAGCTGCTTGGGAGGAGGAGGAGGAGGGGATTTATCCCTTGGGATGGTGAGCATCAGCCCAGTCCTGGGCGCTTGTGCCCTCAAGGATCTGCAGAGCAGCTCTTCCCTCGGCACCATGAGCAGCTTTGGGGTGGCAGGTCCCCACAAAGAGGTCTCAGAGCCTGTGGGGCCGGAGGGTGCCCTCGTGGGGTGTCATCACCCTCGAGACACCCACCCTTGTGGCACACAAGGGGCTGTCGTGAGGAGCAAGTTGAGGCCACCATGCTTCACTTCCACCCCCAAGGGTGACTCTAGATGCCCACAGCGAGGACTGGGGGAGCTGGGAGAGGGGACAGACCTGTCTGGGTCACTGGAGTGACCCTGAAATTGCTGCACCGTCACTTTGGGTGAGCATTGGGGTGACTGCCTCGTTGGCAGGGTATGGCAGGAGGTGGTGGGATGTTAATGCTGACCACAAAGAATGTCCCCATGGTGCCCCTGCCACCAGACAGACATGGTCCTCCATCAGCAGGGTATCACCTTCCCTCCTGGGGCATCTTCTACTTGCAGTTTTGGAGAGCTTCAGAGGTCTTTGAAAGCCAAGCAGCTGCAACGTGCTGCCTTTGATGTGACTTGTGATGATGGCTTGAAGCACGTCCTTTAATAAGTGCCTCTACAAGCTGCTGGCCTGTCCCAGTGTGGAGATCTGGCTGCTGCCTCCAGGAGCTGCAACGCTGGCCAAAGCAGGAGTCTTCTCAGGACAAATAAGTGCCTCAACCAGAAAAAAAAAAGAGTTTTATTCTCTGATGCCATTCCTTCTGGGCAGAATATGCCCTAAATTAAGTCTCAGCGGTACTTGGTTTATTTTTTCTTCCACCAGGTTCTTCTTGAGAGCTTACCAGCTCCGTTTATTGGGGCTACATAGGAGCCTCAGTACTGTGGTCTCAGGACCACGGGCTGGTTGGACATGAGTCCAAGGGATGGTCAGCTGGGTTCACCACAGTGCACCACTGGTGCACATCTGGCTGCATCCTCCAGCTGCTGTCCCTCTGCAGGCAGG
>NW_015090896.1:1083754-1089302 GCF_001431845.1 Calidris pugnax
ACATGGAAGGATGGAGCAGGGCAGGAGCCTGGTTTTCACTCAGCCATGTCCTTTCTCAGCAGCTTCCCCCCAGATCCAGCCGAGGGCTCCTCTGTGTATTTCAGCGCGACCGCAGGAGGAACCACCTCTCCTGGTGTGGGGACAACCACAGTGACACGCCTGGCCCTGGTGCAAAGGGACAACGAAGCCCAGCCTTCCTCCAGCTGCTTGGGAGGAGGAGGAGGAGGGGATTTATCCCTTGGGATGGTGAGCATCAGCCCAGTCCTGGGCGCTTGTGCCCTCAAGGATCTGCAGAGCAGCTCTTCCCTCGGCACCATGAGCAGCTTTGGGGTGGCAGGTCCCCACAAAGAGGTCTCAGAGCCCGTGGGGCCGGAGGGTGCCCTCGTGGGGTGTCATCACCCTCGAGACACCCACCCTTGTGGCACACAAGGGGCTGTCGTGAGGAGCAAGTTGAGGCCACCATGCTTCACTTCCACCCCCAAGGGTGACTCTAGATGCCCACAGCGAGGACTGGGGGAGCTGGGAGAGGGGACAGACCTGTCTGGGTCACTGGAGTGACCCTGAAATTGCTGCACCGTCACTTTGGGTGAGCATTGGGGTGACTGCCTCGTTGGCAGGGTATGGCAGGAGGTGGTGGGATGTTAATGCTGACCACAAAGAATGTCCCCATGGTGCCCCTGCCACCAGACAGACATGGTCCTCCATCAGCAGGGTACCACCTTCCCTCCTGGGGCATCTTCTACTTGCAGTTTTGGAGAGCTTCAGAGGTCTTTGAAAGCCAAGCAGCTGCAACGTGCTGCCTTTGATGTGACTTGTGATGATGGCTTGAAGCACGTCCTTTAATAAGTGCCTCTACAAGCTGCTGGCCTGTCCCAGTGTGGAGATCTGGCTGCTGCCTCCAGGAGCTGCAACGCTGGCCAAAGCAGGAGTCTTCTCAGGACAAATAAGTGCCTCAACCAGAAAAAAAAAAGAGTTTTATTCTCTGATGCCATTCCTTCTGGGCAGAATATGCCCTAAATTAAGTCTCAGCGGTACTTGGTTTATTTTTTCTTCCACCAGGTTCTTCTTGAGAGCTTACCAGCTCCGTTTATTGGGGCTACATAGGAGCCTCAGTACTGTGGTCTCAGGACCACGGGCTGGTTGGACATGAGTCCAAGGGATGGTCAGCTGGGTTCACCACAGTGCACCACTGGTGCACATCTGGCTGCATCCTCCAGCTGCATTCCTTCTGGGCAGAATATGCCCTAAATTAAGTCTCAGCGGTACTTGGTTTATTTTTTCTTCCACCAGGTTCTTCTTGAGAGCTTACCAGCTCCGTTTATTGGGGCTACATAGGAGCCTCAGTACTGTGGTCTCAGGACCACGGGCTGGTTGGACATGAGTCCAAGGGATGGTCAGCTGGGTTCACCACAGTGCACCACTGGTGCACATCTGGCTGCATCCTCCAGCTGCTGTCCCTCTGCAGGCAGGACTCTGGTGGTGCCACAGGGCAGGAAAGGCAGCAGGAAGCACAGCCATGCTTCCATGAACATTCACCGCTCAGCATTGACCCAGCCAGATGTTTCTTCAAGCTCTTCTGGGCACTGAAGACCCAGTTGGTGGCGGTTTCTGAGTGAAGCCACTTTCTGACATGGTGATGGCTCCATGTCTCCGTTTGGAGCCCGGCTCCATCGTGCTGCAGCTCTTCTCTGCGGGGAGGAAGCAGTTGCAGCAGCTCTTCCAGAGTCCTCCTCGCAATGTGCATCACAGAAGGCAGCGGGGCTGCCCTGGAATTATGGAAATTTATCTCTCATTTGTTTTTCCACCTTTGGTAATATATAACGATGATTTAGAAAAACAAACCGGGCTCTGCTGTGTCTGTGTCTCATGGTGGGGCTGCACGTAAGCATGGAGAGGTCCTCTGGACCTTGCCGTAGGGGATGTTGGACCTTAATCTCCTGCTGCTTTGCAAGTGAACTGCTGTGTGTGTTCCTGGCTGGATGTGACATTGCTTTCTCCCCTCTCCTCTTCAACTCCACTTTCCTGTTCTTTTAGATTTTCTACCCATTCCAGTTCTACCCGCCCCCAATCAAGCTGTTTGTTTAATGGAGCAGGGTTTTTTTCCTTGTTCTCCTGCACGAGACTCCACATCACCTACTTTCTTTCTTCCCCACTTTGCTCCTGCAGCCCCAGGAGGGCTGGCTCTTGGGAGTCCAGTACATGAAGGGGAGCTACAGGAGAGGTGGAGAAAGACTCTTGATCAGGGAGTGGAGCCACAGGACGAGGGGGAAGGGTTTTAAACTGAAAGAGGGGAGATTGAGATGACATCTCAGGAGGAAATTCTTGGCTGTGAAGGTGGTGAGAACCTGGCCCAGAGAAGCTGTGGCTGCCCCATCCCTGGAGGGGCTCAAGACCAGGTTGGACGGGGCTTGGCGCAACCTGGTCTGGTGGGAGGTGTCCCTGCCCAGGGCAGTGGGTTGGAACTGGATTATCTTTAAGGTCTCTTCCAACTCAAATCATTCTATGATTCTATATTTAATTAAATCTAAAGTCCTGTTTGGAGCAGGAGGACTGTCCAGCTGCAGTTCAATCTAAAGCCCTGTTTGGAGCAGGAGGACTGTCCAGCTGCAAATCACAGCTCCAGATACCCCTCCCCACCCTTCCCATCTCTGGGAGGGGGTGGAACTCAAGATGCCCCAATGACCTGGTGCACATCCAGATTTTTCCCCAAGGCTGCCAGACGGAAGAAGTCGGGCTGGGGAGATGTTTCTCCCCGTAGCTCCGTGTTCCTCGGCCACCAGAGGGAGGTGCTGCTCAAGGCCTCAAAAGCAAATGCTTTGTTCCAGATGCTCCGTGACCATCCAGTGCCCGGGTTATGGGAGGAGAGGGATGCACAGGACCGATGCTGCTGTGGCATCACAGATAGGAGCTGATGGGAGTGAAATGTGGGGCTCTGGGATATTGGAGGTGGTGGATACGGTGCCTGGAGGAACGTTTGCAGAAGGCTCCTTCCACCTCCCTGAGTGCCACCAGGCCACGGGTACAGTTTGGGAGTTCCCGTCAGGGTCTCACCAAGGTAGTATTGAGGGTTGAGAAGGGTGATATCCATCTGCAAATATTCCATGGTGACTTCAGGTCCAAAGGTGGGTGTTCAAGGGGGTGCCACCAACCGTGTGGGACTCGGCAGGGGAACCTGCTGGTTTGGTAGAACCAGCTCCATTTGTCACCACCACGGTGCTGAGTCCTGATATTTGGTGGCATATGCCTGGAGCATGGCACACGCACCTGGTCATTCCATGCTCTGGTCTGTCTTCACATCAACCCGTGGGCAACAGAGGTACCACAAAGCCCAGGTTCTTGCTGTCCATGGAGCAACGTCGTCCTGGGCCCAGTCCAAACCCAGGGTGTGAAGCGATGTGAGAACAAGGCTGGGGAGAAGTGTGGCAGAGCGGTGATGAGCCAACTGCTCAGAGGAACCTGATGTGTAGGCACCATCCCTGGAGGTGTTCAAAAGACAGGTTGATGTAGTGCTGGGAGGTATGGTTTAGTGATGGTGATGCTTCTTGTTTGTTGTGTGGGTGTCTATTTTTGTCAGTCGGGATGATGGTTGGACAAGATGATCTTTGAGGTCCCTTCCAACCTAGAAGATTCTGTGATTCTGTGTGCTCCCATGTCCTAAAGACTTGAGGACACCTGACTAGACCTTCTGCTACTTCTTCAACATTTCCTGTGAAGCTCTTTTCAGATGAGATATGCTATCCTGAGCTAGACCTTAGGATCTACCCAGCCTTGGGGGATGCTCGTCACCAAAGTTTGGGCTTCAGCTGCCTGCAGAAGGTCTGGAGTGGGGGATGTCTCCATCCCACCACACTTGGCCGGATCATCCTGTGCTCTCACCTACCTTAGAATGGAAGATTCCTGCTCATTTGCCTCCTATGCCTTGTTTGTTAGGGAAACCCTCTTAGAGAGGGTCTAGAGAGGCAGAGAAACGTGTCCCAGCCCAGGAGAGGTCAGGGCCACCGATGAGAGGACCTCTCATGGGCTGCGAAAAGGCAACGAGGGAGCGGAGAGCAGGAATGGGGGGTGGATTTTTGACAATGGAGGGAGTGACCCACGGGCTCCTGAGGAGAACTGGCCGTGCCGCTGGCCGGTCATCTGGAAGAAGGAGCAAACAGGCAGGAACGGAGGGCGACGTCCCTAAATAAATCAAACCATATAAAACCAAACAAGGGCTTTGGGGACGTGGCACCATCCCCGTGCCTGGTTGTTTGCGATGGGTGACTCTCATCCCTCTTGCCAGGGGAGGGACAATAAAGCAGGTTGGAGAGGTGCCACCAGGACACCGGGGTTGGCAGCGGCACCGTTTTCCGCCTCCCCCCTCCCTGGTGCCACGTTTTCGGGTCGTTTTTACTCAACGCAGGGTGAAAAAAATTCCCTCCAGCTCTGAGCTGATGGAACTCCTCAAACCCCCTCCCCAAACTCACTCAGGAAAGATTTACCTGGTAAAAAAAAAAAACATCTTTTCACTTCCAAAAATATTGAAGCCCAAAATATTTGACACTACAGAAAATATAAGTACTTGCCCTGGGATTGTTATTTGCTTGGGTTGTTGTTATTTTCTTGTTTTTTTCCAAGCTGAAATTTTGGGCATTTTTTTTCTCCTCCCCTCCCCAAATTAAACAGTTTTGATTTGTCTCAAATCCCTTTTTTTTTTTTTTTGGTGTCTTTTACTATTCCTCTCAATGGCTTGGCCCCAGCTCCATCTCGGTGCCCATCGCTCTGAGGCTGAACAATAACACGGGGAGGGGGGAGAAGGCGTTGCGGAGGGTAAACACGGCTAATTAGGACTTGCCTAATAGGAGCCACCGCTTAATGAGAAGCCAGGGACTGTGCTTCCTGGGCTGGATTTGGCTGGAGGAAAAGGCTTTGTGCTCTCGAGGCTGGGTGTGAGGCTGCTCAGTTCCCCTCCCCACCTTCTTCTCCTATGGTTGTGGGGTGGGATGGAGGGACCCGTGAGGATCCAGGGATGCTGGAGGAGCTGGGCCACATCCCACCACCTGAAGGTCCAGGGATGCTGGAGGAGCCGGGCCACATCCCACCACCTGAAGGATCCAACGCTCATTTTGTTTGATTCAAACAAAAAAGACTTCTTTTCACATCTTGCTTTTTCTAAGCAAAGCCACCCAAGAGCTCTGCCTGCTCCCCTTAATGTCCCTCGGGATCCCTTGGGGGGAGGTTCTTGGGGGGCTTTCTTTGGAACTGGCTACAATAAATCACAGCGAAGGTGCCACTGCTCTGCCCCGGGGACTTGGCTGAATCCTCTCTCTGTCCTCGCTGTGAAGCTTGTGGTGGCTGCTGGTCCTCAGGCCCAGCTGGGATGGGGGTTTGGGAAGCGGGTGGGATGGGTGGAATGGGGTGGGATGGGGTGGGGTGGGATGGGATGATGAGATGGCATGGCATAGGATGGCTTAGGATGGCTTAGGATTGCTTGGGATGGGATGGGATGGGATGGGATGGGATGGGATGGGATGGGATGGGATGCAATGCGATGCGATGCGAGGCGATGGGA
>NW_015090896.1:1090296-1091116 GCF_001431845.1 Calidris pugnax
CCCGATGTGGATGGGGCATCTCTTTGCTTCCCCCCTCCTCCTTTCCCTCCCCTCCCTTCCAAAATTCCTCCGCTCCGGGGTGCTGCACCCCAGCGAGGTGACCCCATCCCACTTGGGGGTGGGACCCCTCCATCCCTGGGGTGCCAAAGTGCTGCCCCATTCATTCCTCATCTCTCTTTCCTACCCACTCCCCCCCCAAAAAAAAAGAAAAATGCCAGTGGAGATTTTTGCTGCTGGTTTTTTTGGGGGTGGCGCATCCTTCTGCCACCCCCAGCCCTGCCCGTAGAAGGGGGAACACGGGAAGGGGGGTGGGGTGGGGTGAACCCCCTTTTCCTACAAACTGCTGCTGGGGCTGATCCCTGTCCCGTTTCCTGAGCAGGGAGGGGTGCATCCCGGGAGAGGGAGAAGTCAAGCCCTCCCTGGTATTCCCAACTGTTGGAAATAAGAGTAGCATTTTTTGGCCTTTTTAAATTTTTTTTTTTATTTAACGTTAGCCCTTTTCCAGGTGTTTTCTCCACACCCCCCCCACCCCCCCTCCGGCGCTGTGGGACGAGCTACCGGAGGCTTCTGGGCCTCCTGGAGATGCCAGCAGCTCCCTGGCCATTCCCAAACTCGGCCATCCCGGGCCAGGAGAAGGCATCCCATGGTGGAAACCTTCTCCATGGTGGAAACCTTCACCTTGGCCCAGCTGGGACAAGCTGGACCCCCCTGGGAAGGCTGCTGCACCCCCACCTCCGTGCGGATCCATGCTGGGAATGCCGCTCTCTCTCTCTCTCCTTTCCCTCCCAGCTTGCCTTTTTCTTCTTTTTTTTTTTTTTTT
>NW_015090896.1:1091128-1154051 GCF_001431845.1 Calidris pugnax
CTCCCTTCCCTTCCTCTCTCCTCTTTCGGGGAGGAGACAAGGGAGGGCTTGGAGGCCACCACCACCACCCTACAGCTTCACCCTGGCTCTCACCACCCTACACCGAGGCACCTCGGGTGGCTACCAGCCATGGGCATCCACTCGGCGGGATCGGACACCCCCACACCCCCCTTTCTCCACCTCCCCTTCCCTTCCCTCCCCTCTTCCCCCGCTCAAACCCTCCCCTTCGGCTCAAGTGCCACGTTTCAAAGCAAATCCGGACGGGAAAGGGGTGGCCGGGGGGCCTGGCGGAGGAGGAAAGGCTCCTTCTGTAGCAAATGGCAGGAGGAGGAAATCCATTTCCTTAATACCCTCCCCACAGCAGCCCCCTTCTTTTTTTTTTCTTTCCTCCACCCCCCTTCCCCTTTATTTATTTATTATTTTTTTTTTAATCCCTGCGAACGGATTGAATGAGCAAGTGGCTTCCAGTTGCACAAAACCTTTCGATGTTTTATATATATATTTATTTATTTAAGGATCAGGGAGGTTTCAAAACTAACCCAAGAGAGCCAGCTGGATTCCAAAAACCCACATGCAAATGCTGCAAAGTTGGGCTGCAAGTTTTGTAGTTGTACTTCTAAAAAAAAAAAGTCACCGAGGTTGCATCTCCATCAGGGTTTGTCCCCACAGCTGGTTTTTTCGGGGGTGCTGGTGCCTGTGGGTTTGTGTCCCCATCCCGGAGAGGAGGTTCCTGGGCTCGCTGCTGCTGTGGCTTCTGGTTGACGTGTTGCTCCAAGGGTGGTGTTGAAATGAAACCCCCAGTGGAGGTGGTGGCAGGAAGAGTTTTGTGGCATTTCTGATTTATTTTTTTATTTTTATTAATGTCTTTTAATTAAATCTCCCCTAATGGAGAGGCAGCTCTCCCGGCAAACCTCAGGGAGATGATGCTCACTGTGCTGGGGTGGCTTTCAGCTCTCCTCTGCATCCCCACTCCGTAGCATCTGCCCTCATCTTCTCCTTGGCCGTGAGGTTTGGGACAGCTCTTTTGGTCCTTGTGGTCATTTCATTTCATTTCAGCCTGGGGAAGAGGAGGCTGAGGGGAGACCATATCACTCTCTCCAACTCCCTGAAAGGAGGGTGTAGAGAGGTGGGGGTCGGTCTCTTTTCTCAAGTCACAGGCGACAGGACAAGAGGAAATGGCCTCAAGTTGCACCAGGGGAGGTTCAGGCTGGATATTAGGAAAAATTTTTTCACTGAAAGGGTTCTCAGGCATTGGAATGGGCTGCCCAGGGAGGTGGTTGAGGCCCCATCCCTGGAGGTGTTCAAAAGCCGGGTTGATGTAGTGCTGGGAGGTATGGTTTAGTGATGATGCTCCTTGTTTGTTGTGCGGGTGTCTATTTTTGTCAGTTGGGTTGACGGTTGGACAAGATGATCTTTAAGGTCCCTTCCAACCTAGAAGACTCTGTGATTCTGTGATTTCATTTCATTTCTTCATTCTGCTTCTCCCCTGGAGGAGAACTCGGGCTCTTTCCCACCCCTCCAAACCCTCCGTTCCCATTTACACCATCTCTACAGTGAGTTTTGGTGGCACCTCAGATGCTTCTGCCTTTCGATGCCTTTTCAGTGCTGACGGTGGGCAGGACATGTCCCCATCCCTTCTCCTCCTCCTCCTGCATCCCACCCCACTGCTGGGCTTCCACCTTCCCTGATGCTGGTGGCCACGGCCGAGCTCGGGCTCAGCGGAAATGGCCAAATCCTGCTCACAATAGGCCGTTTCCTGCAGGGGAGGTTTCTTTGGGGAGGCACAAACGGGATTTTTAACCTTTTCCCAGGCGGCCCCCAAGAGTTGAGTGCTTGCTTGCTCCCATACCGTGCTTGGGGTGATGCTCCAGGGCTGCCGGGGGTCTCCCCATCCCAAAAAGTGGCGTGAGATAACGTCTCGAGCATCCTTTTGGATGCACAACCTCATCCTTGTCCAAACGGATCAATGGGCTCCCCCACCCTGGTAATTTCTCCGCAGCTGGAGACGTGGGTGGGCATCCAGATGTGCACAAGAGGTGTGTGCAAGATGCAGGTGGGCATCCAGATGTGCACACGAGGCTGCTCACCGGTGATACGGGTGTGTTGGACTTGATTATTCCAGTCTTGGGTGCGATTTAGGTGATAATAGCGTTGCTCAGGGAGGGAAGCCCAGGGTTTGGAGGGGGTCTCCCCTAAAAAGAGCTGCCCTGAGCTGGGAGCTGTGGGGTTTTCTGTCTTCCCACCCAGTCCTAAGCCTTCAGGGTGTGAAAACACACCCGGTGCACATCTGTGTGGTGCCAGGGAGGGATTTTGGTGCGTGTTTGTGGCCACTTCATCCAAGAGCGAGCTGGAGCCCATACAGAAAAATCTCCCCCTTTTTTAAGGTCAAACCCCATTTTAAGTGACTGCATTTAGAAACGTGAAACAGGTGCTCTCCATCCTTGCGCAGAAATCGCTTTGCATATCTTTTTTCACCCTGCTTTGCAGAAAAATGAAGCCAGGGCCAGGCTTGGGTTTGACCTGCAGGTGCCCAGTGGCCTCTGTCCCGTCTGGGACGGCTCCTCCACGTGGTTTGGGGTTGAGTTTGGGGTAAACCTCGCTGGTTTTTGGGGGGACTTTGCATATCTTTTTCCACCCTGCTTTGCAGAAAACTGAAGCCAAGGCCAAGCTTGGGTTTGACCTGCAGGTGCCCAGTGGCCTGTGTCCCATCTAGGACAGCTCCTCCACGTGGTTTGGGGTTGAGTTTGGGGTAAACCTTGCTGGTTTTTGGGGGGGATTTTATATGAGATGGGGGCTGCAGTCATATTTGCTGTAAGATGGGGAAACTGAGGCTCAATCTTCTTTCTCCTTCACACCCAGAACTGGCTGCCAGGAGCTCAGGGCCAAAGCAGAGGGCAGGACCCGATGCTTATGCGTGGAGTGAGGGTAATAAAGTTATAAAAACGTGATATTCTAAGAGATGCCGTGCCCTTGCTGGGTTTCCCCCTCGTGCAGGGGGCCGTGGCAGTGAGTCACGGGCTCCCAAACGCCGGGTTGTGACACCCTCAAACGAAGGCGGCTGACAAACGAGCTGCTATTTCCAGGCTTCCTGCTAAATATACTTTTCCCCTCCCCGCTCCCCTCCGTAGTACTCCGCAAAAAATTAAGGCCTTCCCGTCGTTAACGAGGGATAACAAACCATGTTTCTGCCTCTTCCACTCCCCCCCACCCTCCCCGGGGTCTTTGCCAGATGTGGGAACTGCGGCTTAAAGGCTGAATAGTTGTGGGGGGGTGGAAAAAAGAAGAAAAAAAAAAAGCAGATTTTTAGGTTTGTTTTGAAAAATGGAATAAACGAGGCAGTGGTAATGGTGTCGTGCTGGGGGACGAGCGTATCTGAGGGAGCAGAGGGGGCTGTGCAGCCCTGGGGAAGGGATTTTTTTTGTGGAAGCTGGCTGTTTACTTTGAAAGGCTTTGGTCCAAAGTTTGTGCTGGAGTTTACATATAGGGCTTGTGACAAATCCATACCGTGGATCCACGAGGTATTTTCTCAACACACGCTCCAGGTGGTGGTGGTGAAAAACAAGCCCTAAGTTGTGCGAAAAGCCTTGGGAGAGAATTTTATCTGTAATTAGTTTGAGTTGTTTTTCAAGCCCTGGAAATATTTTCCCGGCTCGGGCTGCAGAAACTCCCCCAGCCTCCCCCAGCCAGAGGTTCGGAGCCTCTTCCTTCCTCCCAAGCTGTTTTAACCCAGGCAGGACCACGGGGATGGCTCCGTGTCTGGGGGATCCCAGCCCGGGGTGAAGACACCAGGGACCCTGCCAATCCCACCGAGCTGAAGCTTTTGGGAAGGGAACTGGGTTTCAGAGGGTGACCTGGTACCTCCCTGCGAAGGATGCTCAAGAATTACCCCCACGCTCCTGAAAATATCAGGGCTTGAGAGTCTCAGCGGGTAAATTTTGGGAGAGGTGCTAAGCTTGTGTGCCTGCCAAAGGGGAATTCGGATTTTTTTCGGACTGTGACAGTGTTTTGTGGTGGGGAGAAGTACAGCATCTTCTAAAAAGGAAGGAGTTGGAGCTTTGCTGCTTTGTATTTACAGCAAACTCTGTGCTAGCAGAGGGGTGGATTTTTCCAGTTGCTGAATGATCAAGGAATGGGTGCATTAACCTGGTGGGATTGTTTGGGCATTCATTATTTCATTATCCATCACCCGGCCATCGGGGGATACGAGAGGGATGCGCTGATTTGATGTCTGGCTGCATTATTCCATGAAAAACAGCCCAAACCCTGTCCCAGCTGCTCCGAGCATCGCGGGGAACTGTGGTCTTGATGGATACGATGGGTTTTGCCTCTTCGTCATCCGGCTGCCCTTTGGGCCTCGGGTTGGTGTCATCAATCACCAGAAACCCGCTCACCGCTGAAGATGCCGTTCCCTCTGCGTGGCTGTAGAGAGCCCCCAGGGCAACTCTTTCCCAAATTTAGCTGGTTGAGGCACATCTGTCATGCCAGGCAGGATGAGGAGCATCTCCCTCACCCCCTCGGGCGGTGGTGGGTTGTGTAGAGGTGCCCTTCATGCAAGGGAAAGAGCAAAAGAAGAATATACAGCCTTTTCTATATGGTCCCTGCTCACCTCATGCTATGCAGACAAATCTGAGGGCTTGGGTATTTTTAGTGTGGAAAAGAGAAGGCTGAGGGGAGGCCTCACGCTATGCAGACAAATCTGAGGGCTTGGGTCTTTTTAGAGTTGAAAAGAGAAGGCTGAGGGGAGATCTGATCAATGCTCATAAATACTTCAAGGGTGGGTGTCAAGAGGATGAGGCCAGTCTTTTTTCAGTGGTGCCCAGGGATAAGACAAGAGGAAATGGGCACAAACTTGAATATAAGAAGTTCCATCTCAACATGAGGAGGAACTTCTTTCCTGTGAGGGTGGCAGAGCCCTGGAAGAGGCTGCCCGGAGAGGTGGTGGAGTCTCCTTCTCTGGAGACATTCCAAACCCACCTGGACATGTCCCTGTGCAACCTGCTCTGGGTGGACCTGCTCTGGCAGGGGCTTGGACTAGATGATCTCCAGAGGTCCCTTCCAACCCCATGTGATTCTCTGATTCTGTGATTCTCTGAAATCCCCCCTCCACCCTCTAAAAATCCCTACCTGAGTCACGGTGATGCTCTGTAGGATTTGCTGCCTTGAGAAAAGGCTGGAGATAAGAAGGGAAAACCAAACAAGCAGGCTGAGGAGGTGGCCTCACAATGTAACCAAAAAAATATATAATAATACCTGGAGAGGCCCAATTCTGCCCCTGCCTGGGGCAGTTTTGTGGCAGCTCCAGCTCTGCTGGTTGTCCTGCGAGGCAGGAGCGTGCCTGGTGCTTCCTTTCCCATACCAGCATCTTGTTTCCCAGTAAACAGGGCGTCTTGTGCCTCTGAATAATCCTCATGTTGCTCTTCCCCTTACGAACTTCTCCTTTCTCTTCGCTGCCTGCAAAAGGCTCGACATGGGGTCTAAAGCTTTGCCATCCCTGGTGCTCCTTCCCAAGCTGGTTTCTGCCTGACAGGGGAACTGGAGGTGGCCTTGCTGGAGGTCATGGTTCAAGTGTTCTCCCTTTTTCCAGGAGGCTTCAGTTGCTTGGTGGTGTTCCTGTCTCTGTACGCTACACAGGGCTGTGTGGGGATGGGTGCCCTACGTGTCCTCCCAGTTGATGTGGTGGAAGAGATGCTACGGCTCCAGCTTGGGATTCTGGAGCCTGATGACCTGATGGAGCTCAGTTACGACCTCAGTCAGGTCACTTTTCCCTCCATGATAGCCAGTAAGGAGCATGTTGTGAGCAATAGCAAAAAGACACGGGTCCCTCTGTGGACACGCAGGGTGTCCTTCACCTTCAAGGCTGGAGGGGTGTCACCGGTGTCTTGCTCAAGGTGGTTCATCCCATGTGTTTCATGCTCCATCTCCTCATCTGTTGGAAACCACAGCTCTTTCCCTATCTGAACTGTGGTGGCGAGGGGGTGGAGGTGACCTGGCCAAGGGTGTGGGGTGTGATCAGGTCCCTGGTGGCTTTGTAGGTCCTGGAGGATGGAGCTAAGCTGGATGGTAAGTGTGTTGTTCTGGATTTCTTGTGCTGTGTGGAGGTATAAGCGCTCACAAAAGGAGATGTGACCAGTCTTTTGAGGCCTTGGAAAGTCCCAGGACCCACCTCTGAAAGTGCTGCCATTAAAGTCCTGCTGGTGCCCACAGGGGAGCATTTCCAGGGTGAAAACCTGTTCAGATATTTCCATGGGCAGTGAGAACACTCCCCAACTGGTTGCAGGAGAAAGGAATGCCTTTTACAGTCCAAGAGGAGACCTTCCATCCACATAAGGTCTGTGAGATGCCGAGAGGTGGATGGGGAGGTTGGATATCTGAAGGTTCAAATTTGGCTGCTGGAGCTCTTGCGGTGGCCCTTAGTGAGTGACTGCATGTGTGTGCCTGGGCTTCCACATCCATTAGATGGAGAAGAGAGGCAGTTCATCTTTGGAAATCAGTCAGGAGCCTGCCTACATCCAGGAGGTTACATTTGTCTTAGGCTGTAAAACATTTTATGCATTTAGCAAGCAATCCACTACCTCTCTGTAACAAAAGGTGGAAGGGTGAAGGAGTGCAGACATGGCCCTTGAAACTGCTGGTGGTCCTCTGGCCTGCAGGAAGCAAAGGCAGGTGTGGAGATGGGACAAAGCATTAGTTGATCCTTGAGTGGATGGGGGAAACCTTCCTACCAGACCCTCTAGAATGGAAGATTAGGAGAACCCTTGCAAACAGAGTTGGGGCTGAGCACCATGTGGGCATTGCTTCCCAGCCTGGAGACGCTCCAAGGTTGTTTTCTTGCACCCACAAGTCTGGCTCCAGCAGATTAGGAGACTTCATCTGGAGATGATGCCTTGTTTCTAGCTGTTTACACCTCTGCGTATCAGCCAGGTGCTCAGGTGGGTTGCAAAACCTTCACTGTCTGCTGCCATCAGCACATCCATGACAAGGCCACCCATCCCTGCAGCATCATGGCCACCACTGGGTTCATGCATTTGTTTCATGCATGAGGGTGGTGAGACACTGGAACAGGTTGCCCAGGGAAGTTGTGGTTGCCCCATCCCTGGAGGGGTTCAAGGCCAGGTTGAATGGGGGTTTGAGCAACCTCATGTGGTGGGAGATGTCCCTGCCCAGGGCAGGGGGTTGGAACTCAATGATCTTTAAGGTCCCTTCCAACTCTAACCATTCTATGATTCATGCCCTGCGCTGGCTTGTGATGAGGTTTGGATGTAAAGTCTAGGTCCTGGTTGTGCTGTACCGCTCTGGGATGAAGCAACTTTGCTTTCCTGGCCAGGAAGGTTTCCAAGAGCCAGAAATGTCTCCTTAAGCCAGCGTGAGGCCAGGCGACACGCTTTTTCCATTACCACCCCAAACTCTGCCCGTGGTCTCCCTCTACTCCTCTACAAGCAGAGCACAACGTGTGGGATTCCTTTTTTTGTTTGTTTGTTTATTTTTAAGCAGAAAAAAAGCAATAGCAATCCCCAAACATCGTGAAAACACTCTGCAGAGTTTGCTTTCCCCCAGCCGAGGCTGCACGGGGATGGATGGGCAGCGGAGCCGAAGCTGGTTGCTCAACGCTCGTGGGGGCGGGATGAGAACGCTTGGCAAAGCCCCCACGTATCTCCCCCCCCCTCCCCAACCATGTGGGATACATCCCACAAGACGTGAAGCAATATTTCCAGCCGGGTTTTTGAATAGCCTGCAGCTCCCAAACGGTTGAAGCGATGTCCGTGTGAAATGCAGCTCGTCTCCATCGGAGTTTGAAGGGTGTGGGATGTTTTTTTGGGTGTTTGTGAAGCCATGGAGAGGTGGCTGAGGAGCTACTGAGAAGGTAAAAATCTCTGGTGATCTGCTGCTGGCGTGGGGTTGGATGGGATGAAGGCATTTTTGGTGTGGGATGTCTGTGGCCCCAGCTCGAGGGTGTGTTGGTCTTGGAGATGCCGCTTTGGAGCGTCCTGCGGATGCTCTGGGATGGGATGCTCTCCCCTGTCCCCACAAAGCCTCCTGCTTCACTGCTGGGGAGGATCATCCCCTCTAATTAAAAGCAATAAATGAAGAGGGAGCAGCACAGCCCTGGTTTGGAGGGGGGCTGATGTCTTATCCCAGGCTTTTTTGTGGCCTTTGTGGACCACATGTGGACATGCAGCTGGAACCTCGTGCATGGCAAGCACAAGGTTCAGCTCTTTTTTCAAACCTCGAGGGTGCGTTGGTCTTGGAGATGCCGCTTTGGGACGTCCTGTGGATGCTCTGGGATGGGATGCTCTCCCCCATCCCCACAAAGCCTCCTGCTTCACTGCTGGGGAGGATCATCCCCTCTAATTAAAAGCAATAAATGAAGAGGGAGCAGCACAGCCCTGGTTTGGAGGGGGGCTGATGTCTTATCCCTTTTTTGTGGCCTTTATGGACCAGCCTGTGATGCTGGACATGCAGCTGGAATCGCATGCATGGCAAGCACAAGGTTCAGCTCTTTTGCCAAAGCTGCTTTTCCCCTGCCTTACGGAAGCCTCCTGAGGACCTGTGGGGTCTCTAAAGGAGTCCAGCCTCACCAGTCTCATGGCTGATGTTATTAGAAAAGTCTCCACAAAGATGCAGGGGCTAAATCCACGTGTAGCCTGTGGGACTTTGCAGCCTCTGAGCTTGCTCGGATGCTGGGTGCTGCCATCCCTACCCAGGCCAGTCTCCCACCGTGGCTTCCTGGAGGAGATGGGAATGAGGGATGGTTTTAATTAACGCAAATGGCTGCCAAAGCTGCTTTTCCCCTGCCTTACGGAAGCCTCCTGAGGACCTGTGGGGTCTCTAAAGGAGTCCAGCCTCACCAGTCTCATGGCTGATGTTATTAGAAAAGTCTCCACAAAGATGCAGGGGCTAAATCCACGTGTAGCCTGTGGGACTTTGCAGCCTCTGAGCTTGCTCGGATGCTGGGTGCTGCCATCCCTACCCAGGCCAGTCTCCCACCGTGGCTTCCTGGAGGAGATGGGAATGAGGGATGGTTTTAATTAACGCAAATGGCCCACTGGGTCAGGTTCCTGGTGTCCCCTGAGCAGCAGGTCACACGTGACGGTGGTCCATGCTCCAGGAGGGAGAGTGGGGAGCTTCTCCCATCAGGCTGGCTGGTGGCTTTTACAACTGCATTGCTTTTCCAGGTTTCTCCCTCATCCATCCACTCCTTTCTCCTTCCCAGATCCCAAAAGTCCCTGTTGACAAACCTCTTAAATTAGCAATCTCCTTGCTGAAAGGCGTTCCTGCGAGTGAAGCCGGTGCCTCCACCTCTCCCTGGATGATGTGCCTTTCCCAGCGTGGTAGGGAAGGGGAGTAAATGGTGGCATGGGAATAGATTCAACAACTAATTAGCTTTTTTCCCCCCCTCTCTGTGTGTCTCTGACAGGTTAATTGACAAACCTCTTCATTAACAATCTCCTTGCTGAAAGGTGTTCCTGTGCTGGTGCCTCCACCTCTCCCTGGACGATGTGTCTTTCCCAGTGTGGTAGGGAAGGAGAGTAAATGGTGGCACGGGAATGGATTCAACAACTGATTTGTTTTTTTCCCCCCCCTCTCTGTGTGTCTCTGACAGGTTACAGCCAAGACTGCCTTCCTGTTTATCTTACCTCAGTATAACGTCAGCGTGCCTACAACAGGTAAGAGATGCTTCTGCTGTGGACACCCCAAAGGGAGGGTCAAGTCATGGTCTGCCCCAAAAGCCTTGCTGGGACTCACCCTCTACTGATGCACAAGGCACAGGCCCTTGTCTGGTGGTAAAGGAGACCTTAAAAATAAGAAATATGGGGGGAAAACCAAAGTTTGAGTGGCTCAGAGTGCACTGATTGTGTCTTGCTGCTGGTTGGGCTCGGGAAGAGATGCTTTCCAGGAAGGGTTAGGGCTTCTTCTGTAGTGTTGGGAGGTATGGTTTAGTGATGATGTTCCTTGTTTGTTGTGTGGGTGTCTATTTTTGTCAGTTAGGTTGATGGTTGGACAAGATGATCTTTAAGGTCCCTTCCAACCTAGAAGATTCTGTGATTCTGTGATTCTTCTCCTATTTCTGCCATAGCCAGGCTGCTTTGTGCGCTCTGCAGGGTGAGGATCCACCTCCAAGCCTGGTCAGGAGAGATTAAATTGCCTGACTGCATGCCTGGAGTAGCTCTGTGCCCTGCCTAGGAGCAGGAGGGATTTAGCTCTTCGCTGAGCGCCAGGGGCTGTGCAGATAATTCCCTTCTGGCTTTATTTTTTGGGATATGGCACAAGGTGAGGGTGCGGAGATGCACGTGGTGCAACAGCATCCCTTGCTGCAGGCAGCTGATGGACCTGGTGCACATGGGGAGTAATTCAAGGAGGCTTTGAGCTGGTGCAGGTCTGAGCCCCATGGACCAGAGGACGTGGCCCAGCTCCCAGCCAGGAGGAGGTGGCTGGAGGCTCAGTCCCTGTTTGTATTTTGGCTGCTGGTTGTTACCTTCCTGGCAAAGAGCCCCTCCGGGGCTGGCAGCGATCCGGGCACCGGGCTGGGGGCAGCAGGAGGTGATTTGGATAAAGCCCTGGGCTCAGGATGAGCCAAACGCCCAGGAGCTTGGCTGGGTGGCAGAAAACTGCAGCTAATTAGCAGTGTTTGAGTAATCATCCAAGGGAAGAGCCAGGGTTGTTGGGATTAGCGAAACTAGGAGGAGGCGGACAAGCGGAAGATAAAAGGTCTGCCCTTAAGATCCTCGAATGTCACGGTTGAAGAAATCATCCAAATTAAATTGTGGTCCGTGCTCCTCTGTGGCACAGTCCAGACGACTTCCGCTGCCTTTGTCTTAAGTGATTTATTCTTTCCTGCTACCAGAAATCTCGGGGCTGGGGTTGGGGGGGGGGGCTCATAACCATCTCGCCAGGACCAGGTATCGGGGTATCAATATAGGGAAGGAGTTAACTGAGGCGGTGGGGAGGGGGACCTTGGTGTGGGGAGCTGGTTGGCAGGAAGGGGTGTTGCTCACCTGGATTTTTCCAAGGCTGTTTCACATCCCTCACAACAAGGATGCCATGGCCTGATGGTCAGCAGAGCTCGCTCAGCGCACACAGGTCTCCTGTTAGAGCAGCTTCTGAAACGCCCTGGAGAGAGGAGAGGAGGCAGAGCAGTCACACACGGCATAATGTTATTTTCTTCAGTCTTGTAATTCTTTTATACTGGGGTTATGAGCTCTGGGATCCAGGCAAGGTTGGTACCTCTGGGTTTTCACCCAGCCGAGGGGCTCCTGAGGACCAGGTCTTTTCATAAATCCCATTCAAACCTTATTCATGTACCTCAAGTCTTAGAAATCTGGACTAAAGCTTTGTTCGAGGGATAACGGGGTCTCTTCTCAGCATTGACATTAGGAGAGGATGGATGGGATCAGGGTGAAGGAGAGCAGCAGGAGTGGGTTGAACTCCTCATCATGATGCTTTCTCCCTCGTGCCACAAGGACAGCAGCTTCCCCAACTCTCCTTCTTCCCCAGAAGCTGCAGGGCTGCAAATAGTCACCTCAAGGCAGACATCTGGGGTATTTTGGGTGCTGTTGGGTCTCTCAAAGACCCATGGGTCCTATTTCTCATCCGCCAGCCCTGTGGCACTGTCTCGGATCTCTTCATAGCACCAGGCATCTGTATTTCACAGAATCACAGAATTTTCTAGGTTGGAAGGGACCTTTAAGATCATCTAGTCCAACCATCAACCTAACTGATAAAAAACCATCACTAAATAAACCCAGAAAACACAAGAAAACGGAAAAGCAAATTACCAGCTGACGGCTGAAACTAAATTTCTGAAATCCCCTGATTTAGGGAGCTGAGTCCTGCTCCAGCGGCTTTCGGGGGTGGGTGGGAGAGAAGGGTGTTGGATGATAACCTGGGAGGGGTGAAAATCCCATCCCAAGCCCTGAAGATGGGAGCAAGCTCCACCTGCCCATCACTTGCTTCAGTGCTGCCTCCATGTCTTCATCCCTGATAAATCCCCATCTCCTCATCCAGGCTGTCCCCAGCCCCTCACCTACAGCAGGAGAAGCTTGAAGTGTCCCAGTTGTCACCTCCCCTGAGGTGTGTCACTAGTAGAGGGGAAGCCATCCACCCAGGCTGGAGCCCTTCTTTCCCAGCCCTGCAGCCACTGGCACAGCCATGACCTCTTTCTGCCTCCACCTCCCTGGTGGCCCCATCCAAGCTGCGTGTTGGGAATAATTCCCCCCTGAACTTCCTTCCACTAACCCTTAAGCCCTTGCCTGGAAATTGTTTGGGTCCTGGGGTGTTGACCCACCGTTTGGTCTCTTTGCAGACGGGGAGCTGGTCCAGTATCACTATGGGCTGAAGGATCTGGTCACCATCCTCTTCTACATCTTCATCGCCATCATCCTGCATGCGGTGGTGCAGGAGTATGCCCTGGACGTGAGTGCTGTTTGGCGTCTGGAGCCACCAAAAGATCTTAAATACCTTGGGGGGACGTAGTCCTGCTGCAATTTAATGCCACTCTGGGGGTGGTCTGGGGGTTGGGGTGATGATGAGCCTTCATCTCTGGGAGCTGCTTGGGGTGGGGAGGAGGAAGAGAAGGAGGGAAGGTTGTTGACCCGGTGGCTCATGTTTTCTTCTTCCTTTTCTCTCCCTCTGCTCCTTCCCAGAAAATCAACAGGCGTCTCCATCTCTCCAAGGTCAAACACAGCAAGTTCAATGAATCAGGTCAGCTGGTTGCCTTCCACCTCACCTCCTTGGTCTGGTGCTTGTACGTCGTGGTGACGGTAAGGCACGGGGCTGGCTGGGCTTTGGCTTCTCTGGGTGGGATTTGGGGTTTCTGGAGCACAAAATCCCAGTGGCAGTGGAGAGTCCTCAATGAGGTCCTTGGTGCATCCCCAGCCTGTCCCCTTGGCCCCAGTGGGCCAAGATGGAGCACGTTTCAGCAAATTTAGTTTACAAATGTGATGGGTCTTTCCAGCCATGGAATGAGGGTAGATTCAGAGCATCCTTCTGCGAGGTAGAAGTAAATGGGCTGGAAAAAATTTTCAGAGCTGGACTCCAGAAGTCCTGCCTGTCCCCATCATCTCCATCTGCTGCTCTGGGACCTGCTTTCTTTCTCAGTCTTATTTTCTTCCTTATTTGAGTAGGGATTTTCAGATGCCCTTTACAGAGATGTGGGGTGAACGGGCAGATGTTTGTGCTCCTTCTGTCTGTGATCCCTCTCTTGGTGAGCTGGTGGTGAGGGGAGTGCTGGGAGCAGGGAACCCACGCCGTGCTTTGCGTTGGGTTGAGGATGTTTCAACCCATAACTGCTGGGAGAAAAATTGGAAGTGAAAATGTTTCATTTTGGGGAGGAAATAGAGAGGGAAGAACAGGCAGTGGTGGAGAGATACAACTATTTTGGCAGTGTGAAATGATGCTGATGCTTCACTTGTGCTTTGGGTTGCATTGAGGATGTTTCAACCCATAACCGCTGGGAGAAAAATTGGAAGTGGAAATGTTTCATTTTGGGGAGGAAATGAAGAGGGAAGAACAGGCAGTGGTGGAGAGATACAACTATTTTGGCAGTGTGAAATGATGCTGATGCTTCGCTACCAGTGGCTGTGGTCCAGCTGTGGTCCCTGGTGGCCCTGGGGATGGATGCTCGGGGGCAGGTCCCCTTCCTACTGCTTGGGGGTCCCGCCAGCCCTTCTTGGAGGACTACTATCCCCCCTCCAGGCCAGCATTTCTGGGGATCTAGTGGCACTGCTCCTGGCTCCAGCTTTCCTGGAGCCCCTTGGGGGACTGGAAGGGGCTCTAAGGTCTCCTCAGAGCCTTCTCTTCTCCAGGCTGACCCCCAGCTCTCTCAGCCTCTCCTCCCAGCAGAGGGGCTCCAGCCCTCCCAGCATCTCCATGGCCCTCCACACGTGAAGAGTAGGTCACTCTTTGCAGCACTTGCACTTCCCCAGGGCTCCCCCAACCTATAAAAGGGCTTAGGGCAGACAGAGCATGGGCGATGGTGACAGACAGTTCCTGGGCAGGAGGAGTTCTCCATGCCAGCATCTCTTTGCAAAGCCCAGTGCATCACCCCTGTGGCAGGAGCTGTGCCAGGGCAGGATGAGAAGAGAGCCCCATCCTGTGCTCTGCCCTACAAGCATAAGGCAAGAGGCTATAGGGGAATGCAGGCAAGTGGAAAATTAAACTATGCAGTGCATATTCAATTACTTTTGTGGGTGTTTTCTGTTCCCATTTCTCTTCAGAAGTACTTCTTTTTGTTTAAGTGATATTTGGGTTGGAAATGCTGGTGGGGAAGAAGCATCCCTGGACCATGATTCACACGGTGGCTCATAGCCACGCTACCAGCATCTCACCCCCACAGCTCCAGAGCATCCCTCTTGCATAGCCCAGACCCCAAAACATCCTGTCCTCCACTTGGGACCCTCTGTGCCACCGAGGAACCCCCAAACATAAAACTTGAGCTGGGTGCTGGAGAGCCGTGGACGCGGGCGAGCTTTGGAGACCTGACTTGTGCGGGGGCCACGTCGTTTTTGTAGGGCGGGCTGAAAGGACTCGGGTGTCATCTCCAGTTCCTCCTCCTGCTCTAGCTGGACCTTGCCCCCGTCGTCACCGTGCCCTGCTGGTTTCTTTTGCTGAAGGCTTGCATCTTTTCTCTTTGGCAGGAAGGATACCTATCAAACCCCCGGAGCTTGTGGGAGAACTACCCGCATGTTTATCTTCCGTAAGCACTCGCGAGGGCATTTTCTTCTCGGGCTGGCTGACTGCTTCCTTCCTCTCTAGGGTTTTCCTAGGGTTTCCCCTGACAGTGCAGCACCCTTTGCAGGCACCCTGCTGCCAGGAACACGGCGGTAGAGATCCCAGGGGGTGGTGGGCATCTTTGTGGCCCCCGGGGGAGGGCGTTCCCAGAGGGTTTCCTCCTCCATCAGGAAGGTCCTGTGGGCTTGATTTACTCATCCTGGCTGCTTCTTGCCTGCATCACCTCGGGGAAGTCTCGTTGCTGTTCGTTTTCTGTTAGTAGACACGAAGTGGGGTTGGGGGGGATGATCCTCCCTTCTTGGGTCTTTGCAAGAGTGAGGTTTTGCTGAGAGCACGGAGACCGCAGCGCAAGCATCTGGAGAAACTCCAGGCATGTCTCGCTTGGCTCAACTTCTAATTTCAGCCCAGAAGTGATGGCCTCCTAAAATCCCGTGCCTTCAAAACGGTGGAGGGATGGCCTGGCACTTCCCCCCGGGGGTTCTGCCCGTGCCCTTGGGCTGGCTCACCCGGCTCATCCCTGCGTTTCAGGTTCCAGGTGAAGTTTTTCTACCTGTGCCAGCTGGCCTACTGGCTGCACGCCCTGCCCGAGCTCTACTTCCAAAAAGTTCGCAAGGTGAGAGCTTGGGTGGGTTGCTGCCTGCCCCGTGCCTTGGGGATGCTCCAGGTGGTTTGTCCACTGGGCTTTGGGGCAAGCAAGCTTGGAGGGAGGGGTTTAATGAGACTTTCTGCCCCATCTAGGAGGAGATTCCTCGCCAGCTGCGGTGCATCGCGCTCTACCTGGTACACATCGCCGGCGCGTACCTCCTCAAGTGAGTGGGCTGCCTCAGCACCCCGTCCCATGCCACCCATGGGGGCTGAGAGGGTCCTTTCGCTGTGTAAATCACCCAGGACACCTCAGCAGGGCTCTCGGGGCTTAAGGGGAATAAAAGCGAGTGTGTGAAAAGGAGATGGTCTTGAAGTTCCACAATCATAGAATCATAGAATGGTTTGGGTTGGAAGGGACCTCAAAGATCATCTAGTTCCAACCCCCCTGCCATGGGCAGGGACACCTCCCACTAGAGCAGGTTGCTCAAGGCCACATCCAGCCTGGCCTTGAAGTAGACCCATGGGCAGTCTTGACAGACCCACAGACCTGATTTTTGAAGTTCAGTGATGTTACAGGAGCCCACAAGCGGTCCTCTGTTCACAGGGTGTTGCAAAGCAAATGTTATCCAAGGTTCAAGGCCGATGGGGTCATCTCCCCTGGCTGTGGGAAGCACCCTGGGTGCTCTCCTAGCATGGCATGGGAATCACAGAATCATAGAATGGTTCAGGTTGGAAGGGACCTTAAAGACCATCCAGTTCCAACCCCCTGCCCCGGGCAGTGACATCTCCCACCAGACCAGGTTGCTCCAAGCCCCCTCCAACCTGGCCTTGAACCCCTCCAGAGATGGGGCAGCCACAGCTTCTCTGGGCAACCTGGGCCAGGCTCTCATCACCCTCACAGCAAAGAATTTCTTCCTAATATCTCACCTAAATCTCCTCTCTTTCAGTTTAAAACTGTTCCCCCTCATCCTATTGGTCCACTCCCCGATCAAGGGTCCCTCCCCATCTCTCCTGTAGTGCCTTTAGGGCCTGGAATCCCTTTTATCCTTCCTCTGAGTGGCTGCACAGAGCAGCAATGCCACCGGCTGGGGCTTCGTGTCAGACCCATCCCAGCTCTGCTACTGGTTTGGGCTGCTTTGATGTTTTGGAGACAGGGATTCCCCCATCAAAATCCCACCTCTGCTGCTGCAGAGAGGTCCACCTCTGGGCTGGTGCTTGCTGCAGCTCAGGGATGGCAGGGGAGATGCTGTTGCTGGATATGAGGGACCAAAGTTGACCAGCCCAGTGATGGTTTTTTTTTCCTTCTCTTACCTTCTAGCTTAACTCGCTTGGGGCTGATCCTCTTGCTGTTGCAGTACTTGGCAGAATTCTTCTTCCACATGGCCCGGCTGGTCTACTTCACAGATGAGAACAACGAGAAGCTGTAAGCAGGCGAGGTGGCCACGGCTTCCATCCTCCAGTGCCCAAGGAGAGCCGTCAGCGTGATGTGGGGCTTGCTCTCACCTTCCAGCTCAGCGCTGGAGGCTGCTCCTGCTGACACCTCTGCTTGCCCTCCTGCAGGTTTAACGTCTGGGCCGTCGTGTTCGTGGTCACCAGGCTCTTCACCCTCACCTTGTACATCCTGGTCATCGGCTTCGGGCTGCCACGGGTGGAGAACCAGGCCCTAGACCCCGAGAGAGGGAACTTCTTCAGCTTTCTCTTCAACAATATCCTCTTCAGGTAGGAAAATTCCCTATCGTATCTACTGCCTGGGCTTTTTTTGTGCATCTTTTCACATGAAGACTGAATTAGAGTCATAGAATGGTTTGGGTTAGAAGTGACCTCAAAGATCATGGAGCTCCAACCCCCCTGCCCTGGGCAGGGACACCTCCCACCACACCAGGTTGCTCAAAGCCCCCTCCAACCTGGTCTTGAACCCCTCCAGGGATGGGGCAGCCACAGCTTCTCTGGGCAACCTGGGCCAGGCTCTCACCACCCTCACAAAAAAGTAGTTCTTCCTAATATCTCATCTTAATCTCCCCTTTTTCAGTTTAAAACCATTCCCCTTCGTCCTGTGGCTCCCCTCCCTGATCAGGAGTCCCTCTTTATTTTTGTGAAATTGTGGAAACCTCTCGGTATGTTCTTTGGTTGGGTTATCCCAGGGTGGTTTTTGCTGAGTTTGGAAACTCCAGTGGGGATCTGATCTAGGTTCCCTTTAGGGAAGGTCCTAGCGAGCTGGGAGGGTGTGGAAGGAGCGAGGAGAGGTTAAAGGCTGCGGAGCCACAACAAGAGGGAAAAGCCAGCAAATAAGTTGTTCATTGAGTGACATTATAAAGCATGAGTTTATCTTGGGAAAGTCTGCAAGCTTTTCTCTTTCTGCACCTGTAGCCGAGCTGGGAGGGTGTGGAAGGAGCGAGGAGAGGTTAAAGGCTGCGGAGCCACAACAAGAGGGAAAAGCCAGCAAATAAGTTGTTCATTGAGTGATGTTATAAAGCACAAGTCTATCTTCAGAAAGCCTGCAAGCTTTTCTCTTTCTGCACCTGTAGCTGCGGGTACAGGGATGTGGTCAATGAAAAGGACGTGTTTTGCTGCCTGTTGACGTGGGAAGCAGGGGATGGAATGGGTTCCTCGTGCCTTGCAGTCTCTCTATCAAGACTGGGAGCCTTTCTCACAGGCACAGCAGCTGTAGGTTCAGTTCAGAAGTTGCTAGGGCACACGCTTGGTCATTCCAAAGCTTTTTGGTGCTATGGACTGTGGGGAGGCCTGAGGATTTGGGGGACATTTTTAGCTCCCTTCCAACCACATCCACCTTTTAGTTGTACACAACAGCTGGGGACGTCTTATCTTATAGAATCATAGAATCGTCTAGGTTGGAAGGGACCTTAAAGATCATCTAGTCCAACCATCAACCTAGACTGTGGTTTGGGCAGTGCTGCTTGGGATGATCCTACTTGTCCATCCCTGCCCTAAAGTCTTAAGAGCCCTGAGCACCTGAGAGCTTTGTAGCAAGGAGGGAAAGGAAAGTGGCTGCCTCGAGATGGCAGAAAGCGGAGATGGTGGCTGGAGAGATGGTGCCTCCTACCCAGGGAGACCTTGGCCACCAGCCCTGGTGTGGGTGGAAAGCTGGGCTGGTGGTGGCTTCCCTCCTCTGTTCTCAGCCTGCCTCTTCTCCACCCTTGCCAGAATGAGTGTGCTGCTGTTGGTGTGCCTCTTCCAGGCCTCGGTGATGTGGCGCTTCATCCACTTCCAGCTGCGGCGCTGGCGGGAGTACTGGAACGAGCAGAGCAGTCGGAAGCGAGCCGCTGCCGGCGCCAAGCAGCCAGCCAAGCCACTCAAGAGGGACTCGGGTGAGTGCCAGGGGTGACACCATGGGAGGCATCAGTCCTGTGGTTCAGCATAGAATCATAGAGTCCTCGAGGTTGGAAAGGACCTTGCAGATCATCAAGTGCAACCATCACCCTAACAATGACAAAACCATCATTAAACCATGTCCCTCAGCACCACGTCTGCCTGGCTTTGAAGTAACTCCAGGGATGGTGACTCCACCACTTCCCTGGGCAGCCTGTTCCAATGCTTGACAACCCTTTCAGTGAAGAAATTTTTCCTAATATCCATCCTAAATCTCCCTTGGTGCAACTTGAGGCTGTTTCCTCTTGTCCCATCGCCTGTTCCTTGGGAGAAGAGACTGAACCCACGTCTCTCCTACAGCATCCCCTCGTCAGGTGATGCTGTGGTGATGCCTCCTGCTCTGTGCTGAACCCAGTGGAGCAGGGTTGTGCTGTGGTTGGGGGGTTCCCCCATGTTTATAGGCCAGCCCCAAGAAGGTTAAGGTTTTAGCCTGTGCAAGGGACAAAGTTTTCTCTCTCCATCCCCAGGTTACCATGAAAACGGAGTGGTGAAAGCAGAGAATGGCACCTCGCCACGAACCAAGAAGCTGAAATCGCCATAGAAGCAAAGGTTTGTCTCCTGGGGAGGAGGGCAAGATACCAGGACTACGAAGCAGCCCCTCCTCCTGGTCCTCGCGAGCGTCGCCTTGAACAGCTTGGAAACCTGTCATCTTCCCAAGGTGTCTCTCGCTCTCCTCCCTTCCTTTCCTGCTCTCTTGAACCATTTGCAATAAAACCAAAAAGGTCCCTTTCCCCTGCTCCCTTCCCCTCGTTAGGAGCCTTTTCCATCCTTCCTGGTTTTGCCTTCCTCCATTTCATCGTAAATCAGCGTGCAATTTTATTTTTTTTTTCTTTTCTATTTTAGGGTTTGGTTATTTTGGGGTTTATTGTTACAAATGCATCGTAGATGGTTCCGAACAATCCTTTTTTTTTTTTTTTTTCCTTCTACAGCATGTTCCTCCCCTCTCTCCGTGGTACTTCCCTGAGCCCCGGGGTCAGGGCCCACGGTGGCTTGAAGGCACCATGTGTCTGTTACGGGAACAGGCTCCTGGGGGAATGCGCTGGGGGTCTGTGACCCCGAGGCTCAGGGGTGCTCTCGGGCGAGGGTGGCCTCTCCTGGGGCACGTTTGGCCAGTGCTTGGCAAGTGCCACAGGATGGTGATGCTGCAAATAGAAACCAGGGTCCGAGTGAGGAACCTCAAGCGTGTCTCGCCTCATGGTGGACCTCTGGTCAAGAGGGGTTTTTCTGACCCCTGGTTTTGAGCTAATTTTGGAGAGCTGGGCAGCAGAGAAGGGAGAGAATTTCCCTTTTCATATAGGACTCATGTCCTAGCCTTTGCTTGCCCCAGCCCTTCTGGTACAGCTGGGTCCTTCTTACCCTCTTGGCTGCGGGAGGTGAGCTGCCCCATAGTTGTTCTGGACCTCCCAGCCCCAGGAGCGGGGCTTGAGGCTCCACAGCTCTCAGTGCCTTGTTGTGGGGCAGTAGCATCCTCAGGTCCTCATGAAACCTTGAGTCCTGCCCCGCTCTGAGCACTGGTCGGCCTCCTGTCAGCCCAGACCCTTTGCCAGCTTGCTTTGTGCCTCGTGGACCTGGTGTTCTCATGCCTTGTGACCACGTCCAGATGACAAACTGGCTGCTACAAAGACTTTTGCATCCATGGGACTGTCGCCTTAGCCTTCCTCATCCCTACCCATACCAGTCCGGCCGTGCCATCGGCAGCCACCAGCTTCACTCTTTGTTTCCAAAGGATACAGAGCTTGTATCCACCCAAGGTGCTATCAAATGCAGGGTTTCTTCCAAAAAAAAAAAAAAACCCAGCCCCTTCATCCCTTTCTGAGCTGTGAATGAGATGGCAGGGAAGGGGAAGGAAGCCGGGGGCTGCGAGGAGCAGCTTGTGTATTAGGAAAAGCCTGACCTGTGACGCGTAGCCGTTGGCAGATGGAGTTGTCTCAAATCTACCTCAGAGGCCATCTGTTGCTGCAGACCACTTTCCCCTCTTGCTCCTGCCCGCTGCCACCTCCACGTGGTGGGGGGAGATCCGTTGGGAACCCCGGATCCCACCAGTCCACTCCCTTGCCACCTCTTTGCTGGGGAGCAGCATCTCCTGCCCAAGGTTCTGTGGGTCAGTGCCAGCTCGCTGAGCTTCTTTGGGGTGCCATGCACCAGTCTATAGGTTTGGTGGGCATCTCTCACCCCACAGCTCTCCTCCGGGGCTGTTTCTCTAGCTGGGCTTTGCTGTTGGTGCCTCTTGTGCAGCAAAGCCTGGCTGTAGCTTTCGTTCTTCGCCGCGGCGGCAGCAGGCGAGCGGTGTTGTCCCTTCTCTGGGCGAGAAGAGGGGGTGCAGAGGGTTATGGGGAGCTTGGATGCTCTTGGATGTGCAAGCCAGGATTGAGGGCCACCTTCCTTGCAGGTGGTCCTTCATGTGCCTCCTGTTCAGCCCTGGCTCTCTCCGAGTGCAATTCTAGCTTGAGGCTGGCGCAGTCGCCCTTCGCATTGTTCCTGTTTTGAGGAACGGGTGACAGTTGATTTTTCTGCCCTTCTTTGAGTTGGGTCAGGTGGGTTTTTTTAACTCCTTCCATAGGTGTCTTTCCTCCCTTCCTCTCTTTGTTGAGCCCCAGCTCACACTGGGCACCCAAAGGAGGAAAATGCACAGGGACATGAGGACAGTTGATCAAATTCTATTTGTTCCTCCATCCCCACGATCTCCGAGTCCCAAGCAAGAGATGTCAGCAGGACTCCGGGAGAGGGATTTCCCCTTTTTCAGGGAAACTGAGGAAGGAGACTTTGGAGCAGAGCCCTTGGTGGTATCTTCCATTGCTCCTCATCACCCTTTTGCTGGGTAAATAATACACCTTTTGGCTCAGAGGCAGTGCAATGTGATGAGAGGTGGGGGGGGAAAAGAGCTTTACGTTAGGGAGGATGTGGAAAAGGTCTAGTTTGAGAGGTTTTTTCCTTTCTGCTGCCTTTTCTCATCCCCAGCCATCCACTGCCACGTGCCCTCCGAGAGCGACTGCTGGTCGGCATCTCTCCAGAGCCTCGGCCAGTCCTTTAACGGGTGACACATACAGTGTCCCCCCCCAAAAAAAACCAACAAAACAACAAAACTGGCTGCTGAATGATTCCTCCTCCTGCCTGCTTCGCTTCAGGCAGCTTTTCCACTTGCACAACCCTTGTGCGTCTCCGTAAAGTAGCTAATTACACTTCGTTATCCCAAGTGCCTTATGTTGCCACGTAGTCTCTCATGTTCTGTGTTCTGTATCAGTAGCTGAACGCCCTCCCTCTTTACAAGGTATCTACAACATATGCTACATTTATATGGAGTGGGTTTTGTTGCTTTTCTTTTTGATAGAGTAAAAGGGACAGTTTGTTTTAGAAGCATTTCCATGTGTTCTTTGTTTTTTTTATTTTAACCTATAGATGATGGGGCTTTTTTTTTTTGCCCTCCCCTATTCTTAGTTCTCAGAAATCCCCATCCTTCTCCTGTTGTGCCCAAACGTGGCAGGTTTTTTGAGTTTGTTTTTTTTTTGAGCTGAGCCTTTGCTGCAAGGCAATATGCGCTGTCATCCCAGAGGTCTGCAATCCACCCTCCCTTGGAGGGGCTGCCACGGGCTGCTTCTGTCTCTGTCTGTTTGTTTCAGCACCATCCCTTGGCTGCTTCTACTACATCCGTGTCATTTCTCAGCAGACCAAGCCTTCTCTTCAGCCCAAAGAGCTTTTTCTTTCCCAAACTTGGGAGTATTTTCATAGCAAGCCCTTAGTGGTCGGTCTTTCCTTGACCGCTCTGCGTACAAAGATGCCGTGAGTCCACTGTCTTTGAGTGGATGCTCTTCTGATGCCCCATCTTGCCAAGCCCAGTGTCTTCTGCCAAAAAGGTCCAACCCTGACTAGGAGCTCTTGTCTACCACAGTGCAGTAAGCGTTAGAGAGACTCTGTAAGTCTTTACTTTCACTGTAACGCTGTTTCTTGCACCCTTCCTGTGGCCTTGAGGCTGCTTTTGTAGTCTGTGTCCATTATCCAACCTAAGAAGGTTGGGGATTGAGCAGTCTGTGATTTTTTGGTGTGAAACCTAGGGGTTTCCTGCCCTAGCTTAGAAGAGCTGTGAAATACCAGCAGTAGTTCTCTCTTTTCGTCTTAGATAGTTGGGCAACGGGCTTGGGAAGAGAAAGGGGCAGAGGAAGAGCAGATGTAGCATTTCACATATAATTTTTGAGTGACTCTCATGTTATGGGGCATTATTACAGTTGCGGTTGTTTGTTTGTTTGGGATTTTTTTGTTTGTTTGTTTAGGATTCTTTCTTCTTGCTCATGGTGTTTGGGTTAGCAGTCAAGAAGAAAAGTTCCAGTTCCCCCGTAGGTCCCCTTTACCTTGAATTCACCATTTAAAAATGTATTTTTGGTGGGCTTCCTAGTTGGAGGGAAGAACTTCTACTCTAGGATGCCTCCAAGTGAGTCTCGAAGCCTGTAGATCCTTTGATGCAGCACGTGGGGCTTCACAGCAGCCTCTGCCTCTTGCCTTAGATGAAGGATTGGGAGACGGAGCCCGACTCGCGTCAGCAGGAGATGGAGATGGTGGGGTTGGATTTACAGCCTTCTGGGAAGCTTCACGAGTGTGTAATAGAGGGTTTGGCAGGATTTAAACCGTGAAGTCATGTTCCTTCGCCCTGGGGCTGCGTGTGGGGTTTTGCTGGCAGCGGGGAAGAGCGGCTGCTGTCGAAGCCAGGCAGAGGCCACGTAGTTTTTCTTCGAAGAGAGTTGAACTCGATGGACCAAACTTCAGCAAAGGAACTTGAGGAAAATTTATGTTCTTCCATATTTATACTCTAGTGCAAATTTCCTAATTTGGGAAGGAAGGGGGGTGGGGGGTGGGGAGAAGTAACAGTCTCTGATATTTTATCCCATTCGTTTCACTCTTCCCTGTCACTTAAAAGTTTTGTACGGATTTTTGTTTGTTGTCGTTTGTTGTTAAATGACTTTTGTGATAAACTCGACAAAAGTATTTTTCTGAAATAAATAAATAAAAGGCATAGATTTCTTCCATCCCTGCTGTCTGCTGATGCTTTATCACCCAGCTGAGCTTTGTGCCTTTCCAGAACAGCCTGTGATGGTTTGGCTTGTCTCTCTCCCTCTCGTCACACCAGACCAGTCTGGTCCCTTTGGTGCAGCCTCTGGTGTCCTCATGTTCCCCACAGCTGGGGTTCATCTTCTCGCCTTTCCTGTGTCCACACCACGGGCAGCTGCTTCTGAGGGAGTTATCTGTGGCTGCCTTCATCGTCGGGAGGGGAGGATGAGGGCATGTGTAGGATATGATTTATCTGATGTGGTTTAGGTGCATATTTTATGGTGAGCTAAATTGTATGCTTTCTGCAGCCGGCCCCAGGCTGAGTATTGGCTTACAGCTTCGTAGCATGTGCAGAAAACAGCTTCTGACTTTCTTTTCGACAGCCTAATTTCATCTCTTAAGTTCCTAGTCTCTGGGAAAAGCTGATTAAAGGTGGCCTTTAGAAGTTAGCCTGTTGTCAGCTGCTGCTCGGAAGGCACCTCGTGTGATGCCAAGATGCTTTGAAGTCCGAGGTGGACCAGAGAGAGCTGTGGTGATTCTCGGTGGGAGCGAGCAGCAGCACAAAACGGGGCCCAGAAGGGAAGAGGGGTGACCTTTCCGAGCAGGCAGGAGGGGGCTGTCATGTGGAGGAGACTCTCAGCTGTCTGAGGGGAAGTGGGAATGCACAGCACAAAAGCTGATTTAAATCAGCGTTTGGTTCCAAAGAGCTTTGCTCTCTGCTGTCTGCGTGGTGGCTGCCTTTCAGGCGCGCTCAATGGCAAGACCTGGCAGGTGTCACCTGGGGTGAGAAGGTCCCTGCCAGGTTTCACCTTCACAGGGAGATGAGCAGTGTGACTCTTTAAGTGGAGCACGAGTGTCATAACTCTATTGCTATGCTAATTGCCGCTTTTTCCTTTTCATTGGACCTGTCTGGTGAGAGGACAGGTTGCTTAAGATGGGTTTAGATGGTATCTCAGCCCCCAAACCAAATGCAAAGCTGCTGTCAGCAATGTGGGTACAGACCCCTGCTGTCTCCACAGCTACCTGACAGCTAAACCCACCACTCCCTCTCAAGTAAACACAAAATCAGTTTTGAGGGTTTGTTTTTTTTTCCCCTCACTTTAATCCTTAGCTATTCCAGACATTGAGGTACTTCTATTTAAAGGAGATTTATTAACACTTTTATAACAGCCATGCATTGCTTCCATTCAGACTAGCAAGGGTGCATTTATCGTGGTCCATGGGCAGGGCTCTTAGATCTTCTCACATTGCAAAGAACAATTTAAACTGGCAGTCTGCGCTGCTTGAAGGTGAAAGGCCCCTTTTGGCTCTGAAAGACAAGTCTGAAGTCATTATCTCTCCAGGCTTTAGCTCTAGCAAAGCCTTGCTGCTCTGCATTCAAAAGTTGAGAGAGCAAGAGGAGAACTTGGCTTTGGTTCTCTGTGTTTTTTTTTTCCTGCTGTTGAGTTTCATTTCAATATCCAGCAGTTGTGAGGTCAAGTTCGGTGACAGCTAAAAAGGCAGGGAGAGGGTAGGAAGGAACAAAGGTTAACGAAGTGAGGGTGCAATTAGCTCAGTGGGGAGGGGAGGGAGAAAGTGAGTGAAGCAAAGGTGAAGATTAGAGCATCCTTTTGGAGGTACGGTGTCTTCAAGTCAACTCAGCTAAGAATTGTATTGCTGGTCTTGTGCTCCAACTTCTGGGCAAGGATCACGAGGCGAAGGCTCTGAGGAAGTCACTGTAGTTTATCTTGTCTTCTCCACAAGAACATAGGTCAATCAGCTGGGGAAAAAGAAAAAAAAAAAACAAGAAACAAACACCGTAAAGAGTTGGAAGAAGCTACGAATATTTTTTTTTAGGGGAAAGTGCCCAGAAGTACCCCTTGTGTGACAGAGCAGAAGATCTGATCCCCCTGTGTGGAAGAGCCTACCACCTCATTAGCCTTGAACCACAGGTAAGATTGAACGCTTAGAGGTGAGAGTAATTTATGCCAGGAGAAGAATTGAAGTGTTTTGTTTGAGTTTCACCCCGATTGCCTTCTGAGTGGCAATAAATCCACAAAAAAACCTAAAGCAGAGTGACATAGGCACAGGAAATCTTTCAGAAACCCCATAAAAATCCCTGCCAAAAAGCGGGGTGAGGGCAGCATATTAGAAGAGTTACCGGTCTCTGGCGTCGCTTCGGTGTGTGCACATGGTGTAAAGTGGAGGTGCAGATAATTAAGCTCAGCACCAGCCATGCTAATGAGCCAGTCCTGGTATCCAGGCCTGACCCTGCATTGTGTTACAGAGCTATAGCCTTTGTATGCTTAAGGGGA
Source organism: Calidris pugnax (assembly GCF_001431845.1). Classification (NCBI taxonomy): domain Eukaryota; kingdom Metazoa; phylum Chordata; class Aves; order Charadriiformes; family Scolopacidae; genus Calidris; species Calidris pugnax. The sequence goes on from NW_015090896.1 coordinate 1,117,159, forward strand.
AGAAAGAGGGGGTTTTGTTTCTTTAATTGCATAACTAATCTCCTTCTGACACCCAGGGAGATAAAAAAAGGTCTAATATCACAGCTCCTTGAAAGGATTCCTCTTCCCCTGGTCGCCTGGAGACAGATTTACTGGGGTTGCTCTTGTGTGACTGACAGCTGTGCTCCTCTCCACCCAGGCAGTAGTTAACCATCATCTGCCATATGTTTCACTTCTGAGGGCTCTGACCGCACCGTTATTAAGATTTCAAGAGAGTAGAGGGATGTTTTTAGCAATTAGATGGGCATTCAGACGCAAGGGTTCAGCCTCAGTCGTCACAGGTTCCCCACGTGCTCTTGGGCACGTCACCACATCTCCCATTTTTAGAGGGATGTTTTTAGCAATTAGATGGGCATTCAGACGCAAGGGTTCAGCCTCAGTCGTCACAGGTTCCCCACGTGCTCTTGGGCACGTCACCACATCTCCCATTTTTGGAGTGGGAGCAGGAAGGACTGTCACCCCCCGGTGAATTCCTCAGGGCAGAGTGGTCTCTGGTGAATTCTAGTACAGCATAAGCCCAGGGTGCTGGTCAAAGGGCTTTTTTTCAGTGCCCATTCAGAGACATAAATAGCCTGGGCACCTTTCTAGCCACAGCTGTCATGCTTGCAGTTGGCTGAATTTCACTGAATTTCACTGAATTTTAGAGTTGGAAGGGACCATAGAGATCATCTAGTCCAACTCCCCTGCTGAAGCAGGATTGCCTAGAGCTAGAGCATGTTACTCAGGACGGGTCTTGAAAATCTCCAAGGAAGGGGACTCCACACCCTCCCTGGGCAGCCTGTTCCAGGGCTCTGTCACCCTCACTGTGAAGAAGTTTCTCCTCATATTTGAGTGGAACCTCTTCTGTTCCAACTTGTGCCCGTTGCCCCTTGTCCTCTCACTGGGAACCACTGAAAAGAGTCTGGCTCCCTCCTCCTTCAACCCTCCCTTGAGATACTTGTAGGCTGGTTTAGAAAATTGTTTTTATTTGGCTTTTTTGGTTTTTTTTAGCAAGGGAAATACTCCCTCTGATTTCTAGATTTTTTTAAACTCCGAGTCTGCCTTTATTGGCCACTAATCTACTGCATATCACCTTATGCTAAGAAAGCATCCTTGCCAGTCATATTCCTGAAAGGATCCTCCATCCCCACCGTTTCAGTTTTTCTCTTCAGTTTCCCTCACATTTTCTGCTCTGTGATCTCCACGTGCTGGTGCTCATAGTGCCCAGCAAGCCTGTGTTTTAGTTGTGTTAACCAAGTTGTTACGATTCTAATTTCTTTTTTATTATTATCATTTTTTGGTACAATACTCAGTTCTCAAATCTTCAATTCAGTTGCTGTTAAACTCGGAATGCATCTAAGCTTTCCTAAGGCTGATTCCCTCAGCACCTCAGTGTCACCTCAACTCAAGTCCAGGTGTGCTTAAGTCATGATAGACCCCCAGTAGCTCTGCAGTAGCCTATGCCTGGTGTCTATCATGATATACAACCTCTTCTGCTCATCTCGGAGACCTGGGCCAGCTGGTATTTTCAGGCTCCACAGAACAGCTCTTGTGAGACCCCCACCTGGAGCACTGTGTCCAGCTTTGGAGTCCTCAGCACAAGAAGGATGTGGAGCTGTTGGAACAGGTCTAGAGGAGGCCACAAAGATGCTCCGAGGGCTGGAGCCCCTCTGCTGTGAGGACAGGCTGAGAGACTTGGGGGTGTTCACCTTGGAGAAGAAAAGGCTCCAGGGAGATCTTATAACGGCCTTTCAGTCCCTAAAGAGGCTACAGGAAAGCTGGGGAGGGCTCTTGATCAGGGATTAGAGCCATAGGATGAGGGGGAAGGGTTTTGAAGTGAAAGAGGGGAGATTTAACCTAGATATTAGAAAGAAATTCTTTCCTGTGAGGGTGGTGAGACCCTGGCCCAGGTTTCCCAGAGAAGCTGTGGCTGCCCCATCCCTGGAGGTGTTCAAGACGAGGTAGGACAGGGCTTTGAGCAACCTCATCTAGTGGGAGGTGTCCCTGCCCATGGCAGGAAGATCTAGATGATCTTTAAGGTCCCTTCCAACCCAACCCATTCTACAATTCCATGATAACAGGACAGCCAAACACTAAGGTGCTCATTCTGGGGACAACCTGGGTAAAATGTGTTCCCTTTACACCAATCATTATCTCCTCCTTTAAGACACAGGCTCAGTCCAAGAGCTCAGAGGCCTTTCTGAATTGGGACTCTCTTGCCCTTTTCTTGAAGCTGTTCCCCTTTGTAGGGTAGAGCAGCTTTTTTTCTTGCCTGACTAGGGTTGGTTTGTAGAAGAACTTTTGGAAGAACTATAAAAGAGAGGAATTCAATATGCACAGCACCCCTTCCTTCTGACCTTGTGAACCAGAGAGGCGTTGGTTGGCACACCCAAGCTGTCACAAAGGGCCAAAAATTTGGCTTTGTCCAGGATGCCACAGCCGTCCTCATCGCACTGACAAAATGCCTCCCGCATGATCTTGCCATCCAAGGACTTATGGAGCTTCAGCTCTTCCCGAATCTGCCCAATTAATTCATCCAGTTCCTGCTTGCCGGTCTCAAGTGTGGAGCTGACACTGTAGAAGAAAGGAAGAAGAGGACTTCATGTAAAAGCTACTTCTGGCAGCCTTACTGTGACACTTGTGTGCATGGCTGGCCAGACTGTATTTCTGGACAGACAGCAGGCTTCTGGGGTGCTTGGTTTTTATGGCAAACCCACCTCCAGTTGGACTTGGAGATGAAGCTCAGTCTTCATCTTGGAGCATTAAGTAAACAATGGTCAATGAGCAACCTGGTCTAGTGGGAGGTGTCCCTGCCCATGGCAGGGGGGGTTGGAACTTGATGGTCTTTAAAATCCCTTCCAACCCAAAACATTCTGTGATTCTATGAAACTGTTTTCCCTTTTGTGCAGATAGTAACTGACTCTAAAGTGTCACATGAGGTAGTCGGGTTGTTACTGGGTCACCCCAAATGTGTCCAGACAGCTGAAAAAGAGGATGTGGTCTCCACTCTGATGGGCTGATAAACACAGCCAGAGCAAATGAAATAAAAAAAAAGGCTCCACCAACCCTTCACTGAGCCTGCAACTATCTCGTGGCTCAGGCAGATACTGTTAGCAGCATCTGGTACAGTTAACTGCTGCTGTCTTTTGGGAAAAGATAACTTTTAGCTGAAAATATCTCTGCTGCTGAGCCAGAGCTGTCCCACAAGGGTTTTGAGTCAGCAGCAGCCACGGCATTACGTTGTGCACACTTGAACCCCTCTGTATGTGTCCAGACACAGGCTCTTGGAGCTGAATAACCAGCTGAGCAACCATTAGAACCATTAGACGTGGGCTGGGGCCCATGGAGGCTGCTGGAAATGCCCTTAGATGTCAACCCTGAGTCTTATTTAGCTCCACAACTCCATCCTTTGAAGCCTACCTGTTGGCAGCCTTCTTTGCCATCTGCCGTGGGCGAAAATGATCCCTCAGGGACTGCAGTGTTGCTGCAGGGAAACTCTCCGCGTTGCTCTCCATATAATTAAGCACATGTTCATCAGCGTCAGTGATAACGAACCTGTGGCCAAACACTGGGGAAGAGGCATTAAAGAAAACAGTGTTACTTGCCCTTCAGCACAGGTAAGTCACTTCATCATCCAGGAGAGAGCACGGTTCCTCTGTTCCAGGTTTGAGTGAGTTCTGTTTGTTTCAGTCCTTGAAAAGGACTGAAAAGGACAAAGTCCCCGTGCTTGGGCCTACAGTGACTCCCCCATTAGCACTGGTGTGTTTCTAAATATTTCAGGATTACATTTGTTTTCCTTACAGGATAGATTTATGGCCTTTGCTGCTGGTAGTCATAGCTTTAACCCTTGTGAACCCTGGCCAGCCCAAAAATGTAAACTGAACACATACTATGGAGAATGTAGCTCTTTTTCCTAATTATGTCAAAGGTCCGAGCGTGACAGTAACAAGAGTTCTATCCATGTACACCAGCTGGTGATCTGGAAACTGAAACGTGATGAGAGCCAGAAGGAACAGATCTTTCACAGAATCACAGAATCTTCTAGGTTGGAAGGGACCTTAAAGATCATTTTGTCCAACCGTCAACCCAACTGACAAAAATAGACACCCACACAACAAACAAGGAGCATCATCACTAAACCAGACCTCCCAGCACTACATCAACCCGTCTTTTGAACACCTCCAGGGATGGTGCCTCAACCACCTCCCTGGGCAGCCCATTCCAATGCCTGAGAACCCTTTCAGTGAAAAAATGTTTCCTAATATCCAGCCTGAACCTCCCCTGGTGCAACTTGAGGCCATTTCCTCTCGTCCTGTCGCCTGTGACTTGAGAAAAGAGACCGACCCCCACCTCTCTACACCCTCCTTTCAGGGAGTTGTAGAGAGCAATAAGGTCTCCCCTCAGCCTCCTCTTCTCCAGGCTGAATAACCCCAGCCTCTCGGGCCCTACTCGCCAAGGGAGGAAAAGTATATGCCCCGTCCGTGCAATAAATGACATCTCAGAGCAGGCACTAAAAACCAATGCTCAGGGAGTATTATCAATCCAGGCTGGATTTTACCTTCAATTGTAGAACCGATGGTGAAGTCAGAGGGCCCATAGTACGTGGGGTTGTCTACAGAAGAGCCTGGTTTGGCAACTCTGGTCTTTCCTAAATATTTTCCTCCAATGATGCCGGAGTTGCGGACTTGGGGTTCATAGATGCTGATCATGTCATCAGAGAGGAAATAAGAGAGGATGAAACGACGCTCTCTGTCCTCGGGGTTTGGTGATTCCTAGAGGAAAGGGAGTGGCTTTGGAAAAGAACATTTCAGCCAGGTTTTTTCTTTCCTGGGGTGTTTTGGAGCACCTTGTAACCCACTCATAAGCACCCAGAGTTCATCGCATTTTTTAGAGCTGACTAACAGAAGCTCTTGATGTAGGCCAAAAGCTACAGATATGCTGAAATAGCATAACAAAGCCCTAAGGCAGTGTTAAGTATCTGAATTTCAAAGGTTACTTGCTCTAGTCAGGCTAAGAGAAGCAGATTCCGAGCCACAGCGAACAAATATATTCAGTGTTTCCACAGGCTGAGTAACCCAAGAGAAAGGAATATCCTATATGGAATGATTCATCCCAGAGAGAGATTGGCTGTAAAATTCAGTATTAAAGTTAAATTTTTCATTATAATGGGTGCCTGAGAGAGTGCCAGCTCTTAGTCACAGGAAGGCACTCCCCTGACACGCCAGCAGGTTTACTTGCTCAGTGTAAAATTAAGTGGATCTCAACTTGTCAGCTGTGACCTTTAGGAGCTCCTGCACAATAGGGAAAAGAAATCAGCCCTCATTCACCCTGAGTGTTTGGAGAGGGCAGGCAGCAGGCAGCGCAGGAAATGCCAGAGGCTCCTTGCATAAACCAACTGTAAAAGCTGGCACAAAGGCCAGGGGGCCTGAATGCCGTGGTCGTGGGTGGAAAGCACCATCCCTGTGGGCTCCACAGCTTCTGCGTTGGCACTTGGTGGCTCTTCTCACACAGTCTTTTGCTGGCTGCTGCACCCAGGACCAGCCTGGAGAAGGACAAGGAGCTGGAGCCAGCAGCAGGGGGACAGCAAGCTCAGGCTGGTGGTGGCAGCTGAAGGCAGGCAGAGGCACAGTGCCCAGTTGCAATGCTGTTTCAGTTAGGGCCATCTGTCACGTGCTGATGTCAGTGGGAGTTTTTCCATAAATGGCTGTGGTTTTGTAGTCTGACTCTTTTGTATGTTTTTGGCCTTGGGTTTTTGGGTTTTGGTTTGTTTTTTTTTTTTAACCTTTGCGTGCTACTAATTGTCACAGCAAGTACACAATAACCCAACGGCACTCGAGGGTCACTCGTGGTGGCTTGGGGAACTCTCTTTTCTCAGTGGCACAGAGGAGGATTTGCCATCAGCCTTGTCTTTTCCTCCCACCCCTTGTCTCCACAACATCAGCTGGCCCTATAAGGTCAAGGAAAGCACTTACCAGGGACACCTGGTATCGCAGCACCTTGAGGTGATTCTCTAGCATCTTAATTATATTTTTCCGGGGAGGCTTTGGAAACAGTGAAAAGCAGTTCTGAAGAGAGTCTTCAACGAAGCCAAAACCATTATAGGGAGGAATTACCTGCATCCAGAGGAGATATCAAGCATAAACAGCCAAAACTAACAACAAGATGATATTTGCAAGGTTGCTTGTCAGAAAACATCTGTTTGGATAGAAAACTTCCATCACCAGGTAGCAATAGCTGTGAAATCCTGCCCAGTAGAGACACTACTAGCCCAGCCATGTGTTGGATCCCTAGCTTATGGAAAATATTTAAGAAAATCTGAAATTCAGAAAGCCAGGTAATTTCTCAGAATAAAGAGACTATGGCTCTACTAATAACAAAACCTTCCTGTGCACAGGAACTCAATCATCTCTGTGGTTACACTGTTATCCCAATGCCCAGCATGTTTATGGTATAGGCCAGCTAGTTCTTCAAACCATTCCTAAGATCAATTTGGGAGGTAACAAGGGCTGTGACTGTCCCCAGTAGGCAGTTTGGACCTGCCAACCCTGTTCTGGAGGGTGAGGGAGAGTTTCGTAGTATGAGTGCAGCCAGACTGTGCCAGTTGGCTTCCCAGCCAAAAACAAACCCTGACACTGTTTAATTTTCTAGTGTAGACATAACCGAAGTTCTATCACCATTAGCAAGTGATTTGTCCTTTACAACATTAGAAATCAACAGTTTCAGAGGACTTTCACTTTAATATTCATTATGACTATTATTGCCTTGTCTTTTTTAAGTTATCTACTCTTTTCTATAGGCTGAACGTGTTTATTATAGTTTCTTACTAGGCTGAACCTACTGTATATTCATAATATTCATTATGACTATTATTGCCTTGTCTTTTTTAAGTTATCTACTCTTTTCTATAGGCTGAACGTGTTTATTATAGTTTCTTACTAGGCTGAACTATACTGTAAGAACTTATGATTGCTTCCTTCCATCCCATCCTTTGAGGAATTGTTTGCAGTACCTGTGGAACTTCCTCAAGTGGTTTCTTGTTTACTTCCACTGGCTGGAAGTCTGTGATGCCAAATTTGTCACGATAGAAGTTTCGGGTGAACTCATCGCAATCGTAGATGAAGAAGGTGCGTCCAAGGAGGGTGGTAGATTTGCCAACAGCAAAATCTTTAGCTGTGAACCACTCAAGTACCTCGTGGTCAGAGATCTCCAGCACACAGCTCGGGAAGGTCTCTAAGGACAAGGGAGCAAAAGGAAAAATAAATCCATCAGGTCAATGTTAACTTTTCCTGGGGAAAAGGGAAACAAAAGCAAACTGTTGGTACTGCTGTCCTGCCACTGTTTCCCAAAAGATAAAGAATTTAGTGATCATTTAAAGAACTTTTCTTTGGCCAAAACCCAACACCGCTTGGAGTGTTCTCAGCAATTCAGTGGTATCTACCCACCAAGACACTTCAGCACAGATTTTTCTGGCAACTCTAAACTTACTTTTCTTGTCCACTAAGGTTTTGGGCAAGCGTCGGCGTCCTATTAGTATTGGGAACGGGTCTCTACCATCATTTTGCTTGTGGACTTCCCGAACCTCCACTGTGTCATCTGCCAAATAGTAATGGATGATGAAAGGTCGATTCTCACCAAACATGTTGTGAGTGTCATCCCACATGGCGTAGAAGCGAAGGACCTGGGGTGAAGAAAAAGGAGCCAGAGAAAACAACCATGAATTACAGAATCACAGAATCACAGAATCTTCTAGGTTGGAAGGGACCTTAAAGATCATCTTGTCCAACCGTCAACCTAACTGACAAAAATAGACACCCACACAACAAACAAGGAGCATCATCACTAAACCATGCCTCCCAGCACTTCATCAACCCGTCTTTTGAACACCTCCAGGGATGGTGCCTCAACCACCTCCCTGGGCAGCCCATTCCAATGGCTGAGAACCCTTTCCGTGAAAAAATTTTTCCTAATATCCAGCCTGAACCTCCCCTGGTGCAACTTGAGGCCATTTCCTCTTGTCCTGTCGCCTGTGACTTGAGAAAAGAGACCGACCCCCACCTCTCTACACCCTCCTTTCAGGTAGTTGTAGAGAGCAATGAGGTCTCCCCTCAGCCTCCTCTTCTCCAGGCTGAATAACCCCAGCTCCCTCAGCCTCTCCTCATAAGACTTATTCTCCAGACCCCTCACCATCTTTGTCGCCCTTCTCTGGACCCGCTCCAGCACCTCAATGTCTTTTTTATGGCAGGGGGCCCAAAACTGGACACAGTACTCAAGGTGAGGCCTCACCAGTGCCTCACCAGTCATTAGTAATTAGAATTACTAATGCTTTGTCTGAAGGAAGTGGGTTGAAATGAGTCGGGTGATTGGAGGCATCTCTGCAATCTTCTCTGCCAGGTATAGAAGAACCAAGCCCTTTTACTGTGGGTACTGGGATGAACGGGTGGTTGAGGCAGCAGTGGGAAGGGCAGCAGGGGTCTGGAGAGCTGGACAGGCCTGGCTTTCCTTGAAATCAGAGAGTGAGAGAGAACAGTTTATGCTAAGGCAAGAAACTTAGTTCAGGAAGCATGAAGAAAAATGGGAAAGGAGTTACTGATTAAAGAGTAGCAGAAAATAATTGCCAAGGGATAAGTAGGGAAGTTATTTTTATAATGAAACTTAACACAGCAAGACAGAATCTTGTTTTGACTCTTAAACCTCTCAGAGGTTTCAAAGCCAATTCTTTACTACTGTCATGCTGAAGAAGGCAGAAAGGAAGGCACTTGGCAGTCCTGGGGAGGCTACATTCACTGCAGACCCCATTTTATTTCTGCTGAGTAGAAATATCATCTAGAAATGCCACAGAAATAAAACTCTTCACACTGCAATGCTCAAGAACAACCTGGTCTAGAGGGAGGTGTCCCTGGTCTTGGCAGCGGGGTTGGAACTGGGTGATCTTTAAGGTCCCATCCAACCCAAACCATCCAATGATTCTCTGATTCTATAGGTTCCCCCAGGTACAGCTCCTAAACAGGGAGCCCAAGAGCAGGCAGAGTTGGCCCAGCACAGATTTGAGTCACTAAGGCTAAACTGGCAGTAAAATGGCAGGCATGGCCCAGCTTGCATCCACACAGCAAAACTGTCACCTCCCCTCAAAACAGGAGGACCATATCCAAAGCCACAACTGGATATGACCCTGACCTGTGCTAACAAACACCTAGGTGACAGGCAGGAACTGTTTGATCGATAGCTGGCCAGGGACAACACGTAGAACTCAGGTTGTGTCCTGGCTCTGTTTTATTCTCTAGTATAGATGTAGTCTATAGGGTTTCTTAATTTGTTGCTAAATGAAGAGGGTCCAGAGGATCAAGGAGGAGAGCATTAGTCAACTGTGTGCAGAGGGAGAACTCAGTCAGAGGAAGAAGCACCTGTATTTGTCTGAAATTGTCCACTCTGGCACCTGGCATCAGTGTTTTGGTGTAAGAGAGGAGTGGATGCTGCATGCCCATTTGTTTTAGCACTGCATCTGGCCCTATCTTCTAACATCCCGAGGCAGGTGGCTTATCTCACCCCAACAGAAGGCAAGAGAGAGAGGGAGGATCTGCAATCCAAAGAGAAGCTGCTCACAAGGCCCAAAGCCCAGTAAAAAGATAAAATATTTTCTTTCCTACAAAAGCCAAGAAAGGAGCAGAACAGGAGTCGGTTCAGTGGACTGAGATTTTTTTAGAATCACAAAACTTGGGTTTCAATAACACTTACAGTCTGTGCTGTGGGTAATCCCTACCAGACCTCTCACCTGCTTGTCGTAGGTCAGAAACTGTTTGAGCTGGTCGAAATCTGAGGGTGTGACGAACTGGCGTGTGGGCTTTCGCCGCAGTTCGGTGTAAGGATCAAAAACCATTTCCTCTGGAGGGTTCAGTTCAATTCCTTGGCTCTCCAGGAACACCTAGGAAAAGTCATCTAAGGTATTAGTGCTGCCTTGAGTTCTGAAGGTAATTAGAGATTCCAGATGAGATGAGCGTTGACAGAACACTACTCACAGGCCACCAGGCTGCAGGAGTATCGCTTCTACTGCAATAGCAAATACTATAAAAGATGACCAAGATGTTTCTCTTTAAGCTTTGCTCGCCCTTTAATTACTTAGGGCAGTCCTGTCCTCAGCATCCTAAGTCAGATTTTACTTGATCTCAAGTTTTCCTTGGCCTTAGGGCTTTAAATGAAGGAAAACTGTCAGTAGATCTCCTTTTTGTCAATGAAAAAGAGTAAATTAGTGCATAACTGTGGACATAGTCAGTCTGAATTTGCAAGAGACCTAGGGCTCCCCAATGGGCTCAGCATTTATGGCCTCAAGTTGCGCCAGGGGAGGTTCAGGCTGGATATTAGGAAAAATTTTTTCACCTAAAGGGTTATCAGCCATTGGAATGGGCTGCCCAGGGAGGTGGTTGAGGCCCCATCCCTGGAGGTGTTCAAAAGATGGGTTGATGTAGTGCTGGGAGGTATGGTTTAGTGATGGTGTTGCTTTTTGTTTGTTGTGTGGGTGTCTATTTTTGTCAGTTGGGTTGACGGTTGGACAAGATGATCTTTAAGGTCCCTTCCAACCTAGAAGATTCTGTGATTCTGTGATATGTCAGCCCATGGATGTTAGCAGTACCCATACCAGGCCCACCAAAGCCCTTCAGACCACGGGGATATGTGCCAGACTGGCAGCTCCAGTCCTTCTTTCAGGAGGAGTACTTTTCCTTCAGAAAGAGGACAATGTTTGTCGATGAAGAGATTTTTTGCTTGCCTCGGAAGCATCAACAAACTCTGGGGTATTACTTGTGTACTCACATCAGTCACTCAAAACGATCAGTCAATGGATTTCTTCCCTTTTGGGCCTTGGGAAATGGCCCATGAAAACATTCAGCCCAGGAAGCACCTATGCAAACATCTCCAACAGGCGTGTGAGATCACCCTGAGGACTCACAAGGCAGGCTCACACTTCCAGACTCACTATTTTCTCATCTGGAGGATGCCAGTTAATGATGGCTTTGAGATGCAGACCCATCTAGCTCATTTCGTGTTCCCCATCAAACAGCCAAAATTAACATGAGAACCAGCTCTTTATTTAATGTCAACTGACTGACCAGCAGAGCTGGCCCCACGTGTTCTCAACAGCCCCATATATATCAATATATTACACATGCTTGGGAAGATTCCTGGGCACTGAGGCCAACGGGGAAGGAACCACGTGCATCTAAACCCTCTCAGCCTCCAGGACAGGTTGGCTGCACGTAACTCACCTATTGGCAATGGTCCCTGGAGCATTCTAACTGCTGGACTGCTCCTGGGAATTGCTTGGAAGAATCATAGTTGACCAAGGCTGAGATTATACTGGGGACAACCTAACAGGATACCACTCTACTGGTATTTTTTTATTATTTGTTATTGGATTGTTATTATTTCATTTACTGGTACAGAAATAGCCAGAAATAGCAACACAGGCAATGAGTAAGCTCTCTTAGAAAGGTCAGTTCATACCACGATTCTCAACCCACAGATCATGACTGCTCTTCTGGCTTGGCTGTAGATGGGTGCAGAGTTACTGACTGCATTCCCTTCCCCTATTCTTAACAGAGGAGTATGAAGTCAGAAAAGAGTTAGGATCAGTAATTTTCCGCTCACGTACGCACAATGTTTCATCCAGACTCTACAGAAATGTGTATAGAATTTGTGTTGTAAGGGGAAGTCCTGAGGATGGACTCCCAGTGGTCCTGGGGCAAAAATACTGAGCAATTAATACGCCCTCAGCAAATATCATACCTTGAACCCTACATTGATCTGAAGAATCACAGAATCACAGAATCTTCTAGGTTGGAAGGGACCTTAAAGATCATCTTGTCCAACCATCAACCTAACTGACAAAAATAGACACCCACACAACAAACAAGGAGCATCATCATCACCAAACCATACCTCCCAGCACTACATCAACCTGTCTTTTGAACACCTCCAGGGATGGTGCCTCAACCACCTCCCTGGGCAGCCCATTCCAATGGCTGAGAACCCTTTCCGTGAAAAAATGTTTCCTAATATCCAGCCTGAACCTCCCCTGGTGTAACTTGAGGCCATTTCCTCTTGTCCTGTTGCCTGTGACTTGAGAAAAGAGACCGACCCCCATCTCCCTACACCCTCCTTTCAGGTAGTTGTAGAGAGCAATAAGGTCTCCCCTCAGCCTCCTCTTCTCCAGGCTGAACACCCCTAGCTCCCTCAGCCTCTCCTCATAAGACTTATTCTCCAGACCCCTCACCATCTTTGTCGCCCTTCTCTGGACCAGCTCCAGCACCTCAATGTCTTTTTTATGGTAGGGGGCCCAAAACTGGACACAGTACTCAAGGTGAGGCCTCACCAGTGCCCAGTACAGGGGGACAATCACCTCTCGGGCCCTACTCGCCACGCTGTTCCTGATACAGGCCAGGATGCTGTTGGCTTTCTTGGCCACCTGGGCACACTGCTGGGCACAAGGAAGTCTTCACAAAAAGCAAAGTGAAAGACTGCAGACAACCCTATTGTGAAAGCTACAGATGCAGATTACTGGACTCTACCAGGTCTGTCCAGCCATAACTCCCTGGATTCTTGATGTCAGTGCTCTCTGTGTGAGCAAAACACACCTGTGTGAAGAGGTCACAGTCGACTATGCGATACGTCCTGCCGTAGATGGTGATGTTCATGCCCCGATTCAGATCTTTCCAGTGGTAAGGATCCCCATGGTTATTCTTGGGTACTCGGTGGCGTCTGACAAGTTTGCCTTGAGGAAGACCAGAGTTGGGCACAACAGGCTCTATGACGGACATGCTGTCATCTTCCAAGAAGTAATAGATATGCACTTGGCGGATCCGGTAATGCTCTTCTGCAGAGAGAGGAACGTCTTCCTGGAAATAGGCATCAAACTTCAAAACCTGCCAAATGGGGAATTTACCAAAGGGAGAAAGAGAGAAACAGTTTGAACACCACAATTAGTCTACTATTTCTTTGTAATAGGCTTTGGCAATGCAAATTTACTGGATTGTAATCTATAAAATCACCCAAAGCCAAATGTAGCCTAATCTGTGACTGGTGGCAGAGACATGGCGAGGGCTTTTATCAAAACCTGCATTTTGCAAATTTGGTACAGGTGTTACAAATACAGCCTTTTCCCTACTCCTCCTTGATCACCTGCTGCCAAGGGCTCAGTTACTGCCAATAATCTAGTTTTCTGACATGCACGGCTTTCTTTACTATTGTCAGCTTTGCAGACTAATCAAGCCTTGCAGACTAGTCAAGCCTTGCATACTCAGCCTACACCAGCCCACAGACCTCAGGAATTAAGTGATGATAAAGCCAGCAAGTCCCTGCTATCCAGCATAGGTGCTTCAAAAAGTGCTCTAAAAAGGGTCTTCCCCCAGCAGTACTGAGGCTCCTGCTGCTCCTTTGGCTTGAATTAAGGGGCAGAGAAGTATCTGACAGATTAAACGGCAACATCTACGTTACTCCAAAGGAATAGCCTCGGTAATTAACACAGCACATCTGTTCCCCAGACTGTCTCACAGATGGGCTGAGGGTTGGCTGCCTTTTCCAAGCCCTGCACACGCTCGGGTCTGCTGAGCCTCACGCTCTCCACAGTGACTGCCCTGTCCCAGCACTCAGAAAATCGAGGGTGAGCTCAGGAACTGCTCAGAGCAGACACAAAGCCACCTCCGAGTCCCATACAATCACCAAGATACAGCACAGGGAGCACTAAGGGAGCAACGCAGACTGTAACACGCTGTGATGACAAACACGAGCATAAATAGACCACAGTTTAACAGTCTAACAAGGTCCCCGTTGCAGACCGTCCTTTACAGTTTAAGCTCAGTTGCCATCTCAATATAGATTTGGAAAGGCAGAGGGCCAGGCTGTGGTTTACAGGGCAACGGTTATAAACTGAAGCTTTTCAGAGTTAATCAAACTTCTTTTCCAAACGCCTGCTGGAAAAGCTCTAGCGTAACTTGTGGGGAATGTCTTACATCGTTTACGTATTATAATCCTCCTCCCGAGCAAAGAAAGCCTCTTTCAGTCTGGGGTTCAGCTGTCTCTGACTAAGGGCTCTGGCATCTGAAAACTGCTGTACGCTGTCCCGTCAACCCTGGAGCTGACTGTTTATGTCTCCGGACTTGGCCGGCGATATTCCTGGAATAAGCTTCTTTCTACCTTTTTGTCAAAAGCCACGTGTGCTGGAACGAAGCCTGAAGGTGGAGCCTCCTTGGCCGGCCCGTAGGTCAGCGTGGGTCTCACGTTGGATAATTCATCTAATTCAGCTTGAGAAAGCTGATTCACGTACAACCGCTCCCCGCCGATCCCCACCGTCGGCAGCCGAAAAAAGGCATATCCTTTTCTGTAGCCCAGCGTCTGGGACCGATGGAAAGACGTTTTCTGTGGAAGGAAATCCAGCTGTTAAAATACTGCACTTAGTAGGTACAGTCACTGAAAGCACAGAAAAACAGTAAAAGAGTGTAATATGCAGAACGCTCTCCTCCCCCCCCCATTCCCCCCCCCCATTTTATTACAACCTACTGCAGCAGTTATTTACAATCAGATTTTAGACTTAGATCAAGAAAAACAGTAAGAAGCTGAAGGAATAAAGCATCAGAGTGAACACAGAACCGACACAGATTCCCCAAGAGCTTTAATTGCTTCATTTCCCTATTGCCACCATTCTCAGTGCACAGAATGGGGTGACAGCATTTTCTCTGCCCCAGTATTTCTCTCACAAACTCTTTGTTCCCTACTCTGTGTTGTGACAGCACAGAGCACCACGGGACCTCACTCTGTTGTTGCCTCACGGGGCTCCCTTGACTCTTACACCCTGTGCACCGTCCGTGTTTTCCATCACTATTTATTTTGTTAGCCCTCTCCTGGGGATGACAGCCACAGGATTTTGCTTTGCTGGGCTAAACCAAGGTGTGTCGTGCTCACAGAAGGGAGATTATGAAATGTACCAAAGCACAGTCACCATTTCACCACCTCTCTCCAGTTTTTGCAAGGGTCACACAGGCAGCTGAAATTATTCCATTCCATTCTATCCTAACCACAGTGTAAGACCCTATAGCACATTAATGAGAAGCCTTATAAGACAAGAATAATTCTATCTGTGTAAGCACACCTGTTTTTTTTTTCCTTTTGTTGGTTTAACCTTGGTTTGGAGCTTCTCGGAGCCTTTCATCTATCTTTGCTATCTACCTGACACCAGCTACTGAGCCATTCTTCAAGCTAAATAATCATCCAGGCACAAGAAGGTCCCTGCTTTGCTTAAGGACACACCACAAGAAAATGTCTGCTAAATAATTATCCAGATGGTACAAGAAGGTGCCTGCTTTGCTTAAGGACACACCACAAGAAAATGTCAGCGAATAGGACCCAATCTCTGTCAGCCCAGTCCTGTTCTTCACTACTGAAGTAATCACAGAAACATAATCAAGATTAGGATCAGACTTGAGTGACGCCAAGCTACTCGACTTGTAGAATCCACTGTGCCTGGTCCCTCACCTGCAACCCTGAAAGTATTTAAAATACACATCCCACTGGGCTTTCAACACTTAACGCTCCAGAGAAAGCAGGAGAAATCTTGAGTCCCTACTAATAAAATCCCTGACTTTACCTTGCCTTTTGCCAAGTAAAACAGAGTTGTACGCATTTCTAGTGCTGAAGGAACAAGCTTCAGCTCCTTTTACAGACCCAGACTTGCAATCAGTCCAACCTCAGGCGTATGAACCACTTCTCCCCCTCTGCTCTCACCCTTCATGGTTAAGCCTCTAATCTTATTTATACCTTCAAGGCCCCACTTGAATTTCACATAATTGCCTGGTACTAATTAAACTGGTACTACGGATCTTGCAGTGCTGTGGACAGAGCAGTGAGGAAAAAAGGTTCAGGTGAAAACAAGAGAGTTTACTGAAGAGATGTTAACAGAATGTCTTACAAACATCATATCCTAACCACAGTGTAAGACCCTATAGCACATTAATGAGAAGCCTTATAAGACAAGAATAATTCTATCTGTGTAAGCACACCTGTTTTTTTTTTCCTTTTGTTGGTTTAACCTTGGTTTGGAGCTTCTCGGAGCCTTTCATCTATCTTTGCTATCTACCTGACACCAGCTACTGAGCCATTCTTCAAGCTAAATAATCATCCAGGCACAAGAAGGTCCCTGCTTTGCTTAAGGACACACCACAAGAAAATGTCAGCGAATAGGACCCAATCTCTGTCAGCCCAGTCCTGTTCTTCACTACTGAAGTAATCACAGAAACATAATCAAGATTAGGATCAGACTTGAGTGACGCCAAGCTACTCGACTTGTAGAATCCACTGTGCCTGGTCCCTCACCTGCAACCCTGAAAGTATTTAAAATACACATCCCACTGGGCTTTCAACACTTAACGCTCCAGAGAAAGCAGGAGAAATCTTGAGTCCCTACTAATAAAATCCCTGACTTTACCTTGCCTTTTGCCAAGTAAAACAGAGTTGTACGCATTTCTAGTGCTGAAGGAACAAGCTTCAGCTCCTTTTACAGACCCAGACTTGCAATCAGTCCAACCTCAGGCGTATGAACCACTTCTCCCCCTCTGCTCTCACCCTTCATGGTTAAGCCTCTAATCTTATTTATACCTTCAAGGCCCCACTTGAATTTCACATAATTGCCTGGTACTAATTAAACTGGTACTACGGATCTTGCAGTGCTGTGGACAGAGCAGTGAGGAAAAAAGGTTCAGGTGAAAACAAGAGAGTTTACTGAAGAGATGTTAACAGAATGTCTTACAAACATCAGTCCTGCCACAGAACTACTATTTCCTTCTGTTAAATAAATACCAAGGGAAAGCTGTGGGGAAAAAAAAAATCAAGGAAAACCAGGAAGTTTGGCTTTAAATTGGGCAATATCAGTGTTGTCAGAAGTGCATGGGCTTTTATGGCCCACAGCGGCTCATAATCAAGATTAGGACCAGACTTGAGTGACACCAAGCTACTCAACTTGGAGAGTCCACTGTGCCTGGTCCCTCACCTGCAACCCTGAAAGTATTTAAAATAACACATCCCACTGGGCTTTCAACACTTAACGCTCCAGAGAAAGCAGGAGAAATTGTGAGTCCCTACTAATAAAATCCCTGATTTTACCTTGCCTTTTGCCAAGTAAAACAGAATTGTACGCATTTCTGGTGCTGAAGGAACAAGCTTCAGCTCCTTTTACAGACCCAGACTTGCAATCAGTCCAACCTCAGGCGTATGAACCACTTCTCCCCCTCTGCTCTCACCCTTCATGGTTAAGCCTCTAATCTTATTTATACCTTCAAGGCCCCACTTGAATTTCACATAATTGCCTGGTACTAATTAAACTGGTACTACGGATCTTGCAGTGCTGTGGACAGAGCAGTGAGGAAAAAAGGTTCAGGTGAAAACAAGAGAGTTTACTGAAGAGATGTTAACAGAATGTCTTACAAACATCAGTCCTGCCACAGAACTACTATTTCCTTCTGTTAAATAAATACCAAGGGAAAGCTGTGGGGAAAAAAAAAATCAAGGAAAACCAGGAAGTTTGGCTTTAAATTGGGCAATATCAGTGTTGTCAGAAGTGCATGGGCTTTTATGGCCCACAGCGGCCTAAAGAAAGCACCTCATAAACTCATAAGACTCTCAAAGTCAATAGGCTCTCCCAAGTGAGCATGGATGCCAGATAACATCTCACAGTATCAGGTGAGTAACACAAATTTAAAAGGGAAAACCCCCAGAATGTAAACTCCTGATCTCAGTTGCTGCCAGTCCATATCTGAAGAAATCCCACTGAATTAAATCCTTCTTTTAAACAAGTCTATAACATTTCCTACAAAGGACTTTCCCCCTCCCAGTGTCTTTGTTCCTCTGTCACACAAACACTAAGCAATAACAACACCATTTTATTTGGACACAGGAGTTTTCTTCAGCACTTCTCAGCATTCACTTGGAAAACAAGTATCGCTATGCCCATTTTACAGACTGGAAAATTGAGGCAAAGTGAGTTGGGCTACTCACTAGGACTCATCTTGAGGAACACTGCAAAGCCATTTCTGGCGTCCAGATCTCCTTAAAATATTACTAACACTTCAAATTATTCTGAAATAATGCTCTGCTCTGCTAAGTCCCATGGGTGTTTCTTACATACACACAGCACTGCTGAAGTCAGTAGAAGCATTCACATGACTACAGCAGGCAGGATTTTACTGATAGAGGAAATAATATTTTGCTTGGGGGAGAAATTTGCATTGCAGATTTCTGAGATGTTACAAATGATATCGAGCAAATAATATTATTAAGATGAGAATAATTTTGAGATAACCTTTATTACTGCATGATTAAGAGTATTCGTTATGAGTGAATGGCTCCACTTCCTGTTGAAGAACTCAGCTGGCACTGACATAGAAAATAGTTTGACCGCTCATGCTGGAAGGCACCAGTAAGACCAGTACAGAGACAATTTATCCTTGGGTAATCCTAATCCACACACAAGCAGAATAAAGAAAATAGAGGGTCCTATTTAGGAAAACAGAGAAAACTGGGTTCTCACAAAAGCATCCAGAGTGATCTGGACTGGGTTTTCTAAAGCCCTTCATGACACAGCCCTTGTCAAGAGCACATCATGTCAAGAGCACAACTATCAAACAGGAATTAGTGACAATACCACCACTGATCTCAGAAACAGAGGAGAATATCACCTGAAGGGAGCACTAATCTCTTCAGTGGTGTTAAGATCTTTTAGAGGTTCCTCCCCACTCCATCTTAGGAGCAATCAAGAGATACAGAAATATTGTAGTGTCCCCTAGAAATATCAAGAGCATTGTGGTGGCAGAAGATAGAAGGGGAGCTTTCCTCTTTTGGGAGAATAAGCATTTCCACTGAAACATCAAATAAGCATGAAGCCCGTGTCCCAGGAAGTTACGTGATCCGGGAAGAGTAGAGTGGGATGACCTGCCGTGGGGCTCACCATCCCTTGAGAAGATTTGCCAAAGGGTAAACTGGATTCTCTTCTCTAGAGCACAATCTAGAGGACATATCAGGAAGACATGGAAGTACTTGTTCTGGAGGTGTCAGTTTTCAATGGGAATATCAAGGATAAGTACTGTCCCAATATATGGGTTTTTTGTTTGTTTTTTTTTGCAGGAGGGCATGTCCCATGTCAAATATTAACGTACAAGTACATGAGGTTCCTTATCCTGCAACACCAAAGCATACTGGGGACCTGTTTTCCCAATGACCAGGCAACTTGGAGGTATTGGGAAGGAGGAGAGGGAAGAGGGGGCCTCACTTGGAACACTGAGCCTTATGGAAAGGGAGGAACCTGTTCTTAAGGATACTAAACTCCAGGGAAATGTAAGGCATGGCCTGGTATAGATCAGGCCTGTTCCCTACAAAATTCTGGGAGCACCACTTCTGAGGGGAGCAGTCAGTGTGTTGGTTTCTCACACTGACATTAGTAGCACTGTGTTGAAGTTGAGCAATGATTTCAAGACTCAAGATATTAGTTCCCTGGGGAGAAGGAAGAGCAGAGCTATCAGCTGCTCTGAAACAGTTCTGGAAGGAACTCGGGGAGTATCAGTTCTCATCTGTGGTACTGCTTCCTCAAGATGGTGTTGGAAGGATCCGGTGTTATCAGATCCTCAGTGAGTGGGCCACTGGGAATGGGGAAAAGGAAAGCTTGCTTCCTCATTTAGGTGCCAATTCAGGTGCGGAGGATGAGGATGAGGGTAACACTACTTCTTCCAAGGAACCTGGGAGAAGCTGAGGGGTTCTCATTTCCTTGGCAGGATCCTGGAGGTGGTGGTAGTATTAGTTCTATGGAGGTTTATCAGTTCTCAGTTTACCAGTTTTCAGGGGTTATCAGATGGGTGCAAGATGCAATGGGTTCCTTGGGGACAAGATTAAGAGTACCAAGTACCCTGGAGGGTGGGCTCAGGGATACCTGAACCCCTGGGAGCAGATTTTTAATGACACTGGGAGAACTTAGGGAGTATCAGGTCTGTTGTGTGTGGGGTCAGGAGACATCAGGTGTGTTTGGAGAGTTCAGGTCACCCAGAAGTGAGTTCAGCAGATATTTGTTGGCTTTGGGAAACTTCAAGTTCTCTGGGAGAGAGTTCAGTGGGTATTAGGTCTGCTGGGGAGCATCAAGTGAGTTTACAGGGCACTAGGTTCCTTGGGAGTCACTTCACAGGGCACCAGGTCCCCTGAAGGGTGTGAGTTTAAAGGATTTGAAGGTTCCCAGGATATGGGTTCACAAGACACCAAGTCCCCTCAGAGAAATTAAGTGAATTTGGGAGGTGCCAGACCTCTTGGGCGAATTAGACGGTGGTGTGAGGGAACAGATAGTTCCCTCAAGGTGGGTTTAGGGGGTAACATGTCCCCTGGGGGAATATTAAGTGATATCAGCTCTCCTGAGGAGTTAGAAGAGGGGATGAAGGAGTACCAGGTTCCCTGGAGGTGTGTTCATGGGGGGAGCTGGACAGGGTGTCGGTCACCGACGGGACCCTGAAGCAGGTGGGGGGTGTAGAAGGGGGATTCTCAGAGAAATTAAGTGAATTTGGGAGGTGCCAGACCTCTTGGGCGAATTAGACGGCGGTGTGAGGGAACAGATGGTTCCCTCGGGGTGGGTTTAGGGGGTAACATGTCCCCTGGGGGAATATTAAATGATATCAGGTCTCCTGAGGAGTTAGAGGAGGGGATGAAGGAGTACTGAGTTCCCTCGGGGTGGGTTTAGGGGGTAACATGTCCCCTGGGGGGATATTAAGTGATATCAGGTCTCCTGAGGAGTTAGAGGAGGGGATGAAGGAGTACCGGGTTCCCTGGAGGTGTGTTCAAGGGGGGAGTTGGACAGGGTGTCGGTCACCGATGGGACCCTGAAGCAGGTGGGGGGATGTAGAAGGGGGATTCTCAGGGGGGGCTCTCGGAGGGGTTTGTGCTAGGCCAGGCCGGGCCAGGCCGGGGAAATAGGGGCAGAGAGTCCCCGGGAGGACGGCTGCGCTCACCATGGGGTCCCTGAAGGCGTAGCCTGGGAGGAAGGGCAGGCCCGGCCACGGTTCTGAGCTCATGGTGGCGGCGGCGGCGGCGGCGCTCCCGCCCCGGGCCCCGGCGACGCCGTCTCCACGGCAACGGCCGGCGCGGGCCGTGCGCAGGCGCGGCGGGGCGGTTGCGCGTGTGCGTTGGGCCGGGCGGAGCCCCCCCCTCCCGCGCATGCGCGGTGAGCGCAGGGAGGGGTTGCCATGGCAACGGGAGGGCGGGAACGCGCTTGGTGGGGCCCGTCCGAGCGGCGGGAGGGGGCCGGGGCGGCCAGGTCACTCCCGAAGGGCTGGGAAAGGGGGGTTTTCAGGATGCCCTTGTCCCCACAGTGTGGAAAAGAAGCAGTCCCGGGAGCAGTGGGAAGAATTAATCCTGTTTTCTTAGGGATTTGAGCGCTCTTTGTCCCCGCAGTGTGGAAAAGAAGCAGCCCCGGGAGCAGTGGGAAGGATTAATCCTGTTTTCTTAGGGATTTGAGCGCTCTTCGGCCTGCTCCGGCACAGGCCGCCGCCATCTTCCTCCCTCCTCCCCCCTCACGCCTAGAATGAGGGAGGTTCAGCTTCCCACAGAGTAAACTCGGCATTGCCTCTGGCAGGGCCTGGCTCCCTTGGCACAGCTGGGCTGGGTCTGTGCTATTAACATTTCCAAAACGGGTGGTGGCAATCCAGGCCGCTTTTGGAGAGTTTTGCCTGCCCTCTGGTGTGTCCAGGGAGAGGAAACCCCTCCAAATCCATACCTGAAGTCCTCAAAACATTTTAACAGAAGTGATTTTGCTGGTTTATTATGTATATACTATATATATATTAGCTGTGAAATAGTGTGTTCTCTCATACGTAGCACTGACATACTTCGTCTCTTTTAAACACAATTTTTCTCTTTCTGAAGAAAGCAGCAAAAAGAAGCAGCTGGGGGGGGGAATGTTGTATCAAGGAAAAGGTGCTTGTGCAAAAGTCACTCCCAAACCTAAGAGATTAAAGAAAGCCAAGCCAATCATCACAGAAAGGAAAAAAAAAAAAAAAAAAAGTTTTTTGTATGCCTTTCCCTTGGTCTCTTTATCAAGGGTACACAAGACAGGCCAGGCTGCGATTCAAGGGCAGGCAGCAGGATCTGAGAGTTTTTGTAAGCAGAAGTCGAGCAGAGAGAAATGCAGCCAGACCGTCTGTCTAAGCACGGTGTGGGAGAGAGAAGAAAGCCAGGCGGTGGGAGATAAAAGAATGAGTCTGGTGATGAGCTTAGAAAGGAAAATAACAGATTGAAGGCCAAGCCGGGCTGAAAGAGCCGGATCCGAAAGACGGCAAGCTGCTAATGTGACTGCTGACTCAGATGCAGGTGCTGGGACAGAAGCGCTCTCTTTGATTTCTCCTAACATCCAAGCACTCTTTAGCAGGTTTCTTGAACTTAGTGACAGCCAGAACCTTCCTCAGAGAAGGAGACTTGCCTCTGTGGCCCATGGGTCATCCTCTAGGAGAGTGACTACAACTTTTTAACAAAGCTGTGTGTGGCCATGCACAGCTTGCAATGGGGCAGGAGCGCTGCGATCCCCCTCTTTGCATGAGCAGGAAATTAGGGCCAGGGGATTTATCCAGGGTCACAAAGTAGGATTTTAGGCTCTGGATACGAGCAGGGACAGGATCATAAGACTGTGACCCCAGTGCATTCATCCTGGGTCTTTTAAGGGAGATGGGAATGAAGAAAGAAAGATGAAGGAGAGCCATAGCAGAAGCTGGTACTTTCTTAGGAATAGTGACCACAAAGCAGGAGAGAGGAAGAACGGGGAATAAGGACTGAAGTGGAACTCTGGATTCAGCATCATTTTTGACATCAACTTCTGTACAGACAAGTCCGACTTGCTGAGGTTAAGACAAGCCTCTTTAACCTCCTGCATCCCTACTCTCTATTCGTGAAGGGGAAAAGGAAGTCTGTTTATCAAGATTGCCAATCTCTTATCTGTTTAAGGCTTATGTATTTTAGAGGAAGGACTGTGCTATTATGTGTATAGAAGCTACTGTAATACACAGCAATAAAAAGTCCGGCCTGTGTCTCCTCGTGCAAGAAGAGTAGATGCTTCTGTAGGCCCCGTCTGTGGTCTGGGAGGTCTCTTAAAAAACACTTAGAAGCCCAGGCTTGTTGGCAGTAGGCTCAAATTTGCTACCCAAGTATCCACATGTGCAGGAAACATTCAGGGACTCTCTCCACACCACTTTCTGCACTGCTTTGTCATCGTAGCCAGCATTTGTCCAACGAGACACCCTGATGAAGGATGGATTTTTTCCTTTCTTCCACTCCATCTCTTGGCACCCAAGGGCCAAATACTCAGTACAGGTGTGTTAGAAGGGATAATGCTAAGGAATGAGTTTAGCACTCTTCACTTCCCAGCAAGAGGAACTGGTTTTGGACTGAGAGTAGGTCTTACCTTCAGCCAGAACAAAGCAAAGAACTACAGGATAACGGATAAGCCATCACCGTGAACAGCTGCAGAACTTAAGACACAGCAGGCAGCTTCATGCCTTAAACTTTGGGCATGTTCAGTTCTTTTTCTCCAGGGCTGCTAAGGCGAAGGGCTGGGAAAGGGGGGTTTTCAGGATGCCCTTGTCCCCACAGTGTGGAAAAGAAGCAGTCCCGGGAGCAGTGGGAAGAATTAATCCTGTTTTCTTAGGGATTTGAGCGCTCTTCGGCCTGCTCCGGCACAGGCCGCCGCCATCTTCCTCCCTCCTCCCCCTCACGCCCAGAATGAGGGAGGTTCAGCTTCCCACAGCGTAAATTCGGCATTGCCTCTGGCGGGGCCTGGCTCCCTCGGCACAGCTGGGCTGGGTCTGTGCTAATAACATTTCCAAAACGGGTGGTGGTGGCAATCCAGGCCGCTTTTGGAGAGTTGTGCCTGCCCTCTGGTGTGTCCAGGGAGAGGAAACCCCTCCAAATCCATACCTGAAGTCCTCAAAGCATTTTAACAGAAGTGATTTTGCTGGTTTATTATGTATATACTATATATATATTAGCTGTGAAATAGTGTGTTCTCTCATACGTAGCACTGACATACTTCGTCTCTTTTAAACACAATTTTTCTCTTTCTGAAGAAAGCAGCAAAAAGAAGCAGCTGGGGGGGGGAATGTTGTATCAAGGAAAAGGTGCTTGTGCAAAAGTCACTCCCAAACCTAAGAGATTAAAGAAAGCCAAGCCAATCATCACAGAAAGGAAAAAAAAAAAAAAAAAAAGTTTTTTGTATGCCTTTCCCTTGGTCTCTTTATCAAAGGTACACAAGACAGGCCAGGCTGCGATTCAAGGGCAGGCAGCAGGATCTGAGAGTTTTTGTAAGCAGAAGTCGAGCAGAGAGAAATGCAGCCAGACCGTCTGTCTAAGCACGGTGTGGGAGAGAGAAGAAAGCCAGGCGGTGGGAGATAAAAGAATGAGTCTGGTGATGAGCTTAGAAAGGAAAATAACAGATTGAAGGCCAAGCCGGGCTGAAAGAGCCGGATCCGAAAGACGGCAAGCTGCTAATGTGACTGCTGACTCAGATGCAGGTGCTGGGACAGAAGCGCTCTCTTTGATTTCTCCTAACATCCAAGCACTCTTTAGCAGGTTTCTTGAACTTAGTGACAGCCAGAACCTTCCTCAGAGAAGGAGACTTGCCTCTGTGGCCCATGGGTCATCCTCTAGGAGAGTGACTACAACTTTTTAACAAAGCTGTGTGTGGCCATGCACAGCTTGCAATGGGGCAGGAGCGCTGCGATCCCCCTCTTTGCATGAGCAGGAAATTAGGGCCAGGGGATTTATCCAGGGTCACAAAGTAGGATTTTAGGCTCTGGATACGAGCAGGGACAGGATCATAAGACTGTGACCCCAGTGCATTCATCCTGGGTCTTTTAAGGGAGATGGGAATGAAGAAAGAAAGATGAAGGAGAGCCATAGCAGAAGCTGGTACTTTCTTAGGAATAGTGACCACAAAGCAGGAGAGAGGAAGAACGGGGAATAAGGACTGAAGTGGAACTCAGAACATCTGGATTCAGCATCATCTTTGACATCAACTTCTGTACAGACAAGTCCGACTTGCTGAGGTTAAGACAAACCTCTTTAACCTCCTGCATCCCTACTCTCTATTCGTGAAGGGGAAAAGGAAGTCTGTTTATCAAGATTGCCAATCTCTTATCTGTTTAAGGCTTATGTATTTTAGAGGAATGGATTCAGCATCATTTTTGACATCAACTTCTGTACAGACAAGTCCGACTTGCTGAGGTTAAGACAAGCCTCTTTAACCTCCTGCATCCCTACTCTCTATTCGTGAAGGGGAAAAGGAAGTCTGTTTATCAAGATTGCCAATCTCTTATCTGTTTAAGGCTTATGTATTTTAGAGGAAGGACTGTGCTATTATGTGTATAGAAGCTACTGTAATACACAGCAATAAAAAGTCCGGCCTGTGTCTCCTCGTGCAAGAAGAGTAGATGCTTCTGTAGGCCCCGTCTGTGGTCTGGGAGGTCTCTTAAAAAACACTTAGAAGCCCAGGCTTGTTGGCAGTAGGCTCAAATTTGCTACCCAAGTATCCACATGTGCAGGAAACATTCAGGGACTCTCTCCACACCACTTTCTGCACTGCTTTGTCATCGTAGCCAGCATTTGTCCAACGAGACACCCTGATGAAGGATGGATTTTTTCCTTTCTTCCACTCCATCTCTTGGCACCCAAGGGCCAAATACTCAGTACAGGTGTGTTAGAAGGGATAATGCTAAGGAATGAGTTTAGCAGTCTTCACTTCCCAGCAAGAGGAACTGGTTTTGGACTGAGAGTAGGTCTTACCTTCAGCCAGAACAAAGCAAAGAACTACAGGATAACGGATAAGCCATCACCGTGAACAGCTGCAGAACTTAAGACACAGCAGGCAGCTTCATGCCTTAAACTTTGGGCATGTTCAGTTCTTTTTCTCCAGGGCTGCTAAGGCTCCTCTCTCTGAAGTCAACAGGAGCAGCAGGAAACACTGGGAAGTACTCTTTCCCTGACCCAGTCCTTGAGACCATCTTCAAGAGCTGGTTAACAGAACAAAGAAGGAACCATCTCACTTAGAGCTGTTTGGTAACGCTCTGCCTCAGCCCACGTTATCAGCGAGCAGCAAGGATAAGACCAGATAAAGGTTGCCGTTGGCTAAAAAGAACCTCTTCTGAGGCAACTCGCTAAGGCAATATCTGGTGCTTGAAGTAAAAATCATTACCTTCTCTCGCAGTCTCTCCTCTGTGGCTGGTGACACACAAAATGACCAAAACGAAATACCTTGTTTCTCTGACTTTGAAGCTCTTTTACTTCTTGCATTTGGCTTCACATGCTTTGGACAGGCCAGTTCCCTGTTTCGCTAAGGACCTTCTCTGGCTTTTCGTGCATCAAGGCTGTGTGAGTATATTAGATAACAACGGGCTTGTAGTAAATATGTTCCCTAAAAGACTATCACCAAGTGGTTTCTTCTCAGCATACCACACGTCTCTATTTTTGTTTCTAGTTTAAAAAGTTAACAGCCCTGGTTTTCTATATTTGGTTATTTTCTCCCATTCCTCTGTAGCTTTTACTTCACGGAAACTTAAAACTTTGGCCTAACTCCTTTGGTGAAATCCCTGTCGCTTGCACGAAGGGCGAGACGTCAGCAAAGCACATCCCTCGCTCAGAAATGCAGCTCTTTGCAGAGTTGGCCGATTGCCTCCTTGAAAGGGAGCATTTTTTTCTCTGCTTTCGTGGCACTGGAGGCCTCTCTGTGGCCACAGATGAGGACATCTCGCCCTCTGGTGGGTAAAAACATAACGGTATGGAAGCCTTGGTCTGCATATTAAGAAATATTAATTAAAGTTATTAGTGTGGTGATAATAGAAGGAAAAAGAGCAGGGTTTTAGAGGACTGAAATTCACACCGAATGTATATCCTGGGGGACAGGGTATGTGTGTGATCACAGATCATCTTCCTGGTAAAGAAGGCTTGAAACTAGTTGACTGGAGAGGAAGAGAGTTACCAGCAGCCCTGTCAGAGTGATGGACAAGGCTGATGAGCAGAGGGCCTGGAATGATGTGACAAAAGTCACCAATATGGGTGACACTGTAGTGGGTGTCTGCTACAGGCTGTCCAACCAGGAAGAACAAGTGGATGAGGTTTTCTCCAGGCACATAGGAGCAGTCTTACGTTTACAGGTTCTGGTCTTCATGGGGGACTTCAACCACCCCAGTATCTGCTGGAAGGACAATGTAGCAGGGCATAAGCAAGCCAGGAGGTTCCTGGAGTGCAGTGATAACTTCCTCCTCCAAGTGAGAGAGGAGCTAACAAGGAGAGGTGCTTTGCTGGACACCATACTGACCAACAAGGGTCCTTGAATGGACACATCTATTCACAACTTGGCTACTGAAACTGCAATGCTTTGGGCCAGGCCATCAAATCACTACATACTCACCTGTGACAGAAATTAAGGAAAACAGGACACCAAAATAGATTTGTGGATGATGTGTCAGTGTCAGAGCAGCCATTCTGCACCCCCCTTGTGAAAAGGGAACGAAAATCACTGTTACTGTGAAACCTGGAAAGTTCTTTGAAATGCACAGATAAACCCACACCCTAGTGTTCGTTATTGTTATAATTATTATCCACTCTATAATTATTATCTGCTTTTCTTCCTAATGACTCATAACCTTCTGTAGTTGTGCATTTGGGAATTTCACACCACACCAATCGTTTTACAGTTTTCTTTTTTTTTCTTTTTTTTTCACTATTTTTTTTAAATAATGATCAGTACAGTACAAAGCTTAAAATTTTGTCAATGTTTTCAACAATACAAAGTCAGCAGATGGGAGTTGGGAAGGGGAGGGTTAATAAGTAACACTCATACCCTTCCCTGTTTCCCAGGGGAAAAAAAAATACAAACTCTTTTGTACTTCTCTTTAGTAACAAACAGTGCTTCAAAATCATCTTGTCAGTAAAAGATGTAAATTGCAAGGCACATGATGAACCCTTCCTTGCCTTGTTACACAAATCATTAGGCATAAATACAAGTTTTAAGGCACCTCTCTCCATTCTCCCCTTCTGCTCCCGACACCAAGCAAATCCTGTGGGTGGGGATCAGCTGTTCAGAGCAACCATCGACCAGCAGATGGCAAAGAGGCTGCCTCTGAGCCTCAGGCTCCTTCAGCATGAATCCCAAAAAAGGAATAGCATAAGGCACATCGGGATGAATTTTCAGGAGCTGTCCTGCTCAGATCCAAGTTGCAAGATCTGCAAAAATCCTATTTCGGGACCAGAGATTCTTGAGGGAGAGGGTTAGGACCTCTGTCCCCTCAGGATCTCAGATGTGTTCGACCTTTGGTGGTCAGCTCTTCACCAACCCTGCCACAGGTACACCCCTACCAAGCCATGCCTCCTTAGAGGAATACCAGGATGGAAGGAGGTATGTTCCAAGCAGTGAGTCCAAGGAGAAGGCCCTGAGAAGCTCTCAGACAAGCTGAGCATTTATCACAGAGGCACTTTGACTCTCTTGGGACACAGCCCTGGTCTCCTCTAGATCAACGGCGGGGCTTTCAGGAGGGCATCTTTCCAGTCTTGGACTGGTTGAGGTGCACAGCACCCAGGTTGGCAGCCAGGTGCATAAGGCACAATGGATAAAGTCTGGGAATGAGGGAAAGAAATAAGCTGGTTGGAGGAAGAGGAGGAGGAGGATGGAGAGAGGGATGAAGAAAGCTCCAGTGTTGGTGAGCCCCTTGTGACACAAGGGTGCATCCTCACAGCAGCAGTGATCTGCATTGAAATTCCCTGTTAAACCAACCCATCATAGTAACCAGGAGGTCAGCTCCAGGTCTGAGTGCAGGGCCACGCGGGGATGTGAGTGGCATCACCTGAGGTGCAATGTGAGAATATGTAAAAACTGACCACCACTATCACACAACTGCTCCAGAAGGAGAAGTTTCACTTCTGCCAGACCAGGGAGGAGAAGACCCATGACCAGAAATACCTCAGAAGAACCATGTGGGCACGTCCTCTCCCTTTCCCTGTACTAGATGGCATTACTGTACTCATCCTCCTTTGACAAGGGCAGGACATGTAATCTATTTTCAAACCCTTGGAGAAGGAAACAGCTGGGTGATCTCTTCCTTTGGTACCAGTGGAACTCTAGGGAGCAGCAGAGCAGGGTTTGCTATTGGCAGCAGTGCTGGCCTCTGCTCCAGCCCTTCCCTGCAGGCAGCAGCGTTGTCCAAGCTGGCTGAAAGCTAAAACCAGCAGAAAATTACTGACATTTTTTTTTCAGTAGGATTGGTTTTCTGCTGGTCCAGTGCCCGGCACTGGCTCGCTCTGTGGTGAGATGACCTTCTGTGCAAGGCAAGGGGAATGAGGAGCTGGAAGTGGGACTATCCCCACTTGCCACTCCCCCGAAGCAAATTTGCTGCTAGGTCAGCATGGCTGTACCATCAAAATACACTGCAGGAAATGAAGTAATTAATTACTGAGCTGGACTGGATGTAAACCAGGAGGCCTAGAGTGATGTGAAAGGATGGACTAGATGACCTCCTGAAGGTGTTCCTATGGTTTCTTCTCCTGTACTAAAAACTTACTTCCCTCCCCCTTATCTTTAATATTTATCAATAGGGTCATGAGTTTCAAATTTGACACAGCAAACCACCTATTAACAGATCTGTTTGCAGAGATGCCACTGTCTGGCCAACCTTGCTCCTCCAGCACCACATTACGGTCTCCTTCAGGCTAATTTTGACCCAACTAGAAGTCTCCACAGATGGAAAAGCCAAAGGGAAAGCCTTTCTGGATAATAAACCATGTGCACGCACACAGATACACAAACACACACCTCAAAAGTTTAAAAAAAAAAAACAGATCAAGTGCAGAAATCAGTGCTTGTCGTGACAAATCATATCCCCAACTCTAAACTCTGCCTGCTCAGTAAAAAAAACAAACAGATCAAGTGCAGAAATCAGTGCTTATCGTGACGAATCATATCCCCAACTCTAAACTCTGCCTGCTCAGACCAGCGACCACAATTCACCTGCCTGCCCTTGGATTCAGCGAGACAAATCTGTGGCTGGAATAGATCCCATGGCTTCCCTGCTTTCCACAAAAATTTATACCTCTCAGGAATTTGCCAGATGTCAAGGCCTTTGAGGTTGCGGGTCTTTATAGCTGGAAGGAGCCATGCCAGGATTTACCGTGGAAAGCAAGCAGTGGGTGAAGCAGAAGGTGTCTGGGCTGCACGGACCATATCTCTGCATTGGCTCTGAGCATCCTGACCTGCAAGTGCTGCCAACTTCAGTGCAACAGTGTGGCTCAGCATCTGATGTTCCCCCACAAACAAGCACAGAAGAGACTCATCTAGCGGGGGCCGCAGTAAACCAACCCTTTCTATACCTTGGGCAGGACTGACCCATGGACATTAAGTGTCCCTGACCAATATTTTTGCTACTTCACACAGGAATCACCAAGTCTCAAGGACAAACCCGTCCCCAGGTTGCATAGGACCCTAATACCATCACCCTGCTCCTGCCTTTAGCCATTCTACCTTCTTCTAATGCTGATAAAAACATGCCAGATTCACAACCCCATTGGTCAGAGAAAAGTAACCCTGCAGCTTCAAGGTCAGCTTTCCCACAAGGCCCACCAAGGACTTCTTGGTGTCCCGAAAAGCACCACTGAGAGGGGAATAAAGACTTTCACACTTTCATACCCTTTCACACCCTTTCACTTTCGTACCCTTTTGGCCATGACCACAATAGGGCTGTTGGAGGCCCACGGCCCCGAACCTTTCCTGTATCAGACAGGTCACACCCAAGTTGCTCTACACTGCATGGACAGCGTTGGAGGGCAGTCAGACTCCTTAGACAGATGATAGAGTCAATCCATGAAGGAATGCATGAACCCATCACACAGACAGCCAAAATGATGCACCCAGCATCAAAAGCATGTCTCCTCTCAGGGCCAGGATGGCCTCAGGGGTGCTCAGCCTCTGCCACTGCTACTGAGGAGGGCTCAAAACCATCTCCAACCTGACTCAGACCCAGCTCCTCAAAGGCAACTAAGCACTTAAAATGAAAATTAGGAACCTTTGAAGACCTGTCTTGCTTAAAAGGAAAATTAGGAACCTTTGAAGACCTGTCTTGTAGGCTATCAAACAGCCATCAGGACTAACATTACCTTAGATCAAATTCATGCTGAGAAAGACCCCATCTCCTGTTAGTAATCCTTGGGACGGCGTGACTCCTTGGTTTTGAGGAGCTCCACTGTAGATGGTGCAGTCATACAGAAAGAGAAGATGGAACTGACCTAACATCTCTGTGCTGGACCCACACCAGTCACCAGCAGACACAGGGCTCAGGTTCAGACCCATTTCCTCCTAGAGGACCCCAGGTCAGGCCTAAGTCTTCAACCATGCTTTGCCAAAGCCACCTCAGCAACCTGGTGTTGAGATACTTGACAAGGGGACAGTAGAGAGAACCAGGCTTAGCCCAGGTGGACCAAGAGAAGGATTATACCAGCCACTGTGTCACACATGCCCTTGCAGCTGAACTCCAGAAATGCAGACTCCTCCTGAAACCTTGCTACTGCCTTTGATAGCAACAGGTTTCCCAGAAATGGCAAAACCCAGAGAGGTCTCATCACATCCAGCTGTGGTCCTCACAGTGCGTTCTCCACTGTGCTGTTAGCCCTGGCAGACCCTTCTACAGCCCCACAGCCTTCAGGTTGCCCTCCCTGACTGACATTCAGCAAGATTATCACCCACAGGTTTACC
Organism: Calidris pugnax; assembly: GCF_001431845.1. NCBI lineage: Eukaryota > Metazoa > Chordata > Aves > Charadriiformes > Scolopacidae > Calidris > Calidris pugnax. The sequence goes on from NW_015090896.1 coordinate 1,148,960, forward strand.
AGAACGAACAAGAAACCTCTGCCTATTCCAGCATCCTTGGTTAAATGAATTGTTCTGGCTTCAAACTCCCCATGTCCCCCCTGGATGGCGAAAGGCACTCCCTGCTGTGAAAATGCATCCAGCATGAAGTCTCCAGCCCTCCACCCGAGCCCAGGGTCCTGGTTAGTCACAGCGTGTTAGGCAAGTAAGACAGTCTCTAATATGTTATGCCCCTCTTCTTGATTTTCACCACCCTGGTGATGTCACACCTGTCACGTTGGTGACTCCTCAGGAGTCCTTTTTAGCCAGGCTGGCCTTGATCCTGCATCGCAGGATGTAAGCTGTGATGGCACTACAAGCCACCAGGCCAAAAAAGGAGATGCAGGCGAGATAAACGGAGAAAGGCCCGTGTCTCTTCAGGAAAATCTCCTGCCTGTTCTTGTAATCCAAAAGAATGGCCTCCAGCTGTGACAGGGTGCAGATGGCCAGGAAGGCGTGGAAGATCTGATGGGCATGGCCAACAATATCGCAGGAGCCAGGGAAGTACTTCTCAGGGACCGGGCAGGAGAAAAAATAAGCGCTAATGAGGAAAAACAGTATCTGGTACGTGTGGTACCAAGCAGCATCTTCCTCACAGCCCCCCAGGTGGCACACAACCACCCGGTGAGCCACAGGACTGATATCCAAGATGAAGGCCAGCCCGGCTGGGATCACCTGGCACATCTTCCTCATGATGGGGTAAGGCCGTCTGTACCGATATTTCGCGTAGCAGCAGCCGGCACAAGACAACCAGCCACAGAAAGCAGCTGCCGGCAGGAAGAAAAGCCAGAACTTGTCATACCAGGCTTGGTCGGAGCTGTAGTAGAAATGAGCCAGGGCACTGCCATACTGGTAGATGCCGACTCCAACGTAGTCCACGAAGTAGAAGGTGTAGTGGTACAGCTCCGATTTGGACTGGAGCAGGTGAGCCAAGAGGCTGCAGGTCAAGTAGGTGACGGAGGAGAGGACAAAGATGAGCAAAGGCAAGGACCACGCGTCCACGGGTAGCTCCTCAGCCTCCACAAACGTCTTGAATCTCAGCAGCACGGCCAGCGCTGCCAGGAGGTGAGTCCACACGTTGACCACCTCATTGTGCTTCTGGAAGAGGCTGAAGAAGTAGTACCTCCAGTCCTGGCCGGTGGGACGGTAGCCGGTGTGGATGTAGGGCTCACGGAAGAGCTGTGGTACCTCGCACTCTTTGACCGTACAAGGCATTTTGGGGAAACCATCCTCCAGCAGCCTGGGGAGGCGGCTGAGATGCTGCCCACTGAGGGACAACGTGCTGATCCGCTCCAGGATGGCTGTCATCTCGCTGTGGGGAGATGTCCTCTTCGTTGTCCTGCAGGGAGGGGAGCTCCCAAGCTCTGGGGAAATGTCCTCTTCGTTGTCCTGCAGGGAGGGGAGAAAAAAAGAGACATTAACAGTGATGCCTCAAGGAGAAGAACGTGTTGCCGTTCCTGGGTGGGATAAGCCGTGGTGCTATTGAGATGTTGGCCTTGCTCTTGGGGGAAAGGGGCTTTTCTTGACTCAGCAGACCTAAATTCAGCCTGGGGAAGGATGGCACAGCCATGTCACAAGCCTGCCCTTCTTCCCCGCTTCCTTGGCCACTCAGCTTGGAGCACGTTCAGGAGTAGCCAGGAGCTGCCAATAAGGGGGTGCAAGGAGCAGTCAGACGTCAAGAAGGCACCTGATGATTTCCAGAGGGGATTTTTCACCCCTTTTCCCCAGAACAAACTGCTCAGGGATAAAAACTGGGGTGTCATTACTTGTCTAAGGGACAACCTGCCTTTCTGCACCGGCGTGAAGAGGGTCCCAACCAAATCGTGGAGGTTGCAAATAAGCTGGGCTTCCTGCCACACAGCTCCCACACGGGTTGCACGCCTGGGGCAGAGGGAGAAGGGGAAAAGTCCCCAGTCCCCAACCTGCAGCCTTCCTCCCTCCACGTGTAAGAAGCAGCAGGACTGGGAGGTGATGGAGAAACAAGAGGCTGCAGGTTGGGTACAGCATGGAAGCCTTGGGAGCATCCGTGGAGCCGTGCTGAGGGGCTGCAAGGACGAGATGTGCCTGGATGCTCAGAGCAGCCAAACCCCAGCACTGGGCACTCCTCTGCCTGCTCTGCTCCTTGGCAACCTCCAGAGTTGCTAAGCTCTGCTTGGAAAGATTCAGATTCAGGGCACAGCAGGATCCTGGAGGCCACCTCAGAGCATTGAATTCACTCCCAATACCCTCCCTTTCCCTTCTACCCTAGATATTTCTCTTCCCTGCTGCCACACAAACAAAAAAAAAAAGAGGAGAACTCGTCGCACAGATGCTCATGCTGGAACTGAAATTGATGCTGATGGAGCCCCACCAGTTTCTGTAGGGCTGTGGTTACCCTTGTGCAGCCAACACAGACGTTTGCAGGAGCAGAGCCTGCCTCCTTAAGCTTATATGTGCCCAATAAGAGCTGCGGTGGATGAAGGTGGCCAAAAAAAAGTACATGCAAATGAGTATTTTGCCTGAGTGTGGGAAATGGCTTATTTTTCTTCCATTGCATCAGGTACCAGCTGCTGCCAGAGGGGAGACAGAGGAATAGTTTTGCACAGGCACACGATGGGAGACAGGCACACTAGGCTGGAGATACAGAGGATGGGAGGGTTGTTAAACACCCAGAGAGAGAGAGAGTGAAAGCAGAGAGATGGGACCGACCAAACCATCCCAGGGTGAGGCAGCACAAAGAGCAAAGTCAGAGCAGACTCTGCACCAGGTTGCAAATCCCACTTCCTCTCACAACCCAAAGCCTCTGATAACAGACAAAATGTTTTCACGTCGCTTCCGTTTTCTAGCAGATGGCAGTTGTCATAACCTAGAAATACATTTTCCAGCCAGTTCTTTTTCTCCCTGCGCTTCCCAGGCTTTCTCCTTCAGCACCTCTCAGGGTTGGGCTTTGTTTTTTCACCTTGTTTGCCCCAGGGGAATCTGCCTGCTGAGTTTGATGGAGCTGCCTTAGCAACAAAAGGCAGAAGATGGTCTCTGCAAATGGTATTTCAGTTTTGCAGATGCCTAAGCCCAAAGATAGCACCCTTGCTGGGGGGACTGACGTTGTGCACGTTCACAAAGACTTTGTTTTTCTTTCCTAAGAGTCTGTGGGGCTCAGATCTGTGATGGGGGGACACAGTTCATTGAGCAGCTTGCAGATCTCTGGGGATAAATGCCAAAATTTAGGAAGGAAAGGCAAATTTTGACTCTGGGGTACTCCTATGAGGAGATGGTGTGAAAAAGGGGCAACAGCCCATTTATTCTGGCTCCTTGTAGCCAACAGAGAAAGAAAAGCTCATTCATCCAACTTACTCTAGACCTCAGCTTCAGGATAAGGCAAAGGCCAGGCAAGGAGACCATCCCTGTCTTTGCAGCACTGCAGTATTCACCCTGTATTGTCCTGTATCTCCTTTGGGTGATCTGGCCAGAACTTGGCTGGAGTCTAAGCACGTTGGGGTGGGAAGGACAGGGAGGTTTTATGGATGTGTCTGTACTAAGACAGTGTTTGATTTCCTGGTCTAGATGCACGAAGAGCTCCCTTCCCACACTGACTGCATCTCCCTCACTGCAATGCCAGGACATCTGCCATCTCCAGCTGATGATCTCCAGGCCTTACCTACAAGTTTTGCCCTGGCAGAGGTGTGAGTACAGAATCTAAAGTGCTTTGTGTGTCCTAAGCTCCTCTGCCCTGTCCATTAACCTGCCATAATGTGTTTTACACCAATTCCAGCGTTCGCTGTGATAAAACCCAAGCAAGAGGGTTTGGACCCCCACTCACCATCTCCCTTTAACTAAGTGTGGTCCAAGGATTTGGGCCTGCTGCAGCGGGCTCAGTGCTGCATCTTCATCCCAATTCATCCCAGCAGGATGCTGGAAAACCCTCCAGAAAGGTTTTTAGGTGCTGATGTTGGGCACCTCAATACAAGAGAGATCTCGAGGTGCTGGAGCAAGTGCAGAGGAGGGCGACGAAGCTGGTGAGGGGGCTGGAAAACAAATCGTATGAGGAGCGGCTGAAGGAGCTGGGGCTGTTTAGTATGAGGAAGAGGAGGCTGAGGGGAGACCTCATCACTCTCTACAACTTCGTGAAAGGACACTGTAGAGAGGTTGGTGCTGGTCTCTTCTCACAGGTAATTAGTGACAGAACGAGAGGGAACGGCTTCAAGCTCCAACAGGGGAGGTTTAGATTGAACATTAGGAAGGAATTTTTCACTGAAAGAGTGGTCGGGCATTGGAACAGGCTGCCCAGGGAGGGGGTTGAGTCACCATCCCTGGCTGTGTTTAAGGGACGTTTAGATGCAGTGCTGAGGGACATGGTGTAGGGGAGGACTTTGTAGAGTAGGGGAGATGGTTGGACTCGATGATCCCAAGGGTCTCTTCCAACCTAGACCATTCTATGATTCTATGTTGGAGACAGGGATCACAGTGGCAAGGTATAAGGAGAAAAGGCATGCGGAAGCTTCCCACCTCTTGGAGAACACAGGGTAAGACAATGTGGACCTCAGGACATTAGGAACCAAAAACCAGCTCGGATATGGCACAGACTGGGCAGGTGAGCTGCACAGGAGCAGGGTTGGAGTGCTCACCTCCTACAGAGAGGCAGAAATACGCTGAAACCTGTCCGTAAAGAGCAAAGGCGACCAGAAGACACCCGGAAAGACGGCGATAAAGCCTGGGTGTACAGATGCCTGGCAGAGAGGGGGCACCTCACCCCTTCCACCATCCCTGGCCTGCCTGCTTTGCATGCTGACAGGGACACCAGAGAGACAGGCAGCTTCTGTACCAGGCACAGGCTGGCTCCGGCTTGTGTGTGCCGGCGCCAGGATTTTGCCAGGGTCTTGCATCCCCAGAGCTCAGTGTATAGAATCATAGACTCATAGAATCATTCAGGTTGGAAGAGACCCTTGGGATCATCGAGTCCAACCATCTCCCCTACTCTACAAAGTCCTCCCCTACACCATGTCCCTCAGTACTGCATCTAAACGGCCCTTAAACACAGCCAGGGATGGGGACTCCACCCCCTCCCTGGGCAGCCTGTTCCAATGCCCGACCACTCTTT
>NW_015090896.1:1155323-1173877 GCF_001431845.1 Calidris pugnax
TGTGTTTAAGGGACGTTTAGATGCAGTGCTGAGGGACATGGTGTAGGGGAGGACTTTGTAGAGTAGGGGAGATGGTTGGACTCGATGATCCCAAGGGTCTCTTCCAACCTAGACCATTCTATGATTCTATGTTGGAGACAGGGATCACAGTGGCAAAGTATAAGGAGAAAGGGCATGCGGAAGCTTCCCACCTCTTGGAGGACACGGGGTAGTGCAATGTGGACCTCAGGACATTAGGAACCAAAAACCAGCTCGGATATGGCACAGACTGGGCAGGTGAGCTGCACAGGAGCAGGGTTGGAGTGCTCACCTCCTACAGAGAGGCAGAAATACGCTGAAACCTGTCCGTAAAGAGCAAAGGCGACCAAAAGACACCCAGAAAGACGGCGATCAAGCCTGGGCATACAGATGCCTGGCAGAGAGGGGGCACCTCGCCCCTTCCACCATCCCTGGCCTGCCTGCTTTGCATGCTGACAGGGACACCAGAGAGACAGGCAGCTTCTGTACCAGGCACAGGCTGGCTCCGGCTTGTGTGTGCCGGCGCCAGGATTTTGCCAGGGTCTTGCATCCCCAGAGCTCAGTGTATAGAATCATAGACTCATAGAATCATTCAGGTTGGAAGAGACCCTTGGGATCATCGAGTCCAACCATCTGCCCTACTCTACAAAGTCCTCCCCTACACCATATCCCTCAGTACCCCATCTAAACATCCCTTATAGAGCGAGCATCGCCTCTGAGCAGAGGTAGGGAGAGGGCAGACAGATCTCCCCAACGAGAGAGATTCTTCCGGGCAGGCTTTCAGAGCTGGAAAACGCCAGTTTTTTTAACAAGCTGAGGGAGAGAGAGCCCGAGATTTTCAAAATAATAGTCTGAAATCACAAGAAACACATCTGACAACTCGGATAAACAGAGCTAAATCAGGAACCTGGCGGAGCGCTTATTTTAAACCCAACTTGTGACATGAACGAAGCGAGAACGAGTTGGCAATTTCCAGCGGTCACGTGATGGACAAAGAGCGAGGAGCAATTAACGTTTAGAAAAAGAGAAAGGGAGAAAAAAAAAAAAAAACCCAAACCAACAAAAAAACAACCACCCAACCCAGAAACCCAAGGTCAGCACTGGCTGTTTCACTTTCACAGAGCCCCTATTCTTTTCCCTTCACGGGGGTGTAGGAGCGGCTGAAAGCCACATTCATCTGCAGGGCGTCTCATTGAGAGTCTGTCCTCGTACCCCCCCTCCCTTTTCTCACCATCTCCGGGGGATTCAGTTATTTTGGCTGCTCCCAATTAACGGCAACCAAGTATCGTTTGTTTCGGGGAGGGAGCTGGGAGGCAAGGAGGAGGGTGTGGATGGTGGCCAGGCGGTATCGTTACAGCCACAATAAGAAACGGCCGCACAGGAGGAGAACAATCCCCTGCCAATTTTTCCTCTCCCTTTTGAAGCGAGTAATTGGAAACCTCAGCTTTTCCCAGCTCTTTTGCTTTTTTCGGTCGCAGTCTGATGGAAGGGTTTGAATGAGAAAATTTCCTACAGGGCACGGCTGATTTTCCCACCAGCCTGGCCTCAGCGTTAACTGGCTGGGGCTGAGGCTGTTCCAATGTGATGTATTTGCTTGCAGAACAGTATTCAGGCATTAGAGATTTAACACAAGCTTCCAGAAAGGCAGTAATTCCTGGTAAACAAAGCAGAGAGGACCCGGGAACTCAGCTATGGGGAAGTCTTTAATAAAAGTGGTTGTGAACAGCATGAAAATACCAGCAGTGATCGCGCAGCAGTGGGCAACAGGCCAGTTTTGAGAGCTGCAGGTGATTAATTCCTGAATTCCTTCTCTTCTGGGAGGCGAGCAAAACTCCCTGGGAGAGACTCCAGCTCATTTTGAAGCCTGGGGTTTTATTCTGACCCTTTCCTGCGTGGGGTTAACTTTGGTGTCGCCGCTCCTACAGGATGGGAGAGGCTGCACCCAGCTGAGGTGTGGTGGATAAACTCCATCCCGAAGCCTGCTGCCTGCAGGTTGGCTCTACTTGAGCACAAACATCTCCTCTTATAACTAAACCATCTTCCGAGGACGAAGACCAGCTTGGAAGCACGATGCCAGCTCCCCCATCCCATTCTGCTTGCTGTTTTGGAAAGGCTCCACCAGGGATGAAAAGCTAAGAGACCATGGACCAGCTCATGGCAGCAATTCCTGCAGACTCCTGCTTCCTTCACCTAAACCTGCCAGTGTTAACCTTCCTCCTAAGTTTGACAGACACACACAGTGCTCAGCTCCCCTCCGCAGGGAGTTACTGGGATTTATGGGGGTGCCACAGAGGCCAGAAATTGGAAGAGGTGGCATTTGGTGCTTTGTGCCAGGGACAAGCCCTGCCCGAGCGGGCAGGGTATGAAGGACTGATCTACTCTTCAGCATCAGAGAACTGGAAATCCCCACAACCAGAGAAGGGCCAGATGCTTGGGACTTCTCTAAGTCAGGCTTCCAACTCCCCAAGCCCTGCCCGAGCGGGCAGGGTATGAAGGACTGATCTACTCTTCAGCATCAGAGAACTGGAAATCCCCACAACCAGAGAAGGGCCAGATGCTTGGGACTTCTCTAAGTCAGGCTTCCAACTCCCCATCAATCAAACGGGGATACCAGTGCTCATCTGTCCAATAAGAACTAGATACTGGGCCCTTAATGCACTGCTGTAACGCACCAGGCACTGCTGGAACTACTTAACAGTGCATTAGACAGAATATTTTATTTCTCTTGACTCAATTACATACTCAGTTACAACTACATCAGCCCAATGGGGGTATTACAAGCACTCGTCCAACAGGGACTCTGCTCTGGGAAGGTAAAAGGTGATGTAATGTGATTTACTGGAGACCTTGAAGAACAAGCTGAAAAAAAACCTTTACCTGCTAAGAAAAAGGGTCAGAGCAACCTTGCAGAATCATAGAATCACAAAGTCATAGAATCACAGAATGGTTTGGGTTGGGAGGGACCTCAAAGATCATCTAGTTCCAACCCCCCTGCCCTGGGCAGGGACACCTCCCACCACACCAGGTTGCTCAAGGCCCCATCCAACCTGGCCTTGAACACTTCCAGGGATGGGGCATCCACAACTTCCCTGGGCAACCTGGGCCAGTGTCTCACCACCCTCATAGTAAAAAATTTCTTTCTGATACCTACTCTGAATCTTTTTTCTTCCAATTTAAAACCGTTTCCCCTCGTCCTATCATTACCCTTCCTGGCAAAGAGTCCCTCCCCAGCTCTTCTATAGGCACCCTTCAGGTATTGAAAGAAGATTTCAAATAAAATAACATGGCTCAAATTCTACCTTTCTGTACACACACACAAACACACACCCAGCCTGTAGCTGAAGGGGGGGGGGTTTATCCAAGCATCTATTAATCAGGAAACGAGCGTCCCCGCGATGCTGGGAGATGAGCCATGAAAGCTGGCAGGGAGATGGCAGGATCCCCCCCGGAAGCCACAGGAGTGTCAGAGCTCCCCTGGGATTTCTGGCCTGGAAGCGATGCCGGGCGGGCAGCCAGCTCAGCCGTGCCCAGCAGCAAGTGCCTCTTGACATGGGTTCGGCGTTGCCTGCGCCTTGGGACGGCTCCAGGGGATGAGAGCAAGCGGAGACGGCGCGATGAAGCTCTGTGCTGGGAGAGGACAGAGGAAAACAAAGCTGCTGGCAGATAGCACAGCCCTGCAGCAAAGCCCAGGGGGGGTCAACAGCATCCCACCAAGGAGGGGCAGCCCCCAACGTCCTGCAGTGTTTGGGGCAGCAAAGCATAGAATCGTAGGATTGTCTAGGGTGGAAGGGACCTTTGAGATCATCGAGTCCAACCATCAACCTAACACTGACAAAACCATCACTAAAGTGTGTCTCTCAGCACCACGTCTGCCCGGCTTTTAAATACCTCTAGGGATGGTGATTCCACCACTGCCCTGAGCAGCCTGTTCTGATGTTTCACAACCCTTTTGGTGAAGAAATTTTTCTCAATATCCATCCTAAACCTCACCTGGGGCAACTTGAGGCCATTTCCTCTTATCCCGTCACCTGTTCCTTGGGAGAAGAGACCAACTTCCCCTGGCTACACCCTCCTTTCAGAGAGTTGTAGAGAGCCATAAGGTCTCCCCTCAGCCTCCTTTTCTCCAGGCTGAACACCCCCAGCTCCCTCAGCTGCTCCTCACAAGACTTGTGCTCCAGACCCCTCACCAGCTCCGTTGCCCTTTTCTGGACACGCTTCAGGATCTCAATGTCTTTCTTGTCATGAGAGGCCCAAAACACAGCCCTCAAGGTGGAGCCTCACCAGTGCCAAGTACAGGGGGACCATCTCTGCCCCAATCCTGCTGGCCACACTATTCCTGATACATGCCAAGATGCTGTTGACCTTGGCCACCTGGGCACACTGCTGGCTCATATTCAGCTGGCTGTTGACCAACACCCCCAGGTCTTTTCCACCAGGCAGCTCCAGCCACTCGTCCCCAAGCCTGTAGCGCTGCATGGGGTTGTTGTGACCCAAGTGCAGGACCCAGCACTTGGCCTTGTTGAACCTCATACCACTGGGCTTGGTCCATCCATCCAGCCTGTCCAGATCCCTCTGTAGAGCCTTGCTACTCTCCAGTAGAAGCCTTCCTACCCTCCAGTGGATCAACAGTCCTGCCCAACCTTGTGTTATCAAAGCGGGCAGTTAGGAAGCTGAAGACTTGATGAGTCCAAACCTTGAGCTAGACATCACCAAGCCCTTCATGCCAAGGCCAGCTGGGTGGGCACAGATGCTCCCATGCTGTAACACCCGTGAAATGGGTGGCCAGACACAAACTGTCTGCCAGGAACAACTCCTGGCCTGTGCTAGTTCCCAAACCGTGCTGGGGAACGGTGTGGGTCACCACGGCACGTTCCTGATTTGCTGCTGTGAACACAGCTGCAGTCTCTGCACGCCCAACCAGGGTTACAACTTGGCGATGCTGGTGTGAAAAAGGAAACCCATCTGGGGCACTGGGCAGATGCAAAAATGTTAATATTCATTATTTCTACCCGTAGACCCTGGCTGAGAATCATCTCCTCTGGCAAATCCATCCCTCCCCTGTCAAAAATTCCTGAAGATCCCGGTAATATTCCGCAGCTCTTCCTCCTGATCTCACTAAACCTTTGCTCTTTGCACATCCCAGCTCAGCTCACCACTTTCTTTTCCCACACACGCAGCCCCCAGCTCTCTGGGGCTCCATTTTGGGTGGGTGTGAGACCCCTGGGTAGGGCACCTGTGCCTACAGGCTTTGAGTAATCAAGACCAGAGCATGGTCCCGGTCAGTGATGGGTGACCCTCAGGTTCCTGAAGTGATAGCACACTTCTGGGCATGGTTTTGGTCCAGCCACCCACACCAGTCCCCACCCGTGCAGGGACCACAGATGGAGTGGGACGACTGACCCACTTCACGTGTCAACGCTGGAATCGTGCCTGGTTTTTCCCCCCCTCATTGACTGAAAAAGAAACCTGCATTTTTTTTTCAGCTTTCACCTTATAAATCTTCTCTTGCAAGGTCTGTGGGATATGGTACCTGTCCCTTCAACCCCCGAGCAGCCACATCCACACCCTGTGAGCAAGAGGCCATTGCCATGAGCCTTTCCTAAAGCCACAGGACCAGCATCCAATGGGACAAATCATTCAGCACTGATCTGCTGGAGATGGGAACTTCTGTTAGCACAGGGAGAACCTCAACGAGCTGGCAAATCTCTCCCTGCTCACATCTATCTGCTGGTGGAACAACTCAGGGAATGTTGTTCCTGCAGGCAGAGCCACCAAACCAAACTGGCCGTGTGCTGTTTGGGGATCCAGATCCGTTGCCAAAAGATCACAGAATCACGGAATCACAGAATCTTCTAGGTTGGAAGGGACCTTAAAGATCATCTTGTCCAACCGTCAACCCAACTGACAAAAATAGACACCCACACAACAAACAAGGAGCATCATCACCACTAAACCAGACCTCCCAGCACTACATCAACCCGGCTTTTGAACTTTTCCTAATATCCAGCCTGAACCTCCCCTGGCGCAACCTGAGGCCATTTCCTCTTGTCCTGTCGCCTGTGACTTGGGAGAAGAGACCGACCCCCACCTCTCTACACCCTCCTTTCAGGTGGTTGTAGAGAGCAATAAGGTCTCCCCTCAGCCTCCTCTTCTCCAGGCTGAACAACCCCAGCTCCCTCAGCCTCTCCTCATCAGACTTATTCTCCAGACCCCTCACCAGCTTTGTCGCCCTTCTCTGGACCCGCTCCAGCACCTCAATCTCCCAGAGCCTACGAGCTGAGGCTGCTTAGCTTTGCTGTCATCCACAAAAGCCTGTTGCACAAAAAAAAAAAACCAAAACCACTTGTTGTTTTTTTTTTTTTTTTAAGGTTGCAGATTTTAGAGCTTCGGTCACTGGAAAAAAATGTATATAAATCATGCAGAGCACGGCCGCTGCTGCGGGCAGGGAGCAGGCTGCTTGGGGAGAGACTGCAGCTCTGTGCCAACCCCCCCAGAGCTCCGAGCTCTTCTCTTCCCTGCCCTGAAAAGTCTTTGTCCCCCCATCTGGGACCTCCTCCTATTTAATCCCATGGCCTCTCCCAGCAAGCTTCGAGGTTGGCAGTGACAGCAGGAGGGCTACGGAGCCCCCAGCGAGGACTAGATGGCAGATTCCCCTTCCCAGACGAGGGATGTGGGTTGTGCTGCCTCACAAATACATCCCTACTCCATCCCGAGGATCCAATGGGGAATAAAAAAGCAACCAGGAGCATGACCCCATGCCTGAAGGATGGGAGGACACGAGGTATGGCCAGCTGCAGACCAAACACGGAGCCACCAGGAGCCTTCCTGGGAATTTATTCCTCTGGAGGAATTTCTTGAGCATAAATGGATCCTGCGATGGAAAGGCCACTGGCCTGACCTCAGGAGCGGGGGGTTATCACGTACACCAGCAGCTAAAAATTAAGCTGGTGCATGACTCAAGGCGGGCAAGTGGCTGCAAGTGCCCACACGTGACCCGACGATGGCAGCTCCCTCCCTGTGTCCAGAGGGACACAACCACCTTCTCACCCTGAGGCTCCAGCCACGGCTTCAGTGTTAATAAATACAAGCAGCAAGGCCCAGAAACCAGAAAATCAGGTGGCCAGCGGGGCTGTTAACCCAGCCCTTCACCACCCGGGCAGGAGGAAGTGTGTAACGGCTTGTGGTTCGACCCGAGGAGCCCCTGGGCTTCTAGGAATTGTTTGCGACACGTATCACACCCCGGACACAAAGACACACCCCAAGACAAAGATACACCCCAAGAACAAGATACACCCCAAGACAAAGATACACCCCAAGACAAAGACAGGAGCACGGTCTGCTGCTAGAATTCAAGGCTCCCCATCCTCTCCCTGCAAGATACACCCCAAGTAAAGACAGGAGCACGGTCTGCTGCTAGAATTCAAGGCTCCCCATCCTCTCCCTGCCCCAGCAAAGAGCAGAAAACAGACTTTAGACCCGCCGGATTTCACTCCTGCCTACCAATTTCATCCTTTTTCATCACCTTTTCATGATTTCACTCTTTTTTTTCCAACGATCGCATCCTCATCCTAACCCCGTGGCTGGCAATTCCCCCCCACCACCCCCAACTTGCAGCACCCCGGGGTATTTCCCAGCTCTGCCACGATGATCCCGCAGCATCCCATGACAACCACCCATCTCCATCCCACCACGCAGGAAAAAAGCCACGTGCTCCAGCCAAAACAACCTGGGGATGAAGGGCTGGAAATGCCCAGTTATTAAACAGGGATTGGGTGCGGGACTGGTGGTCCTGTGTACCCACTGATGGCTGATCCTTGGCATTTCCCACCCAGGAACAACGATCTGGAGGCTCTGTATCCAACCCTGCTCCTGCCAGGGATAAGTCGGTTTGACACTGAGCATGTTTACCCAAACTTTTATATATATATATATATATATATATTATTATTTTTCTCGATGAAAACCAGAATGGTTCAAGACTGTCTGCAATTCCCCCCCCCCAAAAAAAAAGCAAGATGCTGGTGGTGCTTTCAGGAAAAGTCCTGATGGGAAGTCGGGGGAACACGACCAACAATCCCCAAAGCCTCCTGGAGAAGACATTGGGGGACAACCCTCTCAACCCTTCTGAGACAGGAGCTGGGGTGCGTCCAGCCAAGCCAGAAGGTACCAGCTCTGAAGTGAAGAGCAGGAGGTGGTTCTTCACCCCAGCTGAAGGCTAAACTACGCCATGGCTCCTCGCCACGGCCTCCAGGGGTCAAAGTCAGGCAAGGAAAAGCCACCCGCGGCTACTAAAAACAAACACTGAGGACACCCCCTGCCCACCTCTGTCCTCCAGGAAGCCCTTGAGATACGGCTCAGGGAGGAATTTTATGGCAAATAACTTTCTCCTCCCCTCCTCACCCTCTTACCCCACCCCACCGCAGGACCCCCCCCTCCCCGGGTTGCGCTCGGTGGGGCTGAAGATCACGCATCCCCCCCTTGCTCCTCGAGGTCCACGCGTGTTTTACCTCCCGCGGGGGGAGGCTTCGGGGTTGTTCCCCGTCCCCTTTGCGGTGGGGGATGTCCCCCAGCCCTTTCCCCAGCTCCCCGTGGGGAAGGGATGCTCCCCGCCTCCGGCAGCGCCGCCGCCGCCGCCAACCGGCCCCTCCGCGCATGCGCGACCCGCCCCGCGGTGGCCCCAGCCCAGCCCCGCCGAGCACAACCGGTCCCGGGTGGAGAGGCATCAACCCTAACGTGGTTTTGGGGTGGGAAGGACCACTTAAAGGGCATCTAAGTCAACCCACCTACCATGGACAAGGGCACCTTCAACCAGGTTGATTCAGAGCCTCATCCGACCCCACCTGGAATGTTTCCAGGGATGGGGCATCCACCACCTCTCTGGGCAAGGTGGGCCAGGGTCTCATGACCCTCGTTGTGAAAAAATTGCTTCTTTACATCTAGTGGTGGCTCAGAGCCAGTTGTCCAGGACCATGTCCAGATGGGTTTTGAAGATCTCCAAGGATGGAGATCGCAGGGATGGAGATTCATGGATGAAGATCTCCCAAGGATGGAGATCACATGGATGAAGATTCACAGATGGAGATCCCTCCCAAGAATAGAGATCACATGGATGGAGATTCATGGATGAAGATCTCTCCCAAGAACGGAGATCACATGGATGAAGATCTCCCAAGGATGGAGATCACATGGATGGAGATTCATGGATGAAGATCTCTCCCAAGAACGGAGATCACATGGATAAAGATCTCTCCCAAGGATGGAGATCACATGGATGGAGATTCACAGATGGAGATCTCTCCCAAGGATGGAGATCACATGGATGGAGATTCACGGATGCAGATCTCTCCCAAGAATGGAGATCACATGGATGAAGATCTCTCCCAAGAACAGAGATCAGATGGATGAAGATCTCCCAAGGATGGAGATCACATGGATGGAGATTCACAGACGGAGATCTCTCCCAAGGATGAAGATCACATGGATGGAGATTCACAGATGGAGATCCCTCCCAAGAATGGAGATCCTCATAGTATCCAAGACAGGACCAGAGACCGTGGGCACACACTGAAACACAGAAGATTCCTCGAAACATCACAAAACACTTTTTTACTGTGGGGGTGACCGAGTACTGGTGCAGGTTGCTCAGGGAGGTAATGGAGTCTCCACCCTTGGTGATCTTTGAAGGCCATCTGGACATGGTCCTGGGCAACAAGCTCTAGGTGGCCCTGCTTGAGCAGGTGGATTGGACCAGATGACCTCCAGAGCTTCCTTCCCACCCCAAACATCCTGTGATTCTGAGCTGAGGAGCTACACAACACAGCAGAGAGGCCAGGGAGGGCTCCATGCGGTGGTGGGTGGTGACTGCCAGAGCTCAAGGTTTCCAGGTGTGACTGTTAGGACAGTGGTGTCAAAAGAAAAATTTCCTAATCCTGAGAGTTGGTTTTATGATGACCCCAAACTGGCCCCAGTGGAGGTAAAAATGTGGGAAATGGGAGGAAAACCAAAAGTTCTGCTGCCAACTACGCAGTTTCTCCCCCTCTACTCTGCTCTGGTGAGACCCTGCCTGGAGTACTGTCTTCAGCTCTGGGGCCCCCAACATAAGAAGGACATGGACCTCTTGGAGCAGGTCTAGAGGAGGCCACAAAGATGATCTGAGGGCTGGAGCCCCTCTGCTGTGAAGACAGGCTGAGAGAGTTGGGGTTGTTCAGCCTGGAGAAGAGAAGTCTCTGGGGAGACCTTGGAGCCTCTTCCAGTCCCTCAAGGGGCTCCAGGAAAGCTGGGGAGGGACTCTGGATCAGGGAGGGGAGCCATAGGACGAGGGGGAAGGGTTTGACACTGGAAGAGGGGAGATTGAGATGAAATCTCATGAAGAAATTCTTTGCTGTGAGGGTGGTGAGACCCTGGCCCAGGTTGCCCAGAGAAGCTGTGGCTGCCCCATCCCTGGAGGGGTTCAAGGCCAGGTTGGAGGGGGCTTGGAGCAACCTGGTGTGGTGGGAGGTGTCCCTGCCCAGGGCAGGGGGTTGGAACTGGGTGATCTTTAAGGTCCCTTCCAACCCAAACCATTCCATGATTCTAAGTGCTTCTCTCTGATTGCACGGGCCGGGCTTGGTAAGTCAGGGCTCTTTGGGCTGTTTTTTTTCTGAATTATTAAGCGTATAAGCAAGACTCAAAAAAACTGCAAAGAATCCACATAACCCATGGCCCTGAGACCTGCCAGCATGTGTTGTTACAGAGGAAGATAAAAGAAGCCCCCACAGAAGAGTTGTGGATCACAAAGAAATGTCCCTCCTGTGCCCTATTAGCTGGAGATTTTATCTTGAAACAAGAATGTCTATATCCTCTCCAAAAATGTATTTTTTTATTATTACTTTTTTTTTGCCATCCTCAATATTATGCATCTGCACGATCTTTTCTAAAACCTGCCAAACCTGCTGGAGATTTTATCTTGAAACAAGAATGTCTATATCCTCTCCAAAAACGTAATTTTTTATTATTACTTTTTTTTTTTTTGCCATCCTCAATATTATGCATCTGCACGATCTTTTCTAAAACCTGCCAAACCTCGAGCATCGATTCTTGTCCAACAGGAAGGAGTTCAACAGACTGCAATGCGGGGGGTGGAAAAAAATATCTCTTTTACCTAGTTATGATAACAACGGGTCAATATTCTTTATTGCATGCAAATACAGGGAAAAGGTGACTTATCCTGGTTTCTGCAGCCTGTTTGGGGTTTTCAATATCTCAGTTGTCTTTGGTGCCAAGCTGCTGCTGAGGATCACAGCCTGGATGTGGTGGGTTCAGATGCATCTTGGTGAAGAGAGACTCCCCCATCCCCAAAACAAGCTCCACTTTTTGGGTGATAATTCAAAGCACCCAAAATAGAATCATGGAATGGTTTAGATTGGAAAGGACCTTAAAGATCAGCCAGTTCCAACCCCCCTGCCATGGGCAGGGACACCTCCCAGTTTGCTCAAAGCCCAATAATGGGACAACCAGTTTGCAGCCTGCAAGAACAGGGTTTGTGTTGTGTGCCAGGTGTATTTGGGTGGAGAACGAAGGTGTTGAGGAGCTGGCTGAGGGTGCAAAACCTGCTTGGGTCCTATCAGATGAGTGTGAAGGGTAGGGAGAGCCCAGCCTGGTACAACCTAGTCCTAACTGCCTGCTGGGAGCAACCTCCTGGGCAAACACAACCACACCTGGGTTCTGCCTTGAAAGGAACTGGGTGATTCATTTCAGGGTGTAAAATGTCAAAGGTAGGAAGTACCAGGGACTGCAGAGCAGCAGGGTGAGTCTGAGGTGAACTACAGAGCAGGCAGTTGGTGCTGGCAGGTATTGGCAGGTACTGGTCAACTGAGAGCAGGTCATGGAGTCAACGATCAAAAAGGTCTCTCTGTGCAGCATCCACCAAGCTTGGTGTGTAGAACACGTTGTCAGCACCCATCCAGGAGAGCAGTTATCCCTGCACGGAGCTGCCCTTCACCTTTCTCAAGTCCACCCTAGGGTGTTCCATGAACATAAATGGGAGAAAAACCTTTACCCAGAGTAGAAAAGAAGGGCAGGGGACCCAGCAGCGTTGCACTGGGCATGTCGTGGCTGGGATGTCCCACCCCACCATCCCCTTCTGTTTGGGTTGTTCTTTTCTTCCCACCTCATCTCCAGCCTTGCTGTGGCCGTCGCCAGTGCTCAGCTGAGTGTTCCCACTTCTCCCACGTAAGCAATGATGGAAAGACAGGTAGAAGAGGAAAAGCCATGCCATGACTTCCATCTCACAGCCATGGAGCATCCCGAGAACATAGAATGGTTTGGGTTGGAAGGGATGTTAAAGATCATCCAGTTCCAACCCCCTGCCACGAGCAGGGACACCTCCCACCAGACCAGGTTGCTCCAAGCCCCCTCCAGCCTGGTCTTGAACCCCTCCAGGGATGGGGCAGCTACAGCTTCTCTGGGCAACCTGGGCCAGGCTCTCACCACCCTCACAGCAAAGAATTTCTTCCTAATATCTCATCTAAATCTCCCCTCTTTCAGTTTAAAACCATTACCCCTCGTCCACTTGATCTAGTTAATTTTGCCACCTCCAGCTGCTCCCCCCATATTGCACAAGGGCCATGTGGCAATTTAGGGTCAGGACTTTCCTGCCTCTTGGTGGTTTCCCCAAAGCAGGGAGCCCATCGTGACAGTCAGATGATGATTGCTAATGCGGTTTACAGGAATTGTTGCAGTCTCCTGCCTTCCAAAGCTGGCCACCACTTGCTAAAGTGACCTCTTTATCCTGCCCTCTGATTGAACGTGGATCCTAGAGATCCCACCGCAGAGGCGACAGGATGCTTTGCATACAGATGGGTGACTTCCAGGCTTGGGGGGGAGAGAAAACGAGGGGGAAGAATAGAAAAGAAAAAAAAAAAATAAAAAAAAAAAACCCAGCTGTCACTGTCTTTAGTGACGGCCAGAACTCAGGAGAGCAGATGAGCAGACAGAAATAGCAACGCCAAACCTATATCTGGGTCTATATCTGGGTCCTTCAGACCTCCCTGGAAACGTGGAAAGGGGTTACCACATCACACAGACACGCTCCCTGGAGCTTTGTTGATTCAGCCACTCCTCCGGTTTCATTTGCCGGGCAAATTTATTTTTCATTGTTCCTGGAGGCACAGGCCCGCCTGGGTTTGTTTTGTTGCTTGCTTCTTCTTATTTATTTATTAATGGCTGTGTTTTTCTTCTGCACGTTAGGAAGAGACTGAATCACCCCAGGGATCTGGTGCATCAGGAACAGGAGCACAACAAGATTTTGTGCTCCCATTGCCGTGGAGAGACCGTGCTGGTGGCATCCGAGAGGAAAACCCACCCCTTCTACGCTCGGTTCCTCTTCTGGGAAGCAAGAAGGTGGCTCTGATCCACCCCAACGTGCTGAAGGTCAGAGTCTTAACTTCTCACCCACTTTACTCTGCTCTCCTGGGGAGATACCAGCAGCTTCCCGTGTGTTTAGGTAAAGAAATGCCATTAATATTCACCGAGAGCTGTTTTTCGTGTTTTTCTTCCCCTGGCATTAGTGAAAAAAAAAAAGAAAAAAAAAGCAGAGCTAGATGAGTTTAAAGATTTACCAGAGTGTGTGGGAATAGCAAATACTTCAAGAAAATGACATCAGAAATGCCTGAGCTGGGTGAAGATGCGATTGGGTGAAATTCTTCAGGCTGTTTTAGGGAAAAGGGCAGATTAGAGGATTAAAAAATGGTTACTTCGGTATTAAGTTATACATCTTCCGTGTGTGGTCAGGATGAGTCTCCTCCTGCGAGAGCCACTTCCCTGATTTGGGTTCAGCTCTTGCAAGTGCAGCCCCAGGAGACACCAGCATGGACAAACCCCCTTTTATCCCTTGGAAAACTTAAAATTCACACTGACAAAACCAACTCATAGGTGGTCTCCCTTCTCCGTGTTGTTTCGATTATAAAAAAGTGATTTTTTGTTTGTTTGTTCAAAACATTTCATTCCATATTATTATCCTGCTGGTTTATTAGAAATATATTTGTAGCCTCTAACGTGTTGCTTGATGATGAGCTGGCACTCCATTGAATTTGGGATACTCTCGCCCTATTTTTGGAGCTGTGAATGAGCCACAAGCTGTTCCTTTCCTTTCCATGGGTCAAATGAGGTTGCTCAGCATAAGGGAAAGCCAATAGATGGCAACTTGAAAATTAACATGGGGTTCAAAATTGTCTTTTAGTTGAACTGAAGGGGAAAAAAAAGAGTCTGGGAGGGACCATGGGGTACCCATAAAGGGATTTTTTTTCCTTCTTAATTAAAAATGACCACAGTTATTTCTTATTTCTAAATAGCATGATCTCAGAAACCTGGTGCATGTGCAGATGGTGACAGGCAGAGGTGTAAGGAAGGGAGGAGAAAACACAGCCTGTGAACAGGGGCAATTAATGACCCATTAATTATTCAGGCAGGAGCCTCAGTTGCCATAGGGCACCCTCATGAATAACAACAGGCAGCTATTTTTATCCCTAACTCCTGTTACCTTGGGCTCAGGAGTGATGGGTCACCACATGGGGTTCAAAATTGTCTTTTAGTTGAACTGAAGGGGAAAAAAAAGAGTCTGGGAGGGACCATGGGGTACCCATAAAGGGATTTTTTTTCCTTCTTAATTAAAAATGACCACAGTTATTTCTTATTTCTAAATAGCATGATCTCAGAAACCTGGTGCATGTGCAGATGGTGACAGGCAGAGGTGTAAGGAAGGGAGGAGAAAACACAGCCTGTGAACAGGGGCAATTAATGACCCATTAATTATTCAGGCAGGAGCCTCAGTTGCCATAGGGCACCCTCATGAATAACAACAGGCAGCTATTTTTATCCCTAACTCCTGTTACCTTGGGCTCAGGAGTGATGGGTCACCATTAAGCAAGCTTCCTTCACACAGAGCTCTCCAGGAGGAGCACCGCAGCCATTTGACACGTCTTTATGGGCTGGGATTCATTTCGACCACCTAAATGTAGGTGTCCAGTTTTGGGCTCCCCCTCTGCGTCCAGTTCTGGGCCCCCCAGTTCCAGCTGGGCTCCCCCTCTGTGTCCAGTTCTGGGCTCCCCAGTTCCAGAAGGACAGGGAACTGCTGCAGAGGGGACAGCAGAGGGCTACAGAGATGATGAGGGGCCTGGAGCCCGCAGCCATTTGACACGTCTTTATGGGCTGGGATTCATTTCGACCACCTAAATGTAGGTGTCCAGTTTTGGGCTCCCCCTCTGCGTCCAGTTCTGGGCCCCCCAGTTCCAGAAGGACAGGAAACTGCTGGAGAGGGGACAGCAGAGGGCTACAAAGATGATGAGGGGCCTGGAGCATCTCTCTGATGAGGAGAGTCTGAGGGACTTGGGTCTTTTTAGTCTGGAGAAGAGAAGACTGAGGGGGGATCTGATCAACACCTATAAATACTTCAAGGGTGGGTGTCAGGAGGATGGGGCCAGGCTTTTTCAGTGGTGCCCAGGGACAGGACAAGAGGAAATGGGCACAAACTGGAACATAAGAAGTTCCACCTAAACATGAGGAAGAACCTCTTCACTTTTGAGGGTGGCAGAGCTCTGGAAGAGGCTCTGGTGAAGAGGTGGTGGAGTCTCTGTGTCTGGAGACATTCAAAACCCGCCTGGACACATTCCTGTGCAACCTGCTCTGGGTGGCCCTGCTCTGGCAGGGGGTTGGAGGAGATGATCTCCAGAGGTCCCTTCCAACCCCATATCATTCTGTGATTCTGTAATGTAGGTGAGATCTATACACGATCTAGATATATGTGTCTGAATCCCACCCTGGTCCCACTCTGCACTCTGCTGTGCTCACGGGTTGCTTTCCATCCATATTTTATTTTTTCCATTCATATTTTATTTTTTCCATCCCTACTTTTATCTTTTCCATCCATGTTTTATCCACAATAAAGCGCGCAGAGTGTGTGCGTTGCTGGATTTAATCTCCTGTTTACTGCAGAGAGAGAAAAACTGCCTCCAGAGGTGAAATCTCCTGTCGGGTTCTGAAAACTTCTATAGGAACCGTCATATTTCCGTTGGGGACTTACACAGATTGATTCCTCCAGCCAGTTTCTATCCTCACGGCTGATGGGACCACTGAAGTATCTTGCCATGACCCCATGAGTGTGGCACGGCCACACCAAAGGTTTTCTCTGTTCACTCCTCCTGGTGCTGCCCCGGGCTCACACCAGCTGCAATGAAAGTGAGGAAACTCCAGGAAATCAGAGGAAAAGGTGGATTTGAGGAGCACGTGAAGGGAAAAGGGTGCTGGTGAGTGTGCTGGGGCAAGGGGGGGTATTCCGGCTGCGGAGAGAGGCTCTGGAGCTAGAAGGACAGCCTGGAAATTAAAAAAGAAAAAGAGAAAGAAAAAGAAAAAGAGAAAGAGAAAGAAAAAGAGAAAAAATAAGGGAAAAGGGAAAAGGGAAAGGGAAAGGGAAAGGGAAAGGGAGGAAAAGGAAAAGGAAAAGGAAAAGGGGAAAAAAAAAGGCAAAGAAAAAGAAAGAAAAAGAAGAAAAGGAGAAAAATAAAAGGAGAAAAATAAAAGAAAAAGAGAAAAAATAAAACAAAAAGAAAAAAGAAGGAAAAAGAAAAAGAGTAAAGAAGGAAAAAGGAAAAAAGGAAAAGAAAAAATAAAAGAAAAAGAGAGAAAATAAAAGAAAAAGAAGGAAGAAGAAAAAGAAAAATAAAAGGAAAAAGGAAAACAAAAAGAAAAGGAAAAAGGAAAAGAAAAAATAAAAGAAAAAGAGAGAAAATAAAAGAAAAAGAAGGAAGAAGAAAAAGAAAAATAAAAGGAAAAAGGAAAAGAAAAAGAAAAGGAAAAAGGAAAAGAAAAAATAAAAGGAAAAGAGAGAAAATAAAAGAAAAAGAAGGAAGAAGAAAAAGAAAAATAAAAGGAAAAAGGACAAGAAAAGAAAAAATAAAAGAAAAACAAAAGAAAAAGAAAAGAAAAAAAGGAAATAAAAATAAAAGAAAAAAGAGGGAAAAAATAAAAGAAAAATAAAAAAAGATGGAAAAAAGAAAAAGGAAAAAAATAAAGAAGGAAAAAGAAAATAAAAAAAGAAAGAAATCAAACAGAAAGAAAACAGCACAAGAGCACAAGATCCTTCATTCCTGCGACCTGCCAGATTCACTGCCCCATCCAGTGTCACGCTCCCAACGCCCCAGACGGGAATCTGAGCTTTCCCTTCGATACGGAACAACGTGTGAGGATCCCGCAGGAGCAGGACCGACCCCGGGATGGGGCCTCCCTGTGTCCCAAACCCCCCCAGCCCTCACCCCATCACCCCCAGGGTGTCACAGGGATCTGGGTCCGGGCAGACGGAGGGAAAATGGGAAACAGGGCAGGGGCCCTTTCCTGCTCCTCCTCCGAAACACGCATTTTCCACAGCCCCCGGGGGGGATTTTTACTACCAACCCCGGAAAACCCACTTTTTAGCCATAAAATCCTCCAGGCACTCAGCCAAGTTTAAAGATCTCAAGGCCTCGCTGATCAAAATAGTCTTGTCTGGCTCCTCCTTCTATTTTTAAACCGAGATAAAGATTTTTAAGGGATACCCAACATATTTTTTTAAGGGGGAGCGGCCGGTTTTCCCTCCTCCCCGCTTTCCCGTGCTTTCACCCCTCCCCAGACGCATCCAAAACGGTCCTTTTTCATAGCAAAATACCTCAAAACCTGGTGTTTTTGTATCTCCAGCCCCAAACTCACCCCAGCACATGGTTAAAGGGGAAAGGGACACTCACCCTGCCTGCTTTGGGGCAAAACCACCCGGAAACGGAGCTCCCCAAAAATACAAGAGGAAAAAAAGAAAAAGTAGGTTTGATTGTTGGTTTTGGTTTGCTTTGTTGATTTTATTTTTTTTATTATTATTTTTTTAAATAAAATTGTATTTTCAGCCGATTGGTGACTTTGAAATGCTGGACCTGGGGAGTAAGGGAGGGGGACCCCGGGAATTCTGGGATGGACCCTGGGCACCAGGAGCCCTGGGACCCCCCAGGGGTGATCCCTGGGGCCGATCCCGGGATCCCCGGGACCCTCAGGATCCCGGACCCGATCCCGGAGCCCTCGATCCCGGGATCCCTGGGACCCTCAGGATCCCGGCCCCGATCCCGGAGCCCCCGATCCCGGGATCCACGGGACCCTCAGGATCCCGGACCCGATCCTGGAGCCCCCGATCCCGGGATCCCGGAGCCCCCGATCCCGGGATCCCTGAACCTCCGGAACCCCCAGGACCCCGGGCCCGATCCCGGAGCCTCTGGGATCCCCGGGATGCGATCCCGGGATTCCCGGACCTCCGGGACCCTGGGATCCCGGAAACCCCGGGGCCGATTCCAGAGGATCCCCGGGACCCCTCGGGCCCCGGGGACGAATTCCAGGTTCTCCAGGATCCCGGGAATCCTGGGACCCCCGGAACTGCTCCCGGGAACCGCTGCGACCCTGGGGCCGATCCCGGGAATTCCCGGAATCCCGCGAACTCTCGTTCCGATCTCGGGACCCCCGGGAACGGATCCCGGTCCCTCCTCCCGCCC
>NW_015090896.1:1173887-1175645 GCF_001431845.1 Calidris pugnax
AGGGAGGCGGAGCGGCCGCGCGGTGGCGGGAAAGGCGGCGGGTTTTGGCGCCAAGCGGCGGTGCGGGGCGCGGATCGTGGCGAATTGCGGGCTCTGTCGGGGTTGGGCCGTTTCCTACCGGTTCCTCTTGGTTCCTACCGCCTTCTCCCTTCCAGACAGCGCCGGGATCTCCACCGGGATCCCCGGACTCCCCACGCACGGCGGGTTCCCCGAGCGGCCGGCAGCATGGCGGCGGCGGGCGGGCTGGAGGACGCGGAGCTGCGGGAGGCGCAGCGCGACTACCTCGATTTTTTGGACGATGAGGTGAGGTCTTCTCCTCTCCCACTTCTTTTCTCTCGAGCAGTCGTTGAGGTTTTAAAAATGTCTTAAATATCAGAAAAGTTACAAAGTAGTCAACGGAAATATAAACTGCTGCAACTTTGCTCTTCTGACATATTTTCTCTGTAGAAGTTTAGTTAAATAAATAGCAGAAAAAGGGGAAAAGGGTAGCGAGTGATTGCTGTTGGATAAATGCTGGAAGTTATTCATTGGTTATTCATTGCATCATATTCATGAGAAAATGAAAAATGAGAGGCCTCAAGTACAGATAGGAAAATATTCTGACTAAAGTACTTTTTTTTTCTCTTTGGAAAAAGATTGATGTTTTTGAAGTTTCATAGCTCAATTATTTTGAATTAAAAAAAAGCCAACACAACAAAACCTAAAACCTTTTATTTTTTATTCTGTCACACAGAATAAAACAAATACACAGCTAATATTTTCTTGTGGCTATTTTTTTTTTTCAGTCGCTTTACTAAGAGAACAGTTGAAGATGGTCCTTAGTAAGTCTGACAATGCAACATTTTTAAGGGGAAAGAAATTCCTTCATCATTTAGGCCAGACTGACAGTTAAAGAAAGCATGTCCTTTCTTTGTCTTTCACTTTACACTTACCCTGAGATGATATTTTTTAGAAGCAAATTTCTCTAAATATATTAATTTTATGACTGATGTTAGGGTAAACAATCTCTGTCAGATAGGATGTAGAATTACTAATTAGCAAACTCACTCTTGCTTTGGATATTCCAGATGAGCAATGGTGAAATCTAACATTCCAGTAATTCAGGGATGCACCAAATTAACTGCAAAGAAGGAGCTCGGCGGGGGGGGAGGAGGGGGATGGCTCCGACATGCAAAGTAAATTGGGTTTTTTTTGGGGTGTTTTTCCCCCTTCTACACCCCTTCTCGCAGGAAGATCAAGGGATTTATCACAGCAAAGTCCGGGACATGATCAGCGATAATCAATATCGCCTCCTGGTCAGCATCAACGACCTGCGGCGGAAGAACGAGAAGAGGGCCAACCGGTTGGTGTGGGGCTGGACTTGGGGGGTGGGGAGGGGTAGGGTTGTGGTTTGGTGGGTTTTCAGTGGTCCAGCCCTGGTTTTGCTGGTTCTTTGTGGTAAGGAAGCTCCAAAGCTGCTTTGTCCTGTGGATCCACCAGGCTGGATGGGGCTTGGAGCAACCTGGTCTGGTGGGAGGTGTCCCTGTCCATGGCAGAGGGGTTGGAATTTGATGATCTTTAAGGTCCCTTCCTACTCTAACCATTCCTATGATCCCACCTAAAAGGTGGACCTGCTCTTTGCCCCCATCACACCCTTCCCTTCCAAGCTTGCAAACCCTTGATTTGGTAAAAACCTTTTGGAGAAAGATGAGGTTAATTCTACACGATATAAATCACCTCCTCTTTTTTTTGGGGGGGTTGGATACTTGGAGAGATTTT
>NW_015090896.1:1194083-1276693 GCF_001431845.1 Calidris pugnax
GCGCGGGGCGGTGGCCGGCCAATGAGACGCGCCGCGCCGCGCCGCGGGGCGGGAGGGAGGCGGAGCGGCCGCGCGGTGGCGGGAAAGGCGGCGGGTTTTGGCGCCAAGCGGCGGTGCGGGGCGCGGATCGTGGCGAATTGCGGGCTCTGTCGGGGTTGGGCCGTTTCCTACCGGTTCCTCTTGGTTCCTACCGCCTTCTCCCTTCCAGACAGCGCCGGGATCTCCACCGGGATCCCCGGACTCCCCACGCACGGCGGGTTCCCCGAGCGGCCGGCAGCATGGCGGCGGCGGGCGGGCTGGAGGACGCGGAGCTGCGGGAGGCGCAGCGCGACTACCTCGATTTTTTGGACGATGAGGTGAGGTCTTCTCCTCTCCCACTTCTTTTCTCTCGAGCAGTCGTTGAGGTTTTAAAAATGTCTTAAATATCAGAAAAGTTACAAAGTAGTCAACGGAAATATAAACTGCTGCAACTTTGCTCTTCTGACATATTTTCTCTGTAGAAGTTTAGTTAAATAAATAGCAGAAAAAGGGGAAAAGGGTAGCGAGTGATTGCTGTTGGATAAATGCTGGAAGTTATTCATTGGTTATTCATTGCATCATATTCATGAGAAAATGAAAAATGAGAGGCCTCAAGTACAGATAGGAAAATATTCTGACTAAAGTACTTTTTTTTTCTCTTTGGAAAAAGATTGATGTTTTTGAAGTTTCATAGCTCAATTATTTTGAATTAAAAAAAAGCCAACACAACAAAACCTAAAACCTTTTATTTTTTATTCTGTCACACAGAATAAAACAAATACACAGCTAATATTTTCTTGTGGCTATTTTTTTTTTTCAGTCGCTTTACTAAGAGAACAGTTGAAGATGGTCCTTAGTAAGTCTGACAATGCAACATTTTTAAGGGGAAAGAAATTCCTTCATCATTTAGGCCAGACTGACAGTTAAAGAAAGCATGTCCTTTCTTTGTCTTTCACTTTACACTTACCCTGAGATGATATTTTTTAGAAGCAAATTTCTCTAAATATATTAATTTTATGACTGATGTTAGGGTAAACAATCTCTGTCAGATAGGATGTAGAATTACTAATTAGCAAACTCACTCTTGCTTTGGATATTCCAGATGAGCAATGGTGAAATCTAACATTCCAGTAATTCAGGGATGCACCAAATTAACTGCAAAGAAGGAGCTCGGCGGGGGGGGAGGAGGGGGATGGCTCCGACATGCAAAGTAAATTGGGTTTTTTTTGGGGTGTTTTTCCCCCTTCTACACCCCTTCTCGCAGGAAGATCAAGGGATTTATCACAGCAAAGTCCGGGACATGATCAGCGATAATCAATATCGCCTCCTGGTCAGCATCAACGACCTGCGGCGGAAGAACGAGAAGAGGGCCAACCGGTTGGTGTGGGGCTGGACTTGGGGGGTGGGGAGGGGTAGGGTTGTGGTTTGGTGGGTTTTCAGTGGTCCAGCCCTGGTTTTGCTGGTTCTTTGTGGTAAGGAAGCTCCAAAGCTGCTTTGTCCTGTGGATCCACCAGGCTGGATGGGGCTTGGAGCAACCTGGCCTGGTGGGAAGTGTCCATGTCCATGGCAATGGGGTTGGAATTTGATGATCTTTAAGGTCCCTTCCAACTCTAACCATTCTATGATCCCACCTAAAAGGTGGACCTGCTTTTTTCCCCCATCACACCCTTCCCTTCCAAGCTTGCAAACCCTTGATTTGGTAAAAACCTTTTGCAGCAAGATGGGGTTAATTCTACACGATATAAATCACCTCCTCTTTTTTTGGGGGGGGGATATTTGGAGATATTTTGGACCAGGCTTGTCTGCTCAAGGATACGTGGATTTTTTTCAGGTGTGCTTGGGTTTGTTCAGCTCCTGGCCGTTGGTGGCAATGGACCTGATGCAGAGCTATGATGCGCTTTGGGGTGGGTGTTTTTGCCTCTTGCTCCTAGTAACTTCTCAGAGCACGTGGAGGTTATGGATGGGCGTTGAGGAAGAAGGCAGAAGGGACTGCTGATGGTTCCTCATCATCACCTCCTCCTGTCGCAGGCTTTTGAGCAATGCTTTTGAGGAGCTGATCGCCTTCCAGCGCGCCCTGAAGGATTTCGTTGCCTCCGTTGATGCCACCTATGCCAAGCAGTATGAGGACTTCTACATCGGGCTGGAGGGCAGCTTTGGCTCCAAGCACGTGTCACCCCGGACGCTGACGGCCTGTTTCCTCAGCTGCATTGTTTGTGTGGAGGGCATCGTGACAAAATGTGAGCCTGGGGAAACATCCAAGGGCTTTGGGGGTGGTGGGTCCAGGTGTTGCCTGCGGAGGGGCTGGTGTCCACCAGGAGCCATGGTAACCTGGTGAAGGAAACGGGGTGTTCGGCAGAAGGTCTTGAGTGTTGGGATGGTCATTAAGCTCAGCAGATCCTGGCTGTGGTTGACAGCAAGTTGTGTCCCAAGTGCAGTTTAGCATTGGAGAACGGTTTGGGGATTGTCTGCTGACAGAGGGGTGGAAGGTGTTTGGCAGAAGGTCTTGAGTGTTGGGATGGTCGTTAAACTCAGCAGATCCTGGCCGTGGTTGACAGCAAGTTGTGTCCCAAGTGCAGTTTAGCATTGGAGAACGGTTTGGGGATTGTCTGCTGACAGAGGGGTGGGACATCCCTCCCTCTAACTCCTTTTCTTCCAACCCCAGGCTCTCTGGTTCGTCCAAAGATCGTCCGGAGTGTCCATTATTGCCCAGCTACCAAGAAGACTATTGAGCGTCGATACACGGACATGACCTCCTTGGATGCTTTCCCATCCAGCTCCGTCTACCCTACAAAGGTGAGGTGAAGCAGCCTTGTGGGAAGCATCAGCAGGTTCCTCTGGGGAGAAACGTGCCATTTTGGAACCCAGGATCTCATCCCTGTGCATCCTTTCTCCCTCTGCCAACATAGTCCTTGGAGAGAGAGAGAGAGGGCACATCACACATGTGACAGTCCCAGAGAGCATCTAGGAACGTGTGAAGAAAGTCTCTGTTGGACACAAAGCCACCAGACCCTTTAGTTCAGATGTTAGTTATGATGTTGGTCCTGCTGGAGCATGGTTTCTTGAGGGGGTTGTCAGCCAGTCTTGTTGCTCCTGGGACCCAGGTCAGCGTAGGCCTGTGCTGTCCTGGAGTGTTTTCCCTGTTTTAGGGAATGGAAGAAGGTTAACCTCAGCTTTGTCCCTGTTGCACACAGCCTTCTGCATGGGTGGCATGTCACCACTGCCTGCAGTAGGGACAGGGCTTGGTGAGACCTAACGTACCAGCCGTGGTGGGTGTTGGCAGCTTCAGACCGGAGGGGGCTGTGAAGCTGGTGAACCCTAGCCTCCACAAGTCTTCATGAAGCAACCCTTTCCAGCAGTCCTGAGTGTGTTGGGTGATGCAGCCTGTCTTCCCAATGCTCAGCTGACCCACCTCTTCTCCTCATGCTCCTGAAAAACAGTGCTAAACATTTTTTATTTGGGTTCTTGGTCTAGGATGAAGAGAATAACCCCCTGGAGACAGAGTTTGGCCTCTCCGTCTACAAGGACCATCAGACCATCACCATCCAGGAGATGCCTGAGAAGGCACCAGCAGGGCAGCTGCCACGCTCGGTGGATGTCGTTCTGGATGATGACCTGGTGGACAAGGTGAAGCCTGGGGACCGCATCCAGGTGGTGGGGACGTACCGCTGCCTGCCAGGAAAGAAGGGGGGTTACACTTCAGGGACTTTCAGGTGAGCCTTCTTTTGGCTTGACGTCAACCCTCCCACTCTTTTCAGTTGGGTCACCTCTCTAGAAGACGAGAAAGGAGGGAATGAGATTTGTAGGCCCTCACTATAAGAAAGACATTAAAATTCTGGACTGTGTCCAGAGAATCTTTTCAGTTGGGTCACCTCTCTAGAAGACGAGAAAGGAGGGAATGAGATTTGTAGGCCCTCACTATAAGAAAGACATTAAAATTCTGGACTGTGTCCAGAGCAGGACAACAAAGCTGATCAGGGTCTTGTGAGGAGCGGCTGAGGGAGCTGGGAAGGACAACAAAGCTGGTCAGGGTCTTGTGAGGAGCAGCTGAGGGAGCTGGGGGTGTTTGGCCTGGAGAGAAGGAGGCTGAGGGGAGATCTTGGTCTCTACAACTCCCTGAAAGGAGGGTGTAGGCAGGGGGAGGTTGGTCTCTTCTCTCAAGTAACAGGCCATGGGACAAGAGGAAACAGCCTCAAGTTCCTCCACGGGAGGTTTAGGATGGATGTTGGGAAAAATTTCTTCACAAAAGGGGTTATCAAGCCTTGGAAGAGGCTGCCCAGGGAAGTAAGTGGTGGAGTCACCATCTCTGGAGGTATTTAAAAGCCGGGCAGACGTGGTGCTGAGGGACCTGGGTTAGTGATGGTTTTGTTAGTGTTAGGTTGATGGTGTGACTTGATGGTCTGAAAGGTCCCTTCCGACCTAGACAATTCTATGATTCTCTAGGGCAGGCAGGTGGCCACCACAGAGCTGGGCCAAATCTAGGGCTGGCAGGTGGCCACCACAGAGCTGGGCCAAATATTGGCTTAAACCACTTGGAGGCTGTTTTGCACCTTGCTCCTTAGCATCAGTGAGCTCCAAGCCATGCACAGAGGGGGTTGGATGCTCTTAAAGATGCTCCATTGATGGCCCAGTGCAGTCAGATAGAGGGGGCTACAGCTCTTGAAGCTTTCCATCTCTTCCCCAGGACTTCCCAAAGCAAATGATGACCCTGTGGAAGTTTCTGCTGTGTTGTTGCTGTGACCTGTAGACTGTTTGGGGTTTTGTAGACCTGATCGTGGCTGTGTCCCTTCTCCAGGACTATCCTTATTGCCTGCCACGTGAAGCAGATGAGCAAAGACGTCCGGCCTCTCTACTCTGCTGCGGATGTGGCCAAGATCAAGAGATTCAGCAAGAGTCACTCCAAGGTATTTAAGCTTTACTTCTAGAAGGTGGGCTTGTAGCCAAGCATGAGGCTTCAGCCAGAGCAGCTTTAAGGCTTGACATGTGTCTATGGAGGCGTCTTGTTGGGTTCCAAGTAACTCTTCAACCCTCTTAGTGATGTTGGTGGATTTTTCCACTTGTCTTCATTGCATTTTCTACTTAGGCTTTGGTTAGGTCCTGGACAGAATGCTGTGGAGACAGAAATTGATCTGTGTTCTGTGTCTCCTGACCCTGCCAGCTGTTTGCCAGAGAAGTTCTGCAGGAGAAACATCTCCCTCTTTCCTCTTCAAACCCCAAATTCCTGACCCTGCCGGCTGTTTGCCGGAGAAGTTCTTCTGCAGGAGAAACATCTCCCTCTTTCCTCATCAAACCCCAAACCAGAATGAGATATGGAGGGAATAAGTGTCTGTCCCAGCCTGGTCCTTTGCTCCCATCTTTGCTTCATAGCATGGAGAGGAGAAAGACTTGCTCTCACAGGGTTTGCTGCTTCCAGTGCTTGCTTGGGTGACCATGGAAGTCAGGATGGTCTAGGACCGTAGACCCCGGCTGAAAGAAAACTCTAGCAAATGGTCTTCTCCTTTCTAAATAATTTTCATCCATGTGGTTCCATGATGGGAATAAACCCCTTTTTTTTTTGGTTCTGAAATGGATTTGTGGAGCATTGCTCCTTGTTCTTATTAGCTGCAGTCCATCTGATGGGCCGTGCTGTGTCTCTTCTGCCTTAGGATATCTTCAAACAGCTGGCGAAATCCCTGGCTCCCAGCATCCATGGGCATGAGTACATCAAGAAGGCTCTTCTCTGCATGCTGCTCGGAGGGGTAGAGAAGATCCTGGAGAACGGGAGCCGCATCCGAGGAGACATCAACATCCTGCTGATAGGTCTGGAGAGGCTGGGTGGAGACACCCTCAGTTGTTGTTGGGGGGGGGTGAGATGAAGCATCTTTCTGGACTTAGTTTCATAGAGTAATTGAGGTTAGATGGGACCTCCAGAGGCTTCTGGCCCAAGCATGCAGGCAGGGCAGAGCTAGTGTCACTGGTTGATCAGGTTGGTTGCTTTGGGACTTGTCTGGTTGGTTTTGAACATCTCCAGGGATGGGATCCCATGACCTCTGGGCCACTACCCTGATACTTGACCACTGTCAAGGAGATTTCTTTTTCTTCCACCATCCAATTGGGATTCCCTGTGTTCCAAGTTGTCCCTGGTCCCGTAACCATGCACATCTCAAAACTCTGACTCCATCTGATCCATTTCTTCCCATTGGGCCATTGAGGAAGGCAGGGAGATCATCTGATCACCTTCCTTTCTGAAGGTTGAACAAACCCACTTCTCTCTCCCCTTCTTTTTTCCTGACTGAGAAGGCCCAAACTGGACACGTTATCCAGGTGATGTATGATTATTAAATGCAGTCTTCTCCATTTCAGGAGACCCTTCTGTTGCCAAGTCTCAGCTGCTGCGGTACGTGCTCTGCACCGCGCCCCGTGCCATCCCCACCACTGGCAGAGGCTCCTCTGGTGTTGGCCTGACAGCCGCCGTCACCACGGACCAAGAAACTGGTGAGGAGCAGACTGGTTCCTGGTGGGAGCTGGCAGAGGGTTGCTTGATAACACCTGGAAGGGACTCTGCAAGATCCAGGGCTGCTGGTTGTTCTGTGGAAACACTTGTTTGGTCCATCCAGAAGTTTTATGGCAATGATAGTGATGTTTAGGGGTATTTTCTCCACCTCTGTTAGGTGGTGGTCTTCCCTACTCCTCTTCTACTTGGTGGACACCATATGAGGGCTAGCAGCATCCTGGATCTGGTTGTCTTCCTCATGGGCTTGCTCCTCATCCTTAAGTATCCTCCTCCTGCTGTCGAATTGGGTAGGAGAGGGACAGCCCTGAAGGGTGCAGCTGGTCTTTGAGGCTTAGCCTAGTCACAGGGGTGGTGGTGTGTGGTGGAGGAAGATGGCAGGGCAGGAGATGTGTGGAGCTGCTGAATGGTGGTTGACCCTCTTTTCTTCTCCCACCCCACCTCAGGTGAACGGCGCCTGGAAGCGGGGGCCATGGTGTTGGCTGACCGGGGGGTGGTGTGCATTGATGAGTTCGACAAGATGTCCGACATTGACCGCACGGCCATCCATGAGGTGATGGAGCAGGGCCGCGTCACCATCGCCAAGGCCGGCATCCACGCCCGCCTCAACTCCCGCTGCAGCGTCCTGGCGGCGGCCAACCCTGTCTACGGCCGGGTGAGTGGTGGCATTTACTGGTCCCTTCCATAAGGAGGGGTGCTGGGAGCTGTCTTGGTGGAGGAGATCCCAAAAGATCCCCCAAACCCAGTGATTTGGTTCCTGCTTGGACTGGGATTTGTGAGAGAGCGATGACCTGGTTGGTTTGGTCTCTGTTGCTGGTCATGGCCCTCCTGGAGGAGAGAGGGGCCTGTGGGGTTTCTTACCCTGACTTGGTTCTTGCCTGGGTGTCTCAAGACAGCCCAGTGGACTCTCATCCTGGTGACAAACCTCAGTCTTGGTGTCTGATCTAAGATCACAAAAAATGTGTTCTCCTTGCAAATGAGAGCTTCCCACCTTCTGGGATGGGGAAAAGAGGCCTTACTGCTGGGTTTAGTGTGGTGTCCAGCTGCCTGGATGTCCGTCCTTTAGGGCCCGACTTGAGGATGTCCTCCCAGCCTCTCTGACAGCCAAGACTGGCCCATGAGGGTCTCCTGTAACTCCTTGTCTCATCCTTTTGCAGTACGACCAGTACAAGACGCCCATGGAGAACATTGGCCTGCAGGACTCCTTGCTCTCCCGTTTCGACCTGCTCTTCATCGTGCTGGACCAGATGGACCCTGAGCAGGACAGGGAGATCTCGGACCATGTCCTGCGGATGCACCGCTACCGGAACCCCAACGAGCAGGACGGGGACGGTGAGTCACCTGTAACTGTGCAGCTGCCTTGTTGCTTGGTCCTGTGCTTCCTTGGTAGGTTGTCACCTCTCAGTGACATCTCATTGGGTTTAGCAACCCCGGCTTTGAGTGCTCCTTTTGGTGGCTTTTGGAAGTCACTTCAGCAATGCTGCAAGAGGTTAAAAGCCCGTTCTCTGTGACCCTTCCCTCTCCTGTAACTCCTTGTCTCATCCTTTTGCAGTACGACCAGTACAAGACGCCCATGGAGAACATTGGCCTGCAGGACTCCTTGCTCTCCCGTTTCGACCTGCTCTTCATCGTGCTGGACCAGATGGACCCCGAGCAGGACAGGGAGATCTCGGACCACGTCCTGCGGATGCACCGGTACCGCAACCCCAATGAGCAGGACGGGGACGGTGAGTCACCTGTAACTGTGCAGCTGCCTTGTTGCTTGGTCCTGTGCTTCCTTGGTGGGTTGTCACCTCTCAGTGACAGCTCATTGGGTTCAGCAACCCCGGCTTTGTTGAGTGCTCCTTTTGGTGGCTTTTGGAAGTCACTCCAGCAATGCTGCAAGAGGCTAAAAGCCTGTTCTCTGTGACCCTTCCCTCTCCAGCCATGCCCCTGGGCAGTGCCGTGGAGATCCTGGCTACAGACGACCCTGACTTTGTACAGGAGGAGGAACAGGAGCTCCAAGTGTATGAGAAACATGATGACCTCCTGCATGGGCCCAACCGCCGCAAGTGAGTCCCTCATCCCACGTCCCCTGAAGTTCCCTGGGGTTTTCCAGCACTGTGAATTGATGGGTTTGGCTTGAGCATCCAGGTGGTGGCTGATGGCTGGTGCCAGCAATGCTCCAGGTGGTCCATGGGGAGGTACATGGGCAGGATGCCAAGGGAGCCCTGCTCTGGGCTTGATCTCTCATGCCAGGCAGATGGGGAACATCTCCTCAAGCTGAATTCTCCACGTGCCTGGATGCCCACCACTCTTTCTGGGTGCAGTCCCCACTTCTGCAAACACCCTTTGCCCATCCCCACCTTGGAGGACACGGGTGTGCACGTCTTCCTTCCCCCACCCTGCAGGGAGAAGATCGTCAGCATGGAGTTCATGAGGAAGTACATCCATGTTGCAAAGATGATTAAGCCCGTCTTGACGGAGGAGTCGGCGAGCTACATCGCGGAGGAGTACTCCCGCCTGCGCAGCCAGAGCCAGATGAACTCAGACATCGCCAGGGTGAGCCCCAGGAGCAGCTCCTTCTCCTTCCAGGAGAAGGGAAACTGAGGCACAGCCTCCCCTCTCCTCTTATGGGTGTTTTCTACCCTTGGTGGGGAAAAGCCTTGCAAAGACGCCTCTCTGTCCCCACCAGACCTCCCCCGTCACGGCCCGTACCCTGGAGACCCTGATCCGCCTCTCCACGGCCCACGCCAAGGCCAGGATGAGCAAGACGGTCGATCTGCAGGACGCTGAGGCGGCGTTGGAGCTGGTGCAGTTTGCCTACTTCAAAAAGGTGGGGGAAAGGTGTCTCTTGGTGCTCGAGAGGTTCTAAAACTGTCATCAGGTGCAGGCTGAGCACTCTGGGCTGCTGGTGGGGTCCTCTTCTGGTGACCACATGGAGATGGGGCAGCGGTGGGATCTTGGGACCTTCAGGGTTGGCTCCTGAAAAGCAGCTTGATTGGAAAAGGGGGCTGAGTCCATCCTGCCTTTGCCACCCAGGTGCTGGAGAAGGAGAAGAAGCGCAGAAAGCAGGCGGAGGATGACTCGGACACCGAGAAGGAGGAGGACCAGGAATCACAGCCCAAGGAGGAGCGTAGCCTGCGGAGGTGGGTGCCAGGGCAAGGCCTTTGCGAGGGTCACCAGCCTCTTCTGAGGTTGTGCCAGGCAGGGCTGGCCTTGGGGAAATACTCCACGTTCTGCTCAACCTGGTGGATCATCCCCTCCAGATCCGTAATATGGGGACACCCTTATTTGATGGGCAAGGAGTTGGCTGGTTGGCCATGTCCGAAGAGTTGCAGTCAACAGCTCAAATGGAGATAGTAACAAGTGGTGTCCCTCAGGCACCTGTACTGGGACCAATAATATTTAATATCTTCATTAATGACATAGACAGTGGATCAAGTGCACCCTCAGCCTGTCCTCTGACAGCATGACACCAAGCTGAGTGGTGCAGTTGATGCACTTTAGGGAAGGGACACCATCCAGATGGACCTTGACAAATTTGAGGAGCAGCCCCATGTGAACCTCATGAAATTCAACAAGGCCAAGTGCAAGGTCCTGCACTTGGGTCAGGGCAATCCCCAATATCAGCACGGGCTAAGGAATGAATGGATTGAGAGCAGCCTGGTGGAGGGTTTGGGGATCCTGGTGGGTCAAAAACTGGACGTGAGGCAGCAACGTGTGCTCAGCAGCCCAGAAAACCAACCACATCTTAGGCCACATCAAAAGAAGCGTGGCCAGCAGGGTGAGGGAGGTGATTCTGCCCATCTGCTCTGGTGAGACCCCACCTGGAGGGTAGACTTAGATTGGACATCAAGAAGAAATGTTTGATGATGAGGCTGATGAGACACAGGAAGAGGTTGCCCAGAGAGGTGAAAGATGTCCCTGTCCATGGCAGGGGGTTTGGGCTGGATGATCCAACCCAAACCCTTATGTGATCCTTCACAGTCCACAACCCTCTGGTTGTGGCCAAAACCATCAGGGCTGGTGCTGGTCTGGGCCCGGTGCCATGGGCAAGGCTCAGTGGCTGGACCTGTGAGCTGCAGCTACCCTGCATGGTCTTGGCCAGGTATCTCCAAGAGCTTGGGGTTTGGGGGGCTGTCCTGAGGCCTGCAGTTCCGCTGGAGCAGGGGTGACCTCTTCTTCCCTCACCTAGGAGGAAGAAGGCACGCACAGGAGGCGAGGAGGAATCCTATGACCCCTATGACTTCAGTGATGCTGAGGAGGAGATGCCAGAGGGTGAGTCCCTGGGGTTTCACTGGCACCCAGCTCCCAGGAGTCCTGTTGCCTTCTGCCCTGGTGGATCTGCACACCCTGGGGAGCAGCAATGCCTTGGGGTCACTTAGGGTCCCTTGTGCAGCACCATCCAGCCCCACAAATCCAGATGAAT
Source organism: Calidris pugnax (assembly GCF_001431845.1). Taxonomy (NCBI): domain Eukaryota; kingdom Metazoa; phylum Chordata; class Aves; order Charadriiformes; family Scolopacidae; genus Calidris; species Calidris pugnax. The sequence goes on from NW_015090896.1 coordinate 1,205,000, forward strand.
TCTTTTTGAAGCCCTCCATGTCCATGTGGGATGGGAGAGTTATATTTTTTTCCATCCATTTCCAAAGCCCTGCAGAAGTAACAACATCTGACATCACCCATCCCATCCTGGAGTCAAGTGCTTTTGCTTTCCTGGTGCTTGGACACCAGGCAGGTTGAAGGTAACTCTTCTTTCTGCTCCAGTCCAGGCACACACTCCCAAGACACCCGAAGCCTCAGCCGCTGCCGAAGCCAAGAAACCAGAGTTGGCTGAGCCAAGGTGAGTAGGGGCTGGAGGAGATGTCTGTCCCCATGTGTTCCACCCCACCCTGGTGGGTCCAAGCTGTTGTCTGATGCTGAAGATGCATCTGTAGTGGTGGTTTCAGCTCTGCATCACTCAGAATGGGGCATCCTGGGCTGGGAAGGGAGGGGAAGGACTTGTGTGTGTGGTCTCTGAGGGGGAAATTACTTCTTGCCTTCCTGACCAGGTTGAAAGCATTCAAGGCCGCCCTCCTTGATGTCTTCAAAGCTTCCCATGCCCAGTCCGTGGGTCTGAAGAGCATGATGGAGTCCATCAACCGCGACAACCCTGAGCCCTTCTCAATGGCTGAAGTGAAGATGGCATTGGCCCACATGCAGGATGACAACCAGATCATGGTGTCTGATGACATTATCTTCTTAATCTGAGCCTCTGGGCGGAAGAGCCCAAGGTCTCATGGACTTTCAGTCTGGAGACTCTTTTGTGTTTGCCTTCAACTCTCTCCTGAACGCTTCATCTGGCCAAGGTGAACTTTGAGGAGCTCGAGTCTGTGCACTTTACAGTCCTTCCTCGCTGTGCATTGCTGGCACCAAAAAAGCCAGGAGCTCTGGAAGCTCTTTTACTGTTGCTGCCTCCAAACTGGAGTATTTGGGAGGAGGTTTGTTTCTGCAAGGAGCCGAAAGGAAAAACTTAAGTGGGAATTATCATCGTTCTTATTGTATTGTTTTTAGCTTTGGTCATAATAGTTCCAGCCTTTGAATAAAAAAAAAAATATCTGGATTTAGGAATTCAACCTTCAGTAGCAGTGGTGGTAAGAACCAGTATGGAAGCTCCACTGTTAGTAGTGAAGCTTTTATTTTTCCCCTTTTTTCTCTTTTTTCCCCATTACATACTCTAGATTTGGTTGTCTCACACATAAAGATGCCTAATGCCTGTCCTGTTGGCTGTGACCAGCCTCTTTCTTTTCCTACCCACCTCAGGGAGGACAACTTCTGGTGATGCAGGGACAAGTGTAGTCTGACCCAGTCCATCGTCCATGGGTCATCTTGGTTTCTAGATTTCACAGCCTTCCTGTGGGAGGTTTGGCCCCAAGTGGATGGAAAGGACCTGGGATGCTCAAAGCTGCCCAGGGGACATGTGCCTGGTGCAGGTGGGTTTGGTCTCCAGCTGCTCCTGCCTCCAAATCTGGGATTATGCCTATAAAAATATAACAGGGCCACCACAAATGGGCAAAAACCTGTAGGAAAGAAAGATCAAAGCTATGGGAAGCTGGGATCCTGCATCTGTCCTGCTGGCAACCACCACCTGCTGAGGTTGTACCATCTTGCTTTCTGAGAACGCATAGGTGACTATGTCTTGGAAAAATGTTGCTCCTAGAAACCAACAAGATGCTGTGGTTTGGGATGGTTTTCAAGAAAATGTTTTAATTGGGGTTGGGTTCTTTTCAGTCTTGGCAAGTTTGAGGTTAAGCTTTGGAGAAGACCCTCATCAGCACAGGCTGTTTGCTCTTGTCTCTCTCTGTCTCCAGGCGCCTGTACAGTTCATGTGTCCTTATTTCTGGATGCCATAAATACTGATTTGAGTAATAAAAATGTCTAGATACCGTTTCTACCATGACTTTGCTGCTTACTTGGGTCTAAACTCTTCCCACTTCTGGGGATGCAACTCTGCAGTCTTCTGGGGACCTGCGCTGGCATGGAAAGCCTTCAGGCATCTTCCTGCCGCTTGGGGATGGTGTTGGACACGTCCTTCCACCATGATGCCTTTGCCTTGGTGGACCAGGCACTTGCAGAAATGTCCTTGGGATGGCTGGGTAATAACTGTGGGCAACTCCCGCCTCTTCCACAGCAGCTTTGTGGCTTCTGCCCACCTGGAGCTACACATCCTGGTAGCTAAGAGCACTTGGTAGCATCTCATTGCACAGGGAGGACGGGAACCCTCCATTTTTCTTCTGCAAACAGATCTGTTGAATTATAAAAACCTGATTTCTGAGCTTCCCTCATCCAATGCAGCTCTGACAGCAGATTTTCAGGTCTGGAGGGGGTTTTTGCGTGTTTCTAGCCTCCTAAAGATCTCTGGTTGGATGTATTGTGCTTCTGCAGAGTGACCTCAGACCTACGGCCAGTGTCTGGCTGATAGAACTGCAAAGACTGGTGAAGGTGAGTTAAACACACCAGGTCAGAATTGTTCTGTCTCTGGTTTTATTCCACCATGGAGCTTTGTGGGGAGCCAACCTGCTCTGCTCCTGCACGGCCACCACCGTGGTTGTTTCCACGCTGCAAAGCTCCTGGGCAGGAGCAATGGGCCCAACGTATCCAGGTAAGGTTTTCAGGGTGTAGGTGGTTTCTTGCCAACTCGTTTGTCTGCAGAGGAACCAACCCTTTCCTTCTGGAAAGGTCCCTGGGTGCTTGTAAAAAGTTCCCCAGCAATTTCTGCTGCTCTGACGCCGGCTTGTAGGAGTGGGGATATTGTCATTTCCTTCCTCCCTCCTCGCTTCTCCCTGGCTTTCAGAGGCTGTTCCTCTTTGCAGGTCACAGCAGGGCCATGCAGTGAGGGCATTTGGTGGCGTGGCTTTTTGGAGCCATCTCATGTTCTCCTTCTGCTGGGGCCTTTGTGTTTTTCCTCTTGTGAGGAAGAGGAGGCTGAGGGGAGACCTCATCACCCTCTACAACTACTTGAAAGGACACTGTAGAGAGGTTGGTGCTGGTCTCTTCTCACAGGTAATTAACAATAGAACGAGAGGGAACGGCTTCAAGCTCCAACAGGGGAGGTTTAGATTGAACATTAGGAAGGAATTTTTCACTGAAAGAGTGGTCGGGCATTGGAACAGGCTGCCCAGGGAGGGGGTGGAGTCACCATCCCTGGATGTGTTTAAGGGACGTTTAGATGCAGTGCTGAGGGATATGGTGTAGGGGAGGACTTTGTAGAGTAGGGGAGATGGTTGGACTCAATGATCCCAAGGGTCTCTTCCAACCTCTATGATTCTATGATTCCCTGTCTTTGCAGCTGGGGAACTGCTAATCCTGTGTTTCCCATGGCAAGACACCAGGAGGAGCTCCAAGGTAGGTAAAGCTCAGCTTTATTTCACTGTCCTGTCGGCCAGGATGGTAGGATGTAGCAAATAGTTTGTTTGGGTTTGACTGTGGTTGAGGAATTGGTTGGATGGTCACATCCAGAGGGTAGCGGTCAACGGCTCAATGTCCAGATGGAGAACAGGGACAAGTGGTGTCCCTCCGGGGTCTATATTGGGACCAGTGCTGTTCAGTATCTTCATCAGTGGTATAGACAGTGGATTGAGTGGGACCCTCAGAAAGTTTGCAGATGACACCAAGCTGAGTGGTGTGGTTGACAGGCCTGAGGGGCAGGATGCCATCCAGAGGGACTTGGGCAAGCTCAAGAAGTGGACCTGTGTGAACCTCATGAGGTTCAACCACGCCAAGTGCAGGGTCCTGCCTGTGTGTCAGGACAACCTCTGATAACAGTACAGACTTGAGGGTGTTGGTGGGTGAGAACCTCAACATGAGCTGGAAATGTGTGCTCACAGCCCAGGAAGCCCACCATCCCCTGGGCTGCATCCCCAGCAGCGTGTGCCAAGCGCAGGGTTCCGCATGTGTGTCAGGACAACCTCTGATAACAGTACAGACTTGAGGGTGTTGGTGGGTGAGAACCTCAACATGAGCTGGAAATGTGTGCTCACAGCCCAGGAAGCCCACCATCCCCTGGGCTGCATCCCCAGCAGCGTGGCCAGCAGGGCCAGGGGGGGATTCTGCCCCTCTGCTCCGCTCTGGGGAGACCCCCCCAGTGCTGCCTCCAGCTCTGGGGCCTCAGCACAGGGGAGACATGGAGCTGTTGGAGCGGGGCCAGAGGAGGCCCCGGAGATGCTGGAAGGGCTGGAGCCCCTCTGCTGGGAGGGGGGGCTGAGAGGAAGAACTTCTTTGGTGTGAGAGTGGGAAGTATCCCTGTCCCATGTTGCCCAGAGAAGCTGTGGCTGCCCCATCCCTGGAGGTGAGGGGAGCCCTAGGACAAGGTGGAAGGGTTTTAAACTGAAAGAGGGGAGATTTAGATGAGATCTCAGGAAGAAACTCTTTGCTGTGAGGGTGGTGAGACACTGGAACAGGTTGCCCAGAGAAGCTGTGGCTGCCCCATCCCTGGAGGGCTTCAAGGCCAGGCTGGAATCTGCAGAGATGCAGCTGAGAAGCAGCATTGCCTTTGCCCAGTAGCGAAGTCAGTGAAATGCAGGTCACGGTTCAGCCCCTGGAGTTTGTTCCTCTGGGTTCAACAACATTTGAGTAGTTTTGGTTTCTGTCTGCTCTAGATTTTTAATTCCACCTTTCCTCAAAGTTGGTACGGGTGCCTCCTGTGAGGTGGGAAATGCAGGTCACGGTTCAGCCCCTGGAGTTTGTTCCTCTGGGTTCAACAGCATTTGATTCTGTTCGTTTGCAGAGATGCAGTTGAGAAGCAGCGTTGCCTTTGCCCAGTAGCGAAGTCAGTGAAATGCAGGTCACGTTTCAGCCCCTGGAGTTTGTTCCTCTGGGTTCAACAACATTTGAGTAGTTTTGGTTTCTGTCTGCTCTAGATTTTTAATTCCACCTTTCCTCAAAGTTGGTACGGGTGCCTCCTGTGAGGTGGGAAAGCTGAAATATCCAGAGGAGCTTAGAAGGATGTGGCATCCAAGCCCAACCTGAAATGAGGTGTGTCTTATGCCTGAAGCCCCTGCAGTGCTATGAAAACCTTACGTGTGTAATGAATCCTGCAGTGCAAACAGTGGTTTTCTTTGTAGTGATTCAGGTGTAGAAGGGTTCCTGTAGGTGAAATTAAAAATGTCTCTCTTATTTCTAAGTCCCCATCTCTGCTCCAAACCCTTGCAACATGGGAGTGTACAGCTTTTTGAAATAGTGAGTGTTTTTCCTCCCTTGTAACAGTTCATATTTAGGTGACCCCTTTTAGATCAACTTTTCAGCGAAATTCAACACGAGAAAAGTTCAGTCGTAGGAAATTTCGGGTAAAAGAAGGAATCCTTCCTGAAGTTACAAGCCACTGAAGGCAGAAGGTGCGAGTGGAAAGTGGTGGTGAGGGCTAATAACCCAGCATTTGGCGCGATGACGTCATTCCTTCATCACACGTAACTGTTTCCGTTGAACCCCATACCTGCAAAATCCAACCCATTTTCATGGCAATGCCCTTTTCCTTTCACTGCGAGGGCTCGGGGGGAAAAAAAAGGGGTCATTTTCTGGGTTTTTGTTATAAGTGTTAAGATGTATTTGCTGCAAGAGAAAAAGCAGAAGGCGGATGCTGTCATCTAGGAGCAACTCTTTGTTGGTCTTAGTTGGAGCTGAATGGGTTGCTGGGTCTGATACAGCTTTCTGTCCTGAGCTTTTGCAAGTGGGTTTGGTGTTGGAGTGACAAGGAGGCAATGGACTATCCATTATTTATCTGCAAGGGCAGCACTGCTGGTGTGGGACTGGGAGAGATGGTCCTTTTCTCAGGCACCGTGCTATCGAAATTGTTGAAATGTCACTGTGAAGTGCATTTACATTTCAACCTGGGTAGTATTTGCAGGACTGACAACTCTTGTAACATTCTTAAAAGCTATGTATTTATCTGTCGTCTTTTTCTAAAACCCTAGCTCCTGGAAACGGTCCAAAAATCTCAGATTTCATCAAGAAAGGGTTTTTTTTTCCAGCAGGTGTCTGCTTGGTGGCCAGCCTTTCCTGCCCTGAGAAAGCAGACGCCTTACTAAGTTTCTAAGCATAGGCTTAGAAAAGCTGAGGCTTAGGTCAGCTGAGTCCTGGCCACACCTTGTGCATTTGATTCTGTTCGCTCTAGATTTTTAATTCCACCTTTCCTTGGAGTTGGTACGGGTGCCTCCTGTGAGGTGGGAAAGCTGAAATATCCAGAGGAGCTTAGAAGGATGTGGCATCCAAGCCCAACCTGAAATGAGGTGTGTCTTATGCCTGAAGCCCCTGCAGTGCTATGAAAACCTTACGTGTGTAATGAATCCTGCAGTGCAAACAGTGGTTTTCTTTGTAGTGATTCAGGTGTAGAAGGGTTCCTGTAGGTGAAATTAAAAATGTCTCTCTTATTTCCAAGTCCCCATCTCTGCTCCAAACCCTTGCAACATGGGAGTGTACAGCTTTTTGAAATAGTGAGTGTTTTTCCTCCCTTGTAACAGTTCATATTTAGGTGACCCCTTTTAGATCAACTTTTCAGCGAAATTCAACACGAGAAAAGTTCAGTCGTAGGAAATTTCGGGTAAAAGAAGGAATCCTTCCTGAAGTTACAAGCCACTGAAGGCAGAAGGTGCGAGTGGAAAGTGGTGGTGAGGGCTAATAACCCAGCATTTGGCGCGATGACGTCATTCCTTCATCACACGTAACTGTTTCCGTTGAACCCCATACCTGCAAAATCCAACCCATTTTCATGGCAATGCCCTTTTCCTTTCACTGCGAGGGCTCGGGGGGAAAAAAAAGGGGTCATTTTCTGGGTTTGAAAAGTGGATTTCTGGTAATTCTACCCTCTGTTGGTCTTCTGCGCTCTGCCTCTCAGTAGATGCCTTCATGGTTATAGAGATGTGAACAGTCAGAATAGGAACATGTGTCACAAAATTGTTACTACTTGGGGCGAATTTGGTAACGTGAAACGTGAATAAAAAAAATTATGTGAGATGAGTTGCTGGTCTTTGAACTGTCAGATGAGTCAGACCACAAAATCATGACATCCTGCAACGACATACAGCAGCAGTCGAGATTTCTGCTGGTATTATTCGAGAGAGGTGATAGATAGAGCAGGGACCAGATTAGTCCCTTCTCGTTTGAAAGTGCCATGAATCTGTAAGAGGCTCCTGATTTTCTGACGGACTAAAAATGCCATAAATCTGTTGCTTTTCTGGAGGACTGAAGATGAATTTGCGTAAAGAGTCCTACACTTCAGTGCTCCTCTTCCAGCTTGGCTACATGCCTTTGGGAGAAGCTTCTCTGGGGCCTTTTCTCCACAGAGAAGCTGATCAAACCAGTCTTTTTCTGCAATAAAAATAGGTTTCCAGGATAACGCTACTCCAAAGTCCATCCAAAGCCAGAGAAGGGGCAAGGAAACCATCACTCCTACAGTGTAGCTCAGGCAGGGACTGGGGGCCCAGAGCTGAACTGAAATGGGGCTCCTGGTGATAGGCTGCAGAGGGAAACCCATGGTGATACTGGTCAAGGCCAGTAAGGCCAATTAGTGCCCTCTCAGGGCACGCATGAGCTTTTCAAAGAGCTCTCCAGAACATGTCAACATTGCATCTCAGCAATGATTAGGGATGCTTTCCATCCCAGCTCCTGATAACCTGAGGTTCCCCAGGAGGACATCCCCTGGGCATCTACTCTTCACCTGCCTGGTCACTGCAGGACACAGGGATCCCCGAGATGAGGTGGGGGTGGGTTGTGCAGTTGAAGCAAAAGGAGGTTAAACCGTGAAGTTCTGCATCTTGTCCTCCTTTTGAAAGCCTTGCTGGGTGCCTGACTTTGCAGCGTGCTGATCTCTGCTCTTTGGTTTGTAGGAGGCACATGGAAGTGCACCCACAGATGTGTTTAATGGTGATTAATATTAGAAAGAGGGGGCGGGAAGGGGATAAATAAAAAAAGCTTCTTGAACAATTTTTTTTTTCTCCTTTTCTTCCCTTATCTCGTTATCTGCCTGAATAAACTGTATTGGCTGATTTGGGATTTTGATGACATAGTCTCTGCCCTCCCCTTTCTGGAGGTAGACGGAAGGAAGTGGGCTAGAAAATGAAATATCAGCTCCTAACCTCGGGTCAGGTAAGCCAGCTGCATGCTGCAATGGAAAGGATGGTAGGGCTGGAACTTCATTATAAAAAGGAGACCACATCTGGCTTCGAGACACAAGCAGCGTGGAAGAGGTCTCGGAGAAGGAGAACTCTGGTGCTCTGTCACATTCTGCATCCTCTTAAATCAGAAGAGAGGTTGCCATGGCTTTTGCCAGCTGCACTGGGCTGGTAAGTACTTAATGTTTGTTATAAGTGTTAAGATGTATTTGCTGCAAGAGAAAAAGCAGAAGGCGGATGCTGTCATCTAGGAGCAACTCTTTGTTGGTCTTAGTTGGAGCTGAATGGGTTGCTGGGTCTGATACAGCTTTCTGTCCTGAGCTTTTGCAAGTGGGTTTGGTGTTGGAGTGACAAGGAGGCAATGGACTATCCATTATTTATCTGCAAGGGCAGCACTGCTGGTGTGGGACTGGGAGAGATGGTCCTTTTCTCAGGCACCGTGCTATCGAAATTGTTGAAATGTCACTGTGAAGTGCATTTACATTTCAACCTGGGTAGTATTTGCAGGACTGACAACTCTTGTAACATTCTTAAAAGCTATGTATTTATCTGTCGTCTTTTTCTAAAACCCTAGCTCCTGGAAACGGTCCAAAAATCTCAGATTTCATCAAGAAAGGGTTTTTTTTTCCAGCAGGTGTCTGCTTGGTGGCCAGCCTTTCCTGCCCTGAGAAAGCAGACGCCTTACTAAGTTTCTAAGCATAGGCTTAGAAAAGCTGAGGCTTAGGTCAGCTGAGTCCTGGCCACACCTTGTAGATCATAAGACATTGCTGTTTGACTGAGGAGGAGGAGAAATGCTTGTTGGAGAGATGCGCTGGCTGGTGCAGAGCCAGATATGAATCAGAATTTAAATCAGAGTTCAGCATCTGTTGTGATGAGTATCATCACCATCATGTTGTTTGCTCATGCTGGCTCGTCTCTCCCAAATACAAGTACGAAGACGGGCCATTGATGGTCCAGACTGGTCAAGACTTGGCTCTTCGGGCTCTCTCTTTCTTGACTGACCACAGCTAATGAGACTTTTTCTCTCTCCCAGTTCAGATCACTGGTTTTGGTGCTGGTTCTAGCACTCACCGTGAGGAGCTCACCCCATGGGAGGGAGGCTCATCCTCGACCCATCAGGGATAGTGGCTCCGTGAGGCTTCGAGAAGGTTGCCCGAACCAAAAGAATCTCAATTTCCCGACCACAGTGAACGTTAACATTCGTATTAGCAACTCAGATTATACCTCTAGAATGATCCACGATGTCAGGAACCGGTCTCTTGCTCCTTGGGACTACAGGTAAGTTTTTATTTATTATCTATATCGCGATAGCTGTGCTGCACAGATGCCTTTTTTTGGTGAATGATGGCTGGTTCTCAGCATGTTCCTGGAGTCCTGTGAATATTGCAAACACTTCTGGGTACACACTTAGGTTTTGATGTTGAGTGACAGAGAAACTGTTTGCAGTGCAAGGGGACATAATTTGAACACTTTCTAATCATCTTACTGATATTTGTCAAAGAATTATTACTCTAGGAAAAGAAAAATATCAGTACCCTGTAATTTTACATTTTCATAGCTGAAAGATGTTTTTGAATGCTGAAATTAAACCAAAACCAAACAAAAATGAATAGTTCGCTTGCGATCAGTTTCGTATTTCACCCAGCTCTGCTCTATTCATCATGTCCTAAAGAATGATGTGGCAGCACTACCCTCCCAAAATTGATTCCGTTCCTAGGAAATTGTTCTAAAAATGTCGAAGATAGGGAAATTCTTTGGCTTTGTCTCATAGTGAGGACACAGAGGTAAATAGAATGGGCCCTTTCATGGTGATAAATAAGAAGATCAAGTGCATAAACCCCTTTTGTGTCATCATCCCCAGGCTGGATGAGGACCCCAACCGCTTCCCCCGGGTGATTGCTGAAGCCAAGTGCCGCCTCTCCGGCTGCGTGAACACACTGGGGCAGGAGGACCACAGCCTCAACTCCGTCCCCATCCGACAGGAGATCCTCGTCCTCCGGCGGGAGCAGGGGGGCTGCGAACCCATCTTCCGCCTGGAGAAGAAAGTCATCACCGTGGGCTGCACGTGTGCTGCTCCAGTCATCCACCACCAGTCCTAGGAGAGATCAGAAGATGGGGCAACGTCGAGAAGACTTATATCTATTTGGTGAATCAAATGAATTACAGTTTCAAAAGCTGTTCTCAGCAGTAAATTGCCCCACTGGGTACATGCCAACAAGCACTGCCACAAAAAAACCTCTCCTCCTGCTCCTTCTCCCTCCTTCCCCCATCCCCAAAGCCCTTTTTCCTTCCCTGGCCATCACTGCTCACTAGCCTATTTCTAGTGTAAATCTGACAAAAAAGCCACCAGGCCTGATCCTCATTGTACTCTGATTTTGTGTCACTGCTGCTCCATGGGGAGTGTTTATATTTCTATTTATGTTTTTTATTTATGACTATATTTATGGCTTTATATGTGCTCGGAGTACCCAAAAAATGATAAATATTTATCTGTATTTATTCAATAATTTATCCACCGAATAAAATTTCTATTTAATTTGAAAGAATGTTGTTTTATGGTAGCTCAAAATGAAAGAGAACACAAAGAATGGGCTTGTGCTGCAGTAGCACTGAGTGATTTCAGCAAAGATCAGGTTTTTTCCGGTGCAGTGATATGAGTAAGAAGGAGCACAAGAGAACTTGCAGCTTAAATAGATGCAAAAAAGGGCTCAAAGTGGTGAATTGAGGTTATACAGGCAGCGCTGGGGGAGTTCTCAGTGGAGTCAGGTTCTCTAGACCTTGGGGATGGTCACTAGGATGATGGGGAAAGAGGTGGGAGACATCACATTGTAGAGCTACAGCTGAAATTTGGGATGAGGATCAAGTCCGGTTCATGTGGGCTGGGAAAGTCCCATCTTCTTCCAAACAAGGTGTCATCCTTATGAGCTCCCTTGTTCTCCATCAATTGGATGGCTGGCTAGCAAGAAGGTGGGAAAATGAACAAAGATGGTTTCATCTCACCACTCTTGAAACAGCCAAATATTAGGTGTTGGGCTTGAAGTGGTGGATGAGGATCCCCCCACACCCAGGGAACAAGGAATAAACTTGCTGAGCCGAGGTGTCCTAACTTAAGAAAGGAGGAATTGCCCTCTTTCTCCCTTAACTCCACAAGGAGCACAGCCTAGCAAGACTCACTACTAATTATTTTATGAAATTGCTGCATTGTTGCTTTTCTTAACAATACTCATCTTTCACCCAGAGCTGAGCCAAATTCTCAGACTTTGGTTTCTACCGGTGGAGGTTTTAAGCCTGTATTTCCGTGTTCACCTGCATTTGAACCAGGGTAAACCCCATATTTCATTTTGGCTGCACAGAAGCTACTTTAAATTAGATACACCTGGTGCAGGTAGACCCTGGGTGTCATCCCCTGGGTAGGCCAAACGAGTGGTTGGGTCCAGATGACTCCTTTGGTGCTTGTTTGTTGAGTTGAGTGTATTTGCTGCCCCATGGGTCACTGGGAGCCAGTTCAACAAGCCATGGGCAACCAGGGTTGGGGTTGGGGGGGAAACCATCTCATTCAGTTACAAGCACTTGTACTCATTTGTGGCAGCAGCTGTTTCATTATGACCACTGAGGTCTTCATGTGGTGGAGAGCAAACCCATGGAGGCGTCTTCTGGCACGCTCACGCGTAACACCAGCTCTCCTCTTACAGTAACCGCTGACCAGGAAATCGCACCCTGCACACCCCAGTTCTTGCTCTTGACCTATTTCTCTTCCTTTCAATAAACCTCACCCGCGGGGTTGTCCTCACTTGTTTTGTGGGGAGAAAACTAACCTACATCTCTCCCTCCCGACACCTGGGCATCGGGCTCGTTGCAGCTAAATGGGTGTGAGCTGCTGTGCAATTTCTCTTAAACACCCATCAGCTTACCTTAAGAGTGGTGTTAACTGGGTGAATTGTGAAGTAACTCATCAAGAAAATGCAAAGGCAGCTAATTAAGGAAGTCTCACCCATGGGTCACGAGGTTTTGCAGCCAGAGCTACCAACTGCAAACCACACACCCCTCAGGAAGGCAGGCACTTCCACGTGGGGATTGTTTCTAAATTGAATGATCATCATCAGGGGTTATTTCCTTCTAATGGAGGTGTTCTTAGAGTGCAGCTGGTTGTAATTATGAGTCTGGTTGTTTTTGAGGTGCTGGCTTTTGTGATGAGGTAGGTGGTTGGCTTTCCTTCCCAGCAGTCTAAGAACACGGCAAACGAATGTGTGTTTCTTGTAAAAAGCACACTCATATCACCACCGAGAGCAAGCACAGTTCACAGCTGAGGACCAGCCTTTGTGAAAGGCCTTGCTTGTTTTTCTTCTCCTTGCACCGACGGTCCCAACCCCCGGGTGCCCAGCTGGGCATCTCTGCCTCTCAATTGCAGCCTTTGGGGACTCGGGTGCTTTACCAGGAGGAGAAGACACAGCTGTAGGAGTTGTAGCAGTCCTGCAGTGTCTTCTCACAACCTGCTAGGCCAAGCAACCTACGGTCCCAGGTTGGTATCTGAGCCTTGTGGCCTTTCCTATCCCTTCCCTCTTCTGCTTGCTTCTTACTGATCTCCTTTCCATGTCCCCTTGCTCTCTCTTACCCTTGGCTGGGCCGTTTCTGGCAGCTCGAGCAGGGATCCTGGTGTGTAGCAGCTCTTCTGGGATGTTGGAAGTATCCTGCTGCAGAGACCCCTGAGTTAGTGTGGGCTGAGAGGCACAGCAATGATGTGAACCCAGGTAGATGCCTCCTCCAGACACACCTGTGGATGTGTTGGCCTGCAGGTGTGTCAGGCTTCTCTGGACCTTCAACAACAGGCAGATGCTCCTTTGGGGATGTTTAAAGGGACACAGCCTGTTCCACAAAATCATTGCTTTTAAAAGTGCTCTGAAATTAAACATGTAAAGAAAATAAAGGTTGCCACCTAAAAGGTTGAAGCAACCCAAGAACTGTTTGTACAGTAAGCCAGAGGAGCAATAGCTTGAAAAGCCAGAAGTGGACGTGGCTTTTGAGAGTTAGACCAAACAGGCAAAATTTTAAGGAGATGAGCAATTTGCTGGAGTCCTCCAAGAAGTGTTTGTGCTCAGTAAGCCAGAGGAGCAATAGCTTGAAAAGCCAGAAGTGGACGTGGCTTTTGAGAGTTAGACCAAACAGGCAAAATTTTAAGGAGATGAGCGATTTGCTGGTCAGTCCTATGGGGATCTGTGGTTGTGGTTTGGTACCAGAGTATTGGTTATAGATGATGGGATGAGAATTTGCTGGAGTCCTATGGGGATCTGTGGTTGTGTTTTGGTGCCAGAGTATTGGTTATAGATGATGGGATGAGTTTCCACATCACCTGTGAGCTCTGGCTGTTCTGGGGAATGGCCTGACAGATCAGACCAGAAACCTACTCCCATGTCACCATCACGAGGCAAAATGTGAGACTTGTTGTGATCTCCTTCCCTTGTCTCCTTTCACCTATTCGTCTTCTTTTCTCTCTCATATCATTTTTAACCTTGTGCTTAAGAGGAGTCTAGGTGTGGGGGACAAACCTGCATCTTCTACAGCACTGTTTCAAGGTGCTGACAAAATACCCAACTGTTTAAAATGTCTGTGATTACCTGATACCACTTGGCAGGCTCAGAGATGGTGATGGGATGGGACCATGTGCTGGTGCTGGCTTTCAGGAGCTGAGAAGATACCAGCCAGACTCAGCACCAGAAACTAACCATGCTTTCTGCCTTTGCCACTCACACAAACATGAATGAATTTTTTCCTAATATCTCATGTAAATCTCCCCTCTTTCAGTTAAAACCCCTTCCCCCTCATCCTGTCACTACACTCGCTGATCAAGAGTCCCTCCCCATCTCTCCTTTTTTTTTTTTTTGTTTGTTTTTTCTGTAACTTCAACAAGAGGTTAAAAATATGTTTGATTGGGGGTTGATTTGCTGCTAAGTAGCTGCTTCATGTCCCCAGCTCTTCAGATAAAGCCATTCTTGATTTCTGTGTAACTTTTCCTTTTATTTATATATTTTTCCTTCAGAAAACTAGCTCAGCTTCCCCACCTTTTTTTTTTCTTTTTTCTGTAACTTCAACAAGACGTTAAAAATATGTTTGATTGGGGGTTGATTTGGGAGTTGTGGACTGAGTTGGCTCTACCCAAAATACCATTTTCTGGGCATCGCTTTCAGTGGGTGAATTTTAGTGGGTTTGTCAGTAAAAAATGTCATGTTTCTGCTTTATCTGCATTCTTAGTAAGTACAGTATGTTTGTATCATGGCCAAGATTCCCCGTTCCAGTAAACAAATAGGGTTGGTTTATCTTCTCTCTAACTTGCTCCTATAATTTTTTGGGGGGTGGGGTGGGGTTGCTTTTTATTTCAAACTTCTGAAACCTGTACTCCTGGTCTCCACACCTCGTAAGGCTTGCCAGAGAGTGAGACCTACACCACCTTTTACAAGCATCGGGTATCTCTCCATCTGGTGTTGGTAACTGGCAATGATGACCATGGTTATCTGATGATTTGCTACACAAATCCAATCTCAGACTTCCCTTTCTGCTGGGTTTTGCTCGCAGGTTGACAAGCTGCTAAGCTGCTGCTGCTCAGATTTTGCAAACCGACATGAAACTGAGTCAGGGAGTAGGGCTGGAGTGGAAACATTTGTGTTTAAGAGAGTTTTGCAGTAATTATCATTCCCTCCTCCTCCCCCCGCAATGATGATATCAATAAAGAACATCAAATAAGCAGGAACTTGCATTGAAACTCTCCAAGTCAAGAAAGAACAAACTTTATGTGTTGAATCTCAAACTGATAAGAGCTGGGCAGGCCTGAAAGAGTGGTCCAAATCTCTTTGGTCACCCATTGTGACCATGACTGTAGTAACAAAGGCACTGATTAGGTGACCTCATGGCAGGGGCACTTGATTTGGAACGATTCTGCACCTTTCCAACTGAACAGGGCAGTGGGAAGGAAGAACTCTTAGCTCATGATGCCAGGAGTTACAAGAGAACCTGCAGTCGGAAAGAAAATAGTCCTAAACCCACGAAAATCCAAGCAATCACGCTATTAAACACTTCTGTGGGAGCACGTGCAACACACACACAGCTTTGCAGAGGTGAGCATGAAGTTGGCGCAAGGTCAAGTGAATAATAAAAAGAAAGGGTTGTGTCCTAAGGCATGGATTTAATTGGGTTGGCAAATAATGGATGGTTTGGCAAATAGGATGGTTTAGGTTGGAAGGGACCTTAAAGGTTATCCAGTTCCAACCCTCTGCCATGGGCAGGGACACCTCCCACCAGACCGGGTTCCTCAAAGACCTGCCCAGCCTGGTATTGAACACCTTCAGGGATGGGGCAGCCACAGCTTCTCTGGGCAACCTGGGCCAAGGTCTCACCACCCTCACAAGAATGAATTTTTTCCTAATATCTCATGTAAATCTCCCCTCTTTCAGTTAAAACCCCTTCCCCCTCATCCTGTCACTACACTCGCTGATCAAGAGTCCCTCCCCATCTCTCCTTGAGCCCCTTGAGGGACTGGAAGGGACTCTAAGATTTCCCTGAAGCCTTTTCTTCTCCAGGCTGATCCCTCCCAACTCTCTCAGCCTGTCCTCCCAGCAGAGGGGCTCCAGCCCTCCCAGCATCTTCCTGACCCGTTTCTGGTCAGAGGGAGAATGATGCTGCCGGAAGGTGGACCGAAGTATCTTTGCAGCCCATCAGCAGAAAGCTGTTGGAACTTTGGTGCTCCAACTGCGTCATCTCTTGCTGACCTGGTTCTGATTTTTTTCCACATGCAAACTCTCGCTCAGCATTGCTAACCCGTCTCCATTACTCATGTGCCAACTCCAGCTAAATGCACACCACTACCAGGTAACCAAGGGTGGGACTTACCGTAATTTTAACTGTCAGAACTGTGGGGCTGCTGCAATTTGCCAAAGCTCCTCCTATAGCAAGTGGTAGGACATAAAGAGATTATCTAAAGAACAAGGCAGTCAGCTCTCTTTCAGTCTTCCTGAACTTGATATTTATTTAACACCTTGAAAACCCCAAAGGATGGGTGTTCCTCTATGTTTTTTTTTTTTGGCAATCAGTTGTCATGCTTAATATTCTTGGGACAGCCAGCTGGGTGACCTTCAGGACTTGCAGAACACCTTGAGGAAGAATAGACCTGCCCAGCCTGGTATTGAACACCTTCAGGGATGGGGCAGCCACAGCTTCTCTGGGCAACCTGGGCCAAGGTCTCACCACCCTCACAAGAATGAATTTTTTCCTAATATCTCATGTAAATCTCCCCTCTTTCAGTTAAAACCCCTTCCCCCTCATCCTGTCACTACACTCGCTGATCAAGAGTCCCTCCCCATCTCTCCTTGAGCCCCTTGAGGGACTGGAAGGGACTCTAAGATTTCCCTGAAGCCTTTTCTTCTCCAGGCTGATCCCTCCCAACTCTCTCAACCTGTCCTCCCAGCAGAGGGGCTCCAGCCCTCCCAGCATCTTCCTGACCCGTTTCTGGTCAGAGGGAGAATGATGCTGCCGGAAGGTGGACCGAAGTATCTTTGCAGCCCATCAGCAGAAAGCTGTTGGAACTTTGGTGCTCCAACTGCGTCATCTCTTGCTGACCTGGTTCTGATTTTTTTCCACATGCAAACTCTCGCTCAGCATTGCTAACCCGTCTCCATTACTCATGTGCCAACTCCAGCTAAATGCACACCACTACCAGGTAACCAAGGGTGGGACTTACCGTAATTTTAACTGTCAGAACTGTGGGGCTGCTGCAATTTGCCAAAGCTCCTCCTATAGCAAGTGGTAGGACATAAAGAGATTATCTAAAGAACAAGGCAGTCAGCTCTCTTTCAGTCTTCCTGAACTTGATATTTATTTAACACCTTGAAAACCCCAAAGGATGGGTGTTCCTCTATGTTTTTTTTTTTTGGCAATCAGTTGTCATGCTTAATATTCTTGGGACAGCCAGCTGGGTGACCTTCAGGACTTGCAGAACACCTTGAGGAAGAATAGACGGCAGCAAGGTCGGAAACAAGCTAAATTAGGATCACATATATTGTTAGATACCTACATATGGGCAAAGTTATATCAGTGTTTGAAGGTAACTGAAGGTGTGGACAGGAGTTCTTTGTTGTGATTGAGGATACTGTAATCACTCAGAGTTAATTTCCTTCCTTGGCCCAGTGTATATCTGCTAGGTCAAGGGGTGGGATGAAACCCGTGGCTGTGCCATGAGTTTAGGTTAGAGGCTGACCCATGTGATTTTGCCTGGAGTAGATTAGGGAGGGTTTAGGCTCACTGGCACAGCTGGAGAGAATAATTAGGACAAGGGGAAACGGTTTTAAATTGGAAGAAAAAAGATTCAGATTGGATATCCGGAAGAAATTTTTTACTATGAGGGTGGTGAGACACTGGAACAGGTTGCCCAGGGAAGTTGTGGATGCCCCATCCCTGGAAGTGTTCAAGGCCAGGCTGGATGGGGCTTTGAGCAACCTGGTCTGGTGGGAGGTGTCCCTGCCCATGGCAGGGGGTTGGAACTGGATGATCTTTGAGGTCCCTTCCAACCCAAACCATTCTATGGTTCTATGAATAACCCCCCAGCAGATATAGTTGGGATGATCACATCTCCAGCGAGCACAGCTGGGTCAGGAGAAGATGCTTTGACCCGAGAGGACCCTGCCTCTCATTAGGGATTTACACCCATGAGCTTGGTCTCTCTAGAAATCCTGCGTTTGCCGTTGCATTTGCCAATGGCGTTTTGGCAGCGCCTGAGAAGGGTCACGCTGCCCCGAGACAGCAGCAGAGCAAAAACATCTGCATCTTGGCAAAGCGGCCTGCCTTTTGAAACACGGAACATTTTTTTTTTTATCTGAGCCCTTTTAACCCAAGTGTGCTTTAAATAAATCCACCCGCGGCGCTAGACATCCACCTACGCAAGTCCCATCGCAGCCGTGGCAGAAGTGCTGTGTCAGTGTGCCCTACATTTGAAGCGCTATCTGATGGCAGCGAACGTGTTGGAAGGACACGAGCCTGGAGAAAATTACGGCTGCAGTTAGCAGTATGTGGTTAATTGCTTCGGTTATCCATCGGGGTCTTTTCCAGGTGGTGACCCTGCTCCTCGGAAAATGTGCCGAAGTGGGTTCAGCTGGAATTCCCGGATCACGTTGGACCAAAGTCAAAACTCATCAGTGGAAACACACTCGCCATTTTAGGGAAGGGAGTTTCTTTTCCTAAAAAAGAAACACTCAAGCAATTGTGTTGAACCTATCTTAACAAATTCCTTTCCCATCAGATAATTAAGTGGATAACTGGGTTTGGAAATGAGTGGATAACTCATTGCTTTTTCTGCTGGTCTGGCTTAAATCATAGAACCATAGAATGGTTTGGGTTGGAAGGGACCTTAAAGATCATCCAGTTCCAACCCCCTGCCATGGGCAGGGACACCTCCCACCAGACCAGGTTGCTCAAGGCCCCATCCAGCCTGGCCTTGAACACCTCCAGGGATGGGCATCGACACTTCTCTGGGCAACCTGTTCTAGTGTCTCACCACCCTCACAGCAAAGAATTTCTTTCTAGTATCTAATCTGAATCTCCCCTCTTCCAATTTAAAACCATTACCCCTTGTCCTGTCCCTACACTCCCTGACAAAGAGTCCCTCCCCAGCTCTCATGTAGCTCCCTTCAGATATTGAAAGGCTGCTATAAGGTCTCCCCAGAGCCTTCTCTTCTCCAGGCTGAACAACCCCGGCTCTCTCAGCCTCTATTGGTTGTCACTTGGTAAATAATTTTCCTCCAGGTATCTTAGTTTCTCTATCAGTAAAACGGTGTTAATGATACAAGCCCTAACTTTTCTACAGGTTTTACATTCTGCTGCAGCAGAGCTAGAGGTTATCAACAGGTTTTAGGTTTTAGCATCATGCAAATCTCTTATATGGCTATAACTGAATTAAGTGATTTCTTGCCTTATGAAAAAGGTGTCTCTATAAAAAGAAAAGGTGAATACCAGAGAGTAATTCACTATTTTTTATTACATAAAGATAAATAAGCAGATACATTATTACTGACTTTTCCACCGGCATAAATAGAATTACATAAATAGACATTTCAAAGTGTAAACTAAAGATGTATAAAGAGTTCCCATTACATTTTCAGCCCGGCACAGGAAGGTGTCCTGATTCCAAATTCACAGAGTTCAAGATTTCAGGGGAAAATAATATTATTTTTTTTTTTTCTTAAACTGAGACTTCTTCATTTTTAATATACTTTGATAGATTCTAGCTAATCATTATGGATTGATTCAGTTTGGCAGAGAGTGAGTCAGGCCCCTTCATTTCGTCGCTGTAAGGCAAGGAATCTCTCCACCGCAGCTCCTGCCCTCCTGGCACTGGTTCCCTTTAGGCCTGGTGTCGGATCAAGGGGGTGACACACGTGCAGCCCACGGTGATGATTTTCTTCTCCAACCGGTAGGTCTGGTGGCAGCCCTTCTGCTCCCTCCGGAGGACAAGGATCTCTTGGTGGATGGGGACAGAGTTGACGCTGTGGTCCAGCTGCCCGTCCAAATTCACACACCTGGAGTGGCGGCACTTGGCATCTGCAATCACCCGGGGGAAACGGTTGTGGTCCTCGTCGATCCTGTGAGGTGACAGGAAAGAACAGAGAAGTGTTTGAAATGGAAGTGTTTCTGCATCTCTAGAATCATGATCGTCTGGATCACTATGGGCTCCCAGCTCAGGAGCCTGTACCTCCTGGGAGATTCACTATGAAGGGGCCAGAGACCCTCCTCTACTCTAGGTTTAAGTGTAAATGACTAAATACTGCAGGTTTTTAAGTGTAAGACAAGCATGACAGGACTGCACCCAACTGCCTTTGCAAAGAATTTGCTCCAAATAAATACTGACATTGAAAGACCAATTAGAAATGATTTGAGCTTCCCAACACGTCAGACTAACCCACCCAAAGACCTTCAGCCCCCCCTCCAAAACATGAAACATTCTTAGGGCCTGATGCTGATGTTATTGAATCACCACTTAATTTGATGCAATGTTAGCCCTATGACGATCTTTTAGGTAAAAAATGCTTTTGAAGGTAAAGCTTGCCCCAGTATACAAATAAATTAATTAAATTACAAAAATAACTGGCTTTGCTTTCTGTGTGTTGGTTTAGACCACATTTTTTGCTCTGTGCTCCTTTCTGTATTAGTTATCTTTCAAAGAAGATTATTATATTCAAGGCCAAGCTGGATGGAGCTTTGAGCAACCTGGTCTGGTGGGAGGTGTCCCTGCCCAGGGCAGAGGGTTGGAACTCAATGATCTTTAAGGTCCCTTCCAACTCTTCCATCCTAATCATTCTATGATTCTATATGGACTGTGGATACATTCATATTTCCAAAATCTCTCAACAGTGAAACACTGATAATAAAGATGTGGACATACCCTCTGGGTTATTCTTTACCATCCCAACCAGTATATTTCTAGACCGTAAGGACAGAGGTGGTACCTGTAATCCCATGGAGCCAGAGAGCGGCTGCTGATATCAAGAGGCGTTTTGGTTTCCTGGTTCGTGCCGCTGATGCTTATGTTGACTCTCACAGTTTGAGGGAATTTGGCGTCTTTTGGGGTCTGACATCCAGCATATGCTTGCTTGAGGAGGCTGTCTGGCTTGAGCCCAGGCTGTATCACCTTCCTGTAGGCAGCACCGCTGGCTGACAGCAGGGCCAGCAGCAGGAGGAGCAGTGATCTGGACTGAAAAAAATTGGTGGATTTAGGACACAAGGCAGGTACAGCTGCTGTAACACAGCACAAATAATGACTATTCCCTGGGGCTGGGAAATTCAGCCACAGCTCAGCTAGCTGGTCGTTAAAGTCTGTATTGCAGGTTGGGGTAATTATGGAAAAAAGGTGTCACTTATCACATCCACACTTGCTTTCATTAACCAGCCCTTACAGTGCTGTGATATCACAATTTGGTGATAAAGAAATTTCAATAATATAAAATAATATAATACAGGAGACAGCAGAAAGGATATAACAGCAAAAAAGAGACTCTAAGGTCGAGTTTTCAATTTATTTCTTTTACTTCAGAGTACGTTGCAGGAGCCCTGTTCGTTAATATATCGGTACAGTCTCCTTGCTGCCCCACACTGGTGCTCTTCAGCAGGCTCCCCTTTTAGCTATTTTCAATTATTAATGGTTTAAACAAAAGTTCTAAAGGTGGATGCATCCCCATTCTTTGCAATCGTCTATTAGGATTTAAATACGTCTCTGTCAAATAGGGGAAAAAAGGTAATAGAAAGCAAGTTCTTACCAGAGAAGCGCAAAGGATTGGAGACATCTTCCTTCCTTCTCGTGCTGTGGCTGCTGCTTCTGCTGGGCTGTCTCGAGCTGAAGGTGTCTGGGCACGTTTGCTGGTGGACTTTTTATAAGGGCTTCTGCGCTGTCCTAGTTTATGGGGAGTAGGTGGTTTGTTTTTTTTTTTCCCAACCTTGACTGCGGTTTCTGACCATAATTTAAATTAAAAAAGGTATGCGTATATCTTCCATTAACGCAGGTGGAAGACAGGATATGGGGTCACCCTTTCTTAGATCTGCAGATGATGTCATTACTTTAGCCATGTCACTCAAGTAACAAGAAAACTCAGTGATGATGTTATAAAACCATCAAAAAATTTGCACGCACTGCTGTAAGGGGGTGCAAAGCAGGAAATTTTAAATTGGCAATTTTAAATTTGACTAGAATTGCCGTCTAGTCAAACAGAAGTTGATGCACTTCATAGTCTTGACTTGAGGTCCTGTAGGTATCAAAACTACTAATGCCAGTGGCACTACCAGACTAGATCTGTTTGGTCCTAGGTCTGTCCAATGTCTTTTCATCCTGAGTTGGGCAAATATGTCGGGCAGCTGGTCCCCATCCAATTGCTCTTCATACTTGCCATGTTGCTTACCTTGGTGCCCGAGGTTCCCAAGTTCCTCCTCAAGCTCCTATTTCTTTCTCAAATTTCCAAATCTGGATATGGCTATTTTTATTCACATCTACACCTTGGGTGTGATACATCAGTTTTGACCAGAATGCTTTGTGATAGAAGGTTCCCAAATTCAGTCATTCTCCATGAGGGAGGTGGGGAACCAACAAAAAAAAAGAACACTGATTTTGAGCTTGTCACCTTTTTATTTCACTTCAGGCTCTTGTGCTCTGAGACAGGGTTGTGATCCTAAGGAAAGGAGGTTGGCCATACTTGCCATGTGCTGTTGCTTGCCTTGGTGCCCGAGGTTCCCAAGTTCCTCCTCAAGCTCCTATTTCTTTCTCAAATTTCCAAATCTGGATATGGCTATTTTTATTCACATCTACACCTTGGGTGTGATACATCAGTTTTGACCAGAATGCTTTGTGATAGAAGGTTCCCAAATTCAGTCATTCTCCATGAGGGAGTTGGGGAACCAACAAAAAAAAAGAACACTGATTTTGAGCTTGTCACCTTTTTATTTCACTTCAGGCTCTTGTGCTCTGAGACAGGGTTGTGATCCTAAGGAAAGGAGGTTGGGAAGTGTGATGGATGTGGTTAAACCTTTTATTCTTAAGTTGGGGGGAGGACAGAGGGATCCAAGAGAAATCTTGTGAAGGCTGAGAGATGCAAAATGACTCTTCTTGTAGGCAGGAAAACGGGAAGGAACAGCAGGCACCTCATCCATGGTATATAGATGATAGCATGTGGCACTTGAAAATATAGAGAGCTAAAATACCTTGTACTGTGTAGCCCCAAGACATTATGACTCCTTGTGTCCCAGCCCTGTGTCCTGGGTGACAGTGATCAATGATCTTATGGACCTCTTGATCCCACCCTGCGGTCTCCCCATCCTTCTAAGACCAACATACTGCAGCTGTGATATACCCTGCCATCTTAGTATTTAAACATGCAATATTTAAATCCATGTGTTCAGGTGGACAGGCTCCATTTGACATGGTGACAGTCAGGGTCCCTTTCTCCCATTCAGGGATATTTTTCTAGATTTTTCACTAAGGTATTGGAAGGGGGTTATAGACCTGGAGAGGTTGGACCCCTGCTTCAGGTCTGTGCCCCCTATGGCTTTGGGTCATTGTTGTTGCTCTGGCTGATAGCAACTGCCTTGGTTTTTGGGGTTTTTTGGGGGTTGTTTTTGTTTGGGTTTTGTTTGTTTGGTTGGCTGTTTGTTTTTTTTTAATTTATTTTTTTATTTATTTTTTATTTATTAGGTAGATGTCTTGATGAGCCCCTGAATGGTAATTAAAAGCTGTGGACTTGACCCTGAAAGAGGCCTTTCATTCAAGGAGGGATATCTGTATTCATTCCTCTCATCAGCTTTCAGGGGCTTAAATCAACAGCCCTCTAGTAAATAGGATGTTCAGGATGCTCTGGAACAGGTTGCTTCTGTGGAACCATCTAGTGTTCTTGATGGTGTTGAGATGATGATGTTGAGAGCTCAGAGCTCTGCAGTTACTCCATTCAGCAGCAAAGCAGGGATGTGAAAATTCTGGTTAAAGCAGATACTGGACCAGGAACTAGAAACCTGATGATTCTCCCAGGCAAATGTCCCAACCAGTAGCCTACAGTGTCTTCTTCTCTCTGGCAAATTCTTCATGGCTCTTCACCCAGAGTACTACAAAACCTGGCATAAAGAGAGAGGGACAGGCTCAAATCTCTCAGGCTGCAGCTTCCCAGGCAACGATACCAATCATAACGAACGATGAGATATAAGATACAAATGAACCACGAAATAACACTCAGTGTAAAAGCCCTGATCTGCTGACGTATGCCTTTTCTTGGGTCTAATTTCGGTGATGTTTTCAGATGAAAATGATGCAAATAAGGTGTGGTTTTTTTACATTTGTTTAGTATTTACTCAGGTGTAAGCCCGAATTTTACTCACCTTGTGCCATCCAAAGGAGGATGTAAGTAAGGGTAGAATTTAGTTTGCAGTTTCTGGGATAGTCATGACCTATATCAGCTTGTTTAAAAGGTGCTGATGATTGAAAAGTTAAATGTATAATTCAGTTTCCCTCTTAGAGTTAGAGATGTACAGGTTAAAGGAAATGGTTCCCTCAGAAGGGTTTTTCTCTAATGCCATTTACTGAAATATCCATTCAAAGTGGGTCAGTCAAATTTCCAATTTTAGAAGCAAAAAAATTTCAAAAACTTGCAAAGTAGTGGAAGATCAGGTTCAATCAGCCTGACCCTAAATCCAGGCTCGTTTACTCTAAATGTGTCAGTGGTTTGGGTTACCTCAGTACTTGAAAGGTGAATTGTCAACCATTCAAACATGGCTAACGTAACACAACATTTCACGCAATGGTGAAAGAAAAAACCCCAAAAAACTTTCCATGGTTTATTTTCAGCCATGAACGCATCTGTTGGCAGTTGTGATAGGCAAAATGAGAGGGTTTCAGGAGAAAATATACCTCTTGAAGTGCTTTTACCAGGTCCAAATTATAAAAATGAAACTCTCACATTTCTAAGTCCCAAGTAATTATTTTCCAATTCTTCCTGGTCTAAAGTGAAAACAAAAATTAAACACGATTTTTTTGAGATTAGATTTTACCCCATGGCATTTCTTTTATTCTGATACTTAGCTCTTGTCCTAACTAGAGTTCTGAAAACTAGGACACTAACAAAAGCTTACTGAAAAAAAAGGATTAAAGATTATTTAAAGTGTTTTGAAACCAAACCTAGCCCTTCTCTTGGCTCCGAGGAAAGCTTTCTTGAGATGAAGTTGCTACTTAAGTACTTTACCCAGCCGAGATCCTTCAGGAACCCAAATCTGAGCATGATGGCCATAATGGCACTTTTTCCCCTCAAAGTCACAGTGTGGGTCAGTGCAGAGCTCTGGTGCCCTGACTGAGCTTGCTGTAAATTGAAAGAGAAATGGCAGATATCTCCAAATAATAATAATAAAAAAAATTTCAATCACTTTCAGTTAAGGAGCTTTTCTATTTACATTTAGGAAGATATTTATTCTTTTTTTGTGTGTGTGTGTCTTATTGGAGAGAATTCATCTTCTTCCTGTTGAGCACATATTCTTATAAATCGCTATAAATCAAGACAACATTCTTTTACACAGAAGCATTGCATGACCTGCGTCAGTGCAGAGCTCTGGTGCCCTGACTGAGCTTGCTGTAAATTGAAAGAGAAATGGCAGATATCTCCAAATAATAATAATAAAAAAAATTTCAATCACTTTCAGTTAAGGAGCTTTTCTATTTACATTTAGGAAGATATTTATTCTTTTTTTGTGTGTGTGTGTCTTATTGGAGAGAATTCATCTTCTTCCTGTTGAGCACATATTCTTATAAATCGCTATAAATCAAGACAACATTCTTTTACACAGAAGCATTGCATGACCTGCTGGATTGGTGGAGGTAATCTCTAGGAGATCAATGATTAGTCTGAGTCTGAGGGCAGTGGTTATCTGAGAGAAAAGCTTTTCTATTTACATTTAGGAAGATATTTATTCTTTTTTTGTGTGTGTGTGTCTTATTGGAGAGAATTCATCTTCTTCCTGTTGAGCACATATTCTTATAAATCGCTATAAATCAAGACAACATTCTTTTACACAGAAGCATTGCATGACCTGCTGGATTGGTGGAGGTAATCTCTAGGAGATCAATGATTAGTCTGAGTCTGAGGGCAGTGGTTATCTGAGAGAAAGTCCAAACTTGAGGGGCAAGACTCTGAGCACCCTGATTAAATGCTGAAGTTTAATTTTAGTTTAATTTCACTTAATCCTGCTCTGAGTGGATGGGTGGGTCAGACCCATCAGAGGTCCCCTCCAAACTGGTTGAATCACTGAACCAATCTCCCACCCCTTGATCTTCATAAAGGAGACGTGACAGAAAAGATTAAGTAACCTTTTCCATCTATTAAGCAGCTCTACTTTTCCTCTCCAGTAGAAATGATCATCTCCTACTGCACACCTAAATTTTCCAATCATAGCTAAATCAATATCACAGTTCTTCAACAGCCGTGATTGCTCTCAGTTGTTGACTCATCTCTTCATGACTAATATCTAATAGATACTCAGTAACTGGGAAGCCAACATAAAGGAAGCAGACCTCTCAGCTCATCTATTTAGTTGCTGCTTGCAGGGACAGGGGAAAAAAGGTGGCTTCCAGATGTGTGAGTTGGACCTAACGAGAAGCAGGGATTTTATGCCTGCTCTGTGGTAATGAATAGATGATTAAATACTGAAATGTAGCCCTGGCAAGTGAAGACAACACAAGGTGCTTGTCTGCAAATAAAGATAAGTTTGAGAAATGTAAGGACTGGCTGATGAGAGGGGATCTAAGCTGACACCAGATCACCAGAGGTGGTAAAGATCTTCCTTGAGCACAGTCAGTAGCACAGAATGGTTGGAAGGGCTGTCTCCTTGTTTCTTTGTTTTTGTGGTTATCAGTGATGTTAATGACCATAGTTTTGTTATCAGTTAAAGATCTCCCAGTCAATGCTTTATTTTCATGCCCTCAAAGACATCCTGTGGCAATACATTTCACAGCCAGTTATACACTGTACAAGAAGAAACCCTTCATTTCTTTGTTTTTTGTGGTTATCAGTAATGTTAATGACCATAGTTTTGTTATCAGTTAAAGATCTCCCAGTCAATGCTTTATTTTCATGCCCTCAAAGACATCCTGTGGCAATACATTTCACAGCCAGTTATACACTGTACAAGAAGAAACCCTTTGTGCATAAAATTGGCTGGGATTCAAGCTGGTAGAATGATTTATACAAGCAATTAACTCATTTTGAAATTCTCTGTTTGCTCTGTGCTATCTGCTCGCATCCTGTGTCTCGCCCACAGCGAGTGGCAGGAAGCAGGGGGAGAAGGACTTGGGGTCTCTGCTGCTGCTGCCCCCCAACCAGCAGCTCCTGCCCACAGCACTTTTCCAGGTGTCCATCTGAAATTTCACTTGATGCAGGTTGAGACATTTATTTCCCATTCCCAGTGGGTAACTGGAAAAAGTTGTTCCAGTCCCTCTTTCCTCTTGGGTCACGCTCTCAAGACCTTTGCACGTGTTTTTTCCTTGCTCTGTTGGGAAATTCTCCTCTTGACCCCTCTTGATCCTCTTGATCCATCCCTTGCAGAGTGATGCTCCAAGCTCAAGACAAATCGTTTGTGTAGTGCTTCTATGTCCTGATGCTCGCCGACCCTCTGAGGGGCAGGGAGCTGGTACATGGCACCTCTTCACAATCGAAGCACTGAGAAACTCCCCTGTTTACACAAAATTCATGTCAGATTCCCAGGCAGTCTGTGCCCTACGCTTTGGAAAATCTTTATTCTTCCTTTTTGGGACCACTGTAATTAAAATTTATCTGAAATGCAGTGAATTCTGAAGGTTTCCAGGAAGTCCTTGGTGTATTTGTCCTTATCTCTACACCAGTTGCCAGCTGCAGATTTGTGAGCCTCTTTAACCTCCATGATTTTTCTGCAGTGAATTAGGAGTAGCTGCGCTGGAGTGCTCAGAGTTTCCCAAACTGAAAGTCTGAAGCAAACAAGGAGAAAAAAGTGTCACAGACTTGTCTGGAGAACATCTGAAAATCAGTTCTTTGTAGCATCCATTGGGGGGAAAAAAAAAAAAAAGAAAGATAAATTCTCCTTGTTACAGCTGTTACATTTTGCAAATGCGAGTTTCTCATGCACGGGCACCTCTTGTGATTTTACATTTGGGTGTCACCTCTGACTTCAACAGGACAAGGAAACCAGGAAAGCAGCAGTGCAGGAGGTTATCTGCGCAGTTATGTATGCTCTTCTGGCTGATGCAGGAGAGGAGAGATGCCAGAATATGGGCTGATGAAATTCCTCACTTTGTGCTCTCAGACGCCTCATGAGGATGAAATTTAGCCCTGTAGCTTGGTCCCCAGTCTGATGAAGTGTAATTCTTTGGGAAGGCTTACAGAAAGTAAATTACAAATGAAATTCTGACCCCGAAACCTTCGGCTTCCCTCTGGAAGCATCATTAAGTAGGAGCAACCTCCCTGCAATCTCAGCTCTCATCTGGAAGAGGCTCTCCCTGCCGGCTGCGATGATGCTCACAAGGTTTGGGATCTGCCTCCTCCAGCTCCTCGGTGGAGGGGGAGGTCACCCTCGCCGTGCAGGACACCACGCAGCACCCGTGAAACCGGCTGGTGGTTTGGGTAACGGCGCGAGGTGACGTTGTAGGAAAGGGACTCACATGGAGCCTTGAGAGGTCGGTGCTACGTGCCGAGACACCAGCCCTTAGCTCGACCACCAGCTTGTGCTCCACCACCCACTGCTTTCAAGCCAAATTAGGTTCAGAAAAACTAGTTTTATCACCGATGCGTTCACTGTATCTGTATCCCACGGCTGATACTCAGCGCTGTTGGGCAGGTTCGATAAGGCAGAAATCAAATAATTTCCACTGTGGCCATTTGCCCACCACCAGATGATTAAACCTGAAAAGTTTGGTCATTCCTCATCTTGTTTTTTTTGTTTGTTATTTTTTTTTTTTTCCTTACAGACCAATGACTCCTGGCCACATTTTGTGTGCAAGAAAGTGTCAGAATTCAAAAGTATTAGAGAAGAAGTGACTCAGAGTGGTTTTGATGAGAGTTGCAAATGCGCAATGGGGATCCCAGTTTTCGAGCCCTTTCACCCAACTGAGGTTTGAGTTGGCTTTTTTTATTTTCCCCTCTCTAAACAAGAAAAGGACATTAATCATTTTTCCCAACATATGCAAATTGTGACCACAGTGCAATGCTGTTTTCAGAACTATCCCTGGCAGAGATTTCAGAGAATAACCACGGCTGAAGGTGTCCTCCGCTGAGATGTATGGCCTCATAGCAGTAGGGTGGGGGCAATGGGTGGGCAACAAAAGCCCACTGTCCTATTTTAACCTGAGTGATGCCTCTTTAACCAGACCTGATCCTTTCTGTTCTGAAGCTGTAGCTACAAGAGCAAAACAAACATCAGGCAGAGCTCTTGAGTAATTTTCTGTTGAAATGGAGCATCGCTGCTGATTTTAACAGCTCTTTATTCTGGCTGAATTGACTGTGCTGAACTCAAGTAAGGCCAGAAAAAGGAATAGTGGTCCTGCCTGTATTTCTACCAATGTGCAATCCTGCGTGGTCATTTATTCCTTCTATAACAGGTTCTCCATTGATGCTGGAGGCCATCATCCATTCTCCAGTGCTTGTTTGCAGGGCTTACTCTCTTAATTTTCCACTGTGAAGAGTAGGTAAGTAATGACAGCCAACAAGTTAGCCCAAGAATGGATAAAAGGATGAGAAAGGCCAGTATCAAGGCTCAGTAAACTGTAAGGGTCAGGGGGTTTTCTTCAGAATGGATACAAGGATGAAAAAGGTCAGTATCAAGGCTCAGTAAACTGTAAGGGTCAGGGGGTTTTCTTCCTTCAGTCCCCCTTGATCCCAAAGTAGAAGGGACCACAAGAACATGCATCATCCCAGACCAGAAGAAAGAAGCAAAAGTCTGGTGGAATGAAGAGTCTGCTGTTCCCAGGGTATAACCAACGGCCAGGTCACCACATCCCAGATGATACTGAGGATGTTTTTATGAAGAGCACTGCAGTTTACTCTCTGACTTTGTGAGTATGACATTATATGATCAATCTTGTTTACACAGTCCAGTCCCTTAACGGACACCACCCACAGCCCCAAATCCACTGAGCATCTGTGTCTCATGCTCCCACTCACTGCGGGACAGGAACACGTCCTGTGATCCCAGAGTGACAGCAGCCCACACCACGTGAAAGAGTCAGGTCTTTGACGTTCATGACTCTTTTAGTATTTCTAAATACTTGCCAAACTCTTGCACATCCAGTAAGGGAACAATGGGCATTAAGTAAACAGTACCTACACCATATCAACATGAGAAGGCATGAACAAATTCTTAACTGACAATACTTCATCCAAGCCACGTCCATGGCAGATGGTCACAAGAACAAATGAGGTTGTAAATTATTTACTTGCAGAAGACTTGATCAGATAACTTACTTGTTTAATCAGATAATTTCTTTGCAAAAAAAAAAGACAATTCAAGTAGCTCTGCCAGAGTGGAGTTTTATTCATAGCTGCAGCTCATAAGCCTCCCAGCCAAGGAGCTGTGTGGCCACAGTTCTCATTAATGTTGTTTATAAACTCTCCTTATTGCTAATGGGCCAGTCTAATTTGGTAGAAGTTATGAAGCAGGGCACAGACAGAGGTGGACCACAGAGAGATTGGAATAACCATATTTAGGTCTTCCTGTTTCTCCTCTGGGAATTAAGAGATGTCTGGTTTCTCCACCAGAGAAGCTTTGGGAAATGGTAATGGATTTTAGGCAATGGTTTGAGCAGGACAGAGCACGAGGACCTCTCATGGGACACCATGAACTCTTGGTGGAGTAGCTACTCCCTTGTGATTCCAGACTAGAGATACCAACACCTGACATAAAGGCATTTCTTTGTGTTTTGACTCCTGTGCTTCCAAACATATTTTCCCTCATGTGTCCAGATCCCAGGCATTCATCCAGAAGTCTGTTCTCCATCTCAAAAGCAATAGAAGCATTCTGGTTTGAAACTGATTTTCAAGAGGATTACTTGCATAATTTTCACTTTTGAACTGGTGTCCTTTGTAATATGGATTGAATTTTCCTTCTTAAATGTACTTAAGAGAAATTGGATTCCTGATTTTATAAAATAACTTTGCAGTCAACCAAGTGAAAATTTTTGGATTTAGTCTTTGGAGAGAAATACATAATAAGGACCACAATAGTGATATATTAAAAGTTTTAATTACTAATACCAAGCTAGAATCTAAACACACATTTCAGTTTCATAAGCATCATAAGATGAATCTGTGTATTATTTTTACTTTTTATTTGTAAGCTGTAATAGCAGGTTTGGTTGTACAGCCTGGCTGTGTATTTATTTGGACACATCTCCCTGGCACAGAATTAAAATATCAGTCTTACTCATCTGTGATTACCCCACATGTAGAAAAAATTATGAAATTGTCATCTATGGACTAAAGAGGTTATTCACATAATTATGGCCACAAGTAATAGCAAGTTTGGTTGTATAGCTTGACTGTGTATTTATTTGGACACATCTCCCTGGCACAGAATTAAAATATCAGTCTTACTCATCTGTGACTACCCCACACGTAGAAAAAATTATGAAATTGTCATCTATGGACTAAAGAGGTTATTCACATAATTATGGCCACAATATTATCATGGTAACAGTCCAGAAACAATCATCTTTGCATCCAACCTTCACCTCAGAAGATCTGCACCTTTTTGAAAGTACCAATCCTTGAAATTAAGTCCTTCTAGATACACCAAACTTTGAAATAAGATACACACACTCAGCAACAGATAAAACAGTGGCAGTAGAGGGAGCAATCTGGATGGGGTAGAAGTAATGAATTCTTGGAGGAGGGAAAATAAAAGTTATGGATGATTAAAGGTGGATTTTCTCGTTGCTCTTCACATTATCTGTATGAGCCACACTGTGTGGAGCAGTGAGAAGGTCATATCAATATACACGGTTGCATACACTGTAAGGAAACTCTGGTCTCCCTGAAATATTAGTTAAGGATTTGCTAAAAGCACTTCCAAAATAGTAGCTGAATTTACTCTCCTTTTTTTTTTTTTTCACCTCTCCTTTTATTTTTGTTGCTGTGAAGACTGAAATATTAAAAGGAAACGTGCCTACACTTCTATCCAAGGAGTGAAATCCTCTCGCTGCTTTCTACCACCTTGCAAAGCTTCTCTCTGCACATCCCTGCAGAGACACATCCCCACTGCCTTCACCTCCCATGACGCTCAGGGGTTTTTTGGGGCTGTCTCAGGAGCTGGGATTTATCTCTTAGAGCAGCCACGCAGGAGATGCCAGATATCACAAGACTTCTGTGGTGCACAAGAGCCGATGAGTGATAAGAAACTCATGAGACAAGCGGAAGGAGACAACTGTCTCCGAATGTCTCATCATCCCAATCAGTAGTTTGCTTGCAAAGGATTCAAGCAGGGTTTTACCATATAAAGTTACATTGGGCAAAGTGAAATGCCAATCAGATGGTGGGGTGATTGCTTGTCTGTCTTATTTTCTTTCTTTCCTGTTTCTGTAGGAAGCTTGTGTACGGGCAACCTGTGTTCCCTCAGGGGAGAAAAGGACATTTTAATGGGATTAAATGATCTCATGCCCTGGAAGAACCTCAACATGGCTGAGGAAAGAGCACATAAATAATAGTTGGTCAAGAGGTGGGGCTGAGTCTTCTCCTCATGAGACAATTATGAGGAGAAAGAAGAGAATGGTGGTCTTCTCCTTGGAAATCAAGCACCGATGTTGGTCTGCCTTGACAATGATGTTCAAAAGCTTTTGGGTGATAACTGGCTAGTTTTGAAAGACAGATAATGAAGTGGATTACATCAAGCTTACAGATGGCTTCTGTTTTGAGTTTTTGACTTAAATATGTATATATAAAATGTATAGACATATATATATTTCCTCTGAAAAATGGCCTTTTGGATTGCACACATCACTTCCTGAAAACTGACTGTTGTGACAAATAATGCCCAATAAAATTGCATTTTATTTTACACCCATAAATATTTTGCAGAATATTCTCAAGGTTGATTTACACCATGTTGTTATTTTTTGTGAACAGGGTGTTTGTTTAATGCAGAATGTTGTTTCTAAAGTGGTTTCGACCTTAAAGTGTCTGCAGGGAACAAAAATTGGGTCACTTTTGTACTTTCTGAAGACCAAGGAACTTGATAATTTCGAAGAATTATTTATTTCCTGAATTTTCTCATAATTGTTGGGCTAATAAAATGCAACGGATGTGTTTTCACTTCACCCAGTGGAAAAAATCACATTAACAGCGATGAAGCAAAATGACACATGGTGACAACCAAATCACGTTTGTGACATATGTGTGAAAAAGCTGCTGTCTACAGACTCCTTCATTGCTGCCACGCCAGGACTGAGAACGATGGATGCTCTTGTCTTACAGAGCTCAGCAGAGAAAGGAGTGAAGTCTTCTCCTGCTGTGCTTGCTCCATGGCGGAGAAAGCCCAACCACATTCAGTTCAATGTTCAATACTATTTTTTTCTGTCCAAAATATTTCCAGGGGGACCAAATTGACTCAAATTCACTGGAAAGCAAAACAAAACTAAACATTTTTCTTATTTTTAGATGATAATTTAATATAGAAGGAAACTGGATTTTTGATCCTTACTGAAGCAAGGTACTTTGTTCCAAATCATCATTAAACAAAATTATCAGAGATGCTGGGAGGGCTGGAGACCCTCTGCTGGGAGGACAGGCTGAGAGAGTTGGGGGGGTTCAACCTGGAGAAGAGAATGCTCTGGGGAGACCTTGGAACCCCTTCCAGTCCCTCAAGAGGCTTCAGGAGAGATGGGGAGGGACTCTGGATGAGGGAGAGGAGCCGTAGGAGGAGGGGGAAGGGTTTTAAACTGGAAGAGGGGAGATTGAGATGAGAGATTAGGGAGAACTTCTTTGCTGTGAGGGTGGTGAGAGCCTGGCCCAGGTTGCCCCTAGAAGCTGTGGCTGCCCCACCCCTAGAGGTATTCAAGACCAGGATGAATGGGGTTTTAGCAACCTGTTCTAGTGGGAGGTGTTCCTTTGCATGGCAAGGGGCTGAAACTTGACCTTTAAGGTCCCTTCCAACCTGAACCATTCTGTGATTCTACGATTCTCTGAAAATTATGAGCTTTCAGTATTCAAAAAGACCTTTCCTTTTAATAGAAGTAATATTTTTTTTCATTTAAATCTCAAAAAACCCACAAAACTGCTTCTTAATTTTTTTACATTCAAGATCCATAATCTTTGAGGTGCTAGGAGAATCTCATTATGTACATAGTGCAACCAATTAAATGGTTCTAAAGATAACAAACAAGCAAAAAATCTGAATAACTCAAAAAAAAAAAAAAGAAAAAAGAAGAAAGATAAAAACAGGTTTTGAGGGGGAGGGCAGTGTTGGCTGGCAATACTTTATTTTGCTGATACTGTGTGTTTCAGAGGAGAGATGTGAGATGGCTGGAAACACTGTTTGTTTTATCTTATTTCAGGCATCTCTTTAAATTGGACTTTACAAACCTCGTTGTAAACCAGGACTGGGTTTAAGCATCTGTTGCACTCAGTCCAGAGACAAGCAATGGGATGGCTTTTCCAGCTCTACTGTACATTATTGCTCTAGACAAAGGTTTTGGCTTCTGCTTGCCAGCAAAATCAACATTTAAAAGGTCTCAGAGTATATTCTGTAAAAATGGATTATTGCTGCTCTTCACATGCCTGGGAAACCTGAGTAAAGATGGGAAGGGAAAATGCTCCTCTTGTTTGGGAAGGGAGTTCCATATGGAGGTCCTACCAGAATGACCATGAGAAAGGAGCTGCAGAGGTACAACGGTTATGCTTCCCCCTCCATCCACAGGGAACAGAGTCACCGAGCAGTGGAGAGTCTACCTCTGATGCCCATGTGTTCTGTAGACTTGCAGGAGCTGCTGAGCTCCAGGACAAGTGGTCAGATGAGAGGAGGTCACAATTTCAATGGTGAAGGATGCCTCGGCTGAAAGACCTTCTGCAGGAACTTCAGAGGTACACAGGCAGATTTGGGGAGGAAGAGGCTGAGCAGAGTTGGGTTAAGCCTGAGGATGCCTCATCCCAAACATGAGGAGGTTTCCAGCACCTTAGAAGGATGCGAGTACACCTGGAGGAATTGCTCCTGCAGGGATAAGTGTGGGTGACCATTGAGAGCTCAGAGGAACATATCTTCCCCCAACACCTCAAGGGACTGAGCTCAGCCCAGCACTGAACTCTTAGAGAATAGGTCAGGCCCTGTCAGCAAAGCCATTTTCCAGTTATGTCACTGGGTTTCTTGATTTGTTGCGGTGTGGTGTGGATGGGAAGATTCAGAAGATACCTTGCATGAAGAGGACTGAGGCCATGTTGTGTTGTGTTGTGGCTAAGTGGCGATGGGATAACTGATATGATGTTTCCTGTGGGTCACAAACCTTTACCCTGTAGGTTAAAGTTACTTATAGCTCATTTTTGCGTTAAATAAATAAGAAAAGACTCACACACATAATGCAATTTCAAGGATACGTTACCCTTGCTCTTTATGATTTATTTTGTTTTAATTTTAAATACAAGTTACTTGAACTGGCAGAGCTCAGCAAAAGGGGGCATGTGGATGTTTGGTAGGGCAGGGAAATAAAGAAGGTTGTATGTTAGGGCCCTGGCTGGCAGAACTCAGCAAAAGGGGGTGTGTGTGGATGCATGTTTGGTAGGGCAGGGAAATAAAGAAGGTTGTATGTTAGGGCCCTGCAGATCCTCATTGAATTAGAAACCTGCTGAATGTTGCAGAGCCAGCAAGCCATGAATGTGATATTTTGGGCCTGTGATAACGTTGGAGCAGGTACATGCATGTGCCCTTGTGGGGGCAAACACCCTTGAAGTGATGCTTATTAAAACCACAAAACCTATCCCAAACCTTTTCAGGTGCCTCATCCCCAGATGCACCTCTGGAGATCTTCGGAGAGGGAGCAGATCCATCCAGGAGGAAGGGCTGGTGGGGTCGAGCTGAGGCGGAGGGAGGCCCACCTTCCCGGCTTGATGTTTTCAACACTGCTATAGCTGGTTGAAGGGGACCAAACCTCCGAGGAAGATGGGCTTGGTTCCGTTTGACCAGCCAGAGCAGAGCATAGCTCCTGAACAAGTAACTCACTTGGCTTCCCTTTGCCTTACTTGCAAGGGGAATCAGAGATGTTAGACAAGAGCATTGGTGCCAACTACTGCTTAGAGGTCACACTTAGGACACCAGCTTAGGAGACCTCAACACTTTCCATCTTAGATGACTTCTGGTGGAACCATTTTGGATGAGAACTGATCCATGCCCAGGGTCCATGTGATGACAAAATCACAAAATCACAGAATGATATGGCTTTGGAAGGGACTTTCAGAGATCAGCCAGTCCAACCCCCCTGCCAAAGCAGGTCTTTTCAGAGATCAACCAGTCCAACCCCGCTGCCGAAGCAGGTCCACCCAGAGCAGGTTGCACAGAAACATGTCCAGACTCCACCACCTCCCTGGGCAGCCTCTTCCAGGGCTCTGCCACCCTCACAGGAAAGAAGTTCCTCCTCATGTTGAGATGGAACTTCTTCTATTCAAGTTTGTGCCCATTTCCTCTTGTCCTGTCCCTGGGCACCACTGAAAAAAGCCTGGCCTCATCCTCCTGACACCCACCCTTGAAGTACTTATAGGCGTTGATCAGTTTTCCCCTCAGTCTTCTCTTCTCCAGACTAAAAATACCCAAGTCCCTCAGCCTTTCCTCCTCCTTCCAGAGATGTTCTAGGCCCCTAATCATCTTTGTAGCCCTAATGTGATGCCTCCTTTTCTGGGTGGTTGTCTGGACTAGGGTGCATTTCTCACTAATCTGTAAATCAACAGTATTTAAGGACAGCAATAAGCCTCAGGAAGTAATTCTGGGTCCTTGTCCAGATGTGTCATGGAGTTGCATTGTTCTGAAATCTGGCCCCAACTCATGAGCCTGGACATGGGCAATGAGGAAAGTCTTCTGAGGGTCAGAGGACTGGCATTTGTCCATCCTGAGCCACAGCAACATGTGTCTGAAGATTTCTTTTCATACAGTTCTTTTCCTCCTGCTGCTTTCTCTCTCCCTATTTTCCCTCTTTCCTTTTTTTTTCTTAAAAAAACAACCAAAAAAAAAATTAAAAAAAAAAGAAGTGGGAGGGAAGAAGGGAAGAAAGTCACCTCCTTTGTCAATTGAAGGGAAGTCACCTGCCAGCTGTCAGTCAGGCATCGCTTTCCAGAGAGCTGCCCCGAGCCCTCCAGCTGTACCTGGGAGCCTCAGCGAGGAGACAGCTGCCAGAGACCATGACCAGCAGGACACGGGGCAGCCTCCCAACAGGACAAAAGCAGCATTTTTCCAACCCTGTGCATAGGCCCCTTGCTGTGTGCATGTGGTTTTTCAGGGACTTGATAAATTTTTCTCTGAAATATGCTTTAATTAGGAGGGGTGTTTTTTCCTCTTTATTTTTGACTCCCTTTGCCTTTCCAGCGCTCATCCTTGGGAGAAATATTAACTTGAGTAACCTCAGGGCTCCTCTGCTTGCTTCATACTTTCTCTTTGCTTCATCAGGGCTATTCATTAGCAAGGAAAACATCAGCAACATAAACTCCTTATTCCGTATGGAGATACCCACATTTCTGCCAAAAGAACACCTCAGGCAAGCATTCAGCTACAATATTCTCTTCATTCACTCTCCCATCAGTGCTAGACTGTTACAACCATGATGGAAGTGGGGAAAAATTAAACCTGTCCTTAAGCTATTTGATAATTTAACCTTCAGCCAGGTTTTGAATGGAGGGAGGAACCAGGAGATGGAGGGAGGAACAGAGTTAAAACAGTGGCCTTGAGCCCCCAGCCAGGCTATAAGTTTTCCTAAACCTTAGCCCCGTGTCTGCAGGACTGGTCTGCATTATTTCTTCTCGTGTGTCCTTGCAAGTGTGTGCCCGTAACATAATCCTGGCCCATGCTGTGCAGAAAGAGTTAAGGCTGACAGGAGGGTCTGGTGGAACAGGCGTCCGCAGGCTGGAGACAGCTGCAGGGAGTAAATGAGGGATGGGATTCCACTCCAGATTTAAACCCCAAATTCATACAGTCAGTCAAGATTAGGGACAATTTCAGTTGACCAGCCAGAAGGGTTGGCTTCATTTGCCAACACATGAGCATCTGGCACCATCTGAAGAGCCACAGGGTGTTTGAAACACACAGGTATGGCAGGTATGGCAGGAACAGCTAGAAGCCAGTGGACTATTCTTACAGTGCCTCCAAAGTTACTAGGAGCATCTTTATAGGCAGACGAATAAAGTCTAGATCTCCACAGATTACAACATCTTCAGCATTTTAGAAATGAAAAGACCACTGGGTGCAGAAAGGTGTTGTTGTGTTTGAGACATGGGCAATGGGTTGATTAGCAGAGCCAGGGAGAGAAAAGAGGCCAGGATTCACACCCCTGCCTGCTCTTTCCATTGGGTGCCCTTTTATCTCGTGCAGTTGTCATGATCAAATAGGAAAAGATCTTTTTCCTTTACTCTATTTTTTTCCTGAATTAGTCTTCATAACCTAAGAGTTAGATCTGTAGAAGAAGGACAGGATGAAACAGTGTTTGACAAGCACCTTCTTGAATTACATCTAGGAGACCACAGGGCTCGGGTCAGATGCAGAAGCCTTGGTTTTGATTCAGACCGAAATTTGGCAAAGCATCTTGGTGTCTGAGGAACATAAATGTCATTGGTTTCAAGGTCTATATTGGTATATTAAATAGTGCTGAAGGTGCAAGCACAGGAACTCAGTGGTTTCTGCTGTGTTTAGCACAGCTGCTGGCATAGTTTTGACCTATGTCAACTAGCACTGACCCTAACATTTCCCAAGCTCAGCTTGGGAATGAGGGCAGGGCAAGGACCATTCCTTGGTCCAAGGACCATTCCATCTCTAGGGAGTTTGAAGATGACCATCTATTTAAGAAGGTGAGAGAGCTGAATCATTATTTTTTGGCCCATTGATTAGAGGACAAGATCACAGGCTCTGGCACTATTTACTGAACTAATAGTGGTGTAGACAGTGAAACTTGGCCTCCTGGATGCCAAAGCCTTCTTGGATTATGAGGCCAAGGAATACAAGCTACTGCGATAAAGGCTAGCTAGCTCCAGCATTGCATCCAGAGGAGTGTGTCCAGCCTGAACTACACGACTGGCCTGGAGGTTGGAGAAATGCATGGGTAGGAATTTGCTGAATTACGAGGTCTACCTGCTAGCATTACCTCTCATAACCAGGCTAAAATTAAGATGTGAATCACAGAATCACAGAATGATATGGTGTTGGAAGGGACCTCTGGAGATCATCTAGTCCACCCCCCCTGCCAAAGCAGGTCCTGTTAGAGCAGGTTGTGCAGGAACGTGTCCAGGGGAGTTTTGAACATCTCCAGAGAAGGAGACTCCACCACCTCTCTGGGCATCCCATTCCAGTTCTCTGCCACCCTCAAAGTAAAGAAGTTCCTCCTTAAGTTTAGGTGGAACATGTCCTTCATTTTCTAACTAAATCAAGTGTATTGAGGGTATTTTAGGAACAATTCCTACAATTTCCCATTGGAAATGAGGGTCTGAAAACCTTTCAGAACATAGGCCATAATGCTAACAACAGCCGCCATTGCTGCAGAGCTTTAAAAGATTTCCTAAATGCTTTCTTAAAATAAGACTGGTTGAAAACTGCCTGCAGTTTTAAATAGTTGGTCTATAGTGGAAGAAAGCAAAGTATGAGAAATGGTTTGAGTTCTTCAGCTCTGTGGAACAGGATATTCAGGATATCCTGGAGATACCTAGGATATCTCCAGGCTGTCCTAGCCTGGTAAAAGGCAACTGGTCCACTGTCTTGCAATTTGCAAAAAAATATACTGAATTCATTGCTAGATGGTGTTATTAGAGGAAAGAATTAAGACGTGCTCAGAAGAGGAAGGGACATTTGTGTACACAGCAAGACTATCCTGAGCTAGATTTAGAAAAAAAAACACCCTATAATTTTTGAAAAGTCTGTGTGCCTGCATAACACAGATTTAGGGAAAAAAAAAAAACCTATAATTTTTGAAAAGTCTGTGTGCCTGCTTTGCTCTATAATGTCACATTAAATAGGAGGCAACTTTCTCCAGCCCGTTCTGTCGGTTTTTGTACTGAGATATTGGATTCATCTCAATCCATTAGAGTAATTCATATATATATATAATTCATTTAAATCCCATTAAAGAAGATCTTGTTATGAATTAGTTTCTGTGCTGAGACAGTGTATTGGATTCATCTCAATCCACTAGAGTAATTCATATATATATATAGAACTCATTTTAATCCCATTAAAGAAGATCTTGTTATGAATTACTGGGAGTAAAGAGGAGAGTTTTGTAACCCATGTGAGATCTAGATCATATTCAGTCTTGCTCCCGGCAAGTCATTCCTACCCAGTGCTGTTTAATTCTTTCACCACGTCACCAAATCCAAACCATTTTCCATCAGCTGAGAATGGATGACGATCATTGAGGCCATCTGAGATGCAGGGATTTTCAGAATGCCCTTGAAAAACACTTTCAGGACAACGTGAAAATGTTGTTTAGGTGGATCTTACAGTCAGATGGGCAACTTTTCCAGAGAAAGATGTACAGAACACATCTCTTCTAGCAAATTTGCATGGATTCAGGAGTTTGCAACCTTTTTAGATTTGCAGATCCATACGTGCTTTCCTTGGGCATCAAGGGCACTGTGAAGCCAATGTAAGCTGCCTAACTGTATTTGAAAAAGTCAAATTCAAATAAAATGCAGTTATAGAAAAGCATTTGACTCCTTGCAGTAGCTGGAAGCAGAGGACAGTGGCGATGTCTCCCTGAAACCACACACTTCCTTACATTCCATAGCAGCCTAATCCATATGGGGATATAAAGAAGCATGTCATCTCATAAGAGAAGTCTGGATCGTGACCTCTGGGCAGCAGAGTTGTCCATCCTCCACTCCTGAAGAGGCAGTGTTGCTTCTCAGATGTGTTTCGGAGCTGGTCATCTGCTTCCTCCTTGGAAAAGCAGTGGCAGCACAAAACACCATAGTTTTGCTAGTGCCTGTGGTCAGTTTGGGGTGTTTTGGAGGTATATTTCCAGGTGGTTCAGATATTCCAGTGAACATCATTTGCAAGCTCTCCCGTGTGTGTCATTGCCCAGTGCTGGAGGCTGGAATCTCACATGCGTGCATGGAAGTGCATCCTGGGGCATGTCTTGGACCTGTTTCTGTAGCCCTGAAATCCTGAAAAACTAGAGTTTGCTGTAAAAAAACAAGTCACATGAGTGAGAAGTGGTAGATCGTGTTCTTTCCTTTCACTTTATTATTATTATTGGTATCAAGGCAGGGCCTTGAGGACCTGGCTGAGAAGAGGAGCTGCTCAAACACGCACAGGGAGACAGTCTCTGCCCTGGAGATATGCCTGGCCAAGTAGGCAATGCATTCAACACCAGGCAGCAGCTCACTGGAGCCTGGCCTGGTTTCTCAGAAGGAAGCTTTTAAGTAGTAGAGTCACAGAGTCATTTAGGTCAGAAAGGACATCTGGAGGCCTGTTTCACATCTCCTGGCTCAAATCAGGGCCAGCTTAGGCCAGGTTGCTCAGCACTGTGTCTAGCTGAGTTTGGATTTCTCCAGGGATGGAGATGCCTCAGTCTCTTTGAGTCTCTGTCCCAGAGTTTGACTACCCTCATGGGGAAAAACCTATCTGCCAATATTTATTTGGAATTTCCTGTATTCCAGCTTGTGTCATGTTCTGGTGTACCCTTGAGTGGAGTCTGTCAGGACACAGAGAACAAGATATACTACATATTTCTGTATTTGATGACAAAAATGACCACCAGAAGTGAAATGCAAGGTACCCTGGTGCCCACTGCTATTCTAGGTGCTTGATTTGGGGCTATTGCTCATCTTGTCCTAGGTGGGGCAGACACCTTGGCAGGGAACATCCTGGGACAGGTAATAGCTGCATCCCTTCAAGTAGCAGCAATCCACCAGATTTCTGTGAGGAGAACTGGGAAAACTTGCAGTAATTACAAATATTAACTCATAGTTCATACAACATTTGTGTTTTTTTTTTTCCCATGGATTTAGAAGCTGTTGAGTCTAAGAATGGCTCAGATTTATTTTCACTTAAAATCTTTG
Organism: Calidris pugnax; assembly: GCF_001431845.1. Classification (NCBI taxonomy): domain Eukaryota; kingdom Metazoa; phylum Chordata; class Aves; order Charadriiformes; family Scolopacidae; genus Calidris; species Calidris pugnax. Next base: position 1,246,805 of record NW_015090896.1, read on the forward strand.
TGATTCTGATATTATAAATGCTGCTCTAAGTAAATTTGCTTGTATAAAAAGGCTTACTGACTGCAGTGGAGAGATGAGTGGCTTTGGGGGGGAGTTGCTTGTTTATTTTAAAGCAAGATAAAGGCCTTTCTTTGTGATTACTAAAACAATTCATGGTAGGGAATTTCACACAGTCATTACTTCATTAATGTCAGTGACTGATAAGACAAATGAATGCAGATTTTAGAGAAAGATGAGTCATGCAGTGACCCAGTAAATGATATTGCTTAAAAATCCACAGGGTCAGGAGTGGTGTCTGTGTTTGCATTATATACAGATATTTACACCAAGTGCAACAGAGTTGTTAAAAAGACCCCCAGCAAAACATTCCTGTTCTTCATATTTAAAAACGTAAGACAGGCCAGTATTATAGGAGCATTTATTACACTTTGATTTGAGATTAAGAAGCCAGTGTAATATTTACTTCCCAGTTACATAAAGGCTTTTGACTCCGAAGAGGTGAGGGAGCTGAATGTTGCTGATATCAGGGTAAAGCTCCTAGAGGTTTCAGTAGACCCATGTCTTGGTCTGCGGGTTCCCACTCTTTTGGGTGCAGAAATCTGATTACATGAGTTATCAAAAATAATGAGCGAGTACAAGATTCTTCTTAGGCCAGTTAGCCCACATGTGGATCTGCGTGATCTTTATTTTTCATGATTATAAGCACTTAATCAGGTAGATAGGACCAACCCTGTTTCATCTCTCTGCTACGCTTGTGGCCATGAACAAGATTGAAATAGAGGACACTGCAACAGCCGGGTATTGTAGGAAATTTTCTCCATTAAGGAAGAAAGGTACCTTTGCTGATGAAATTCAGTTTAGGACTGCAACGTAACCCACAAGGCTCTGACCCCAGATTTCTTGCTTCTCATGCCAGTTGCACAAAAGGTTTTGATTGCAAACCTGTCCCAGTAGATGTCAGGTGGGGAAACTGAGGCACAGCAGAAGGAAGTGGACAGATGGGACCTGCATGAGGACTGCAGAATCCCCACACCCTCTGCTATCAAGTCCATTACTGTACCTTTCATGCACATGGCTATTAAGTATATTCTTTATCTTTCTACATTATTCTGCAACAGTTTGTGGACTGGAATTTTAAAATCTTATATAGGTATAAATGGGAATTTATTGATGATGCTAAAACTTAACTCAAGCAAAGTTTGTATTAAATTCAATGAATTAATGAGCCTGTAGGTATAAATGGCAATTTATTGATGATGCTAAAAACTTAACTCAAGCAAGATTTGTATTAAATTCAATGAATTAATGAGCCTGGACTGTTACAGTAAAGGCTCACTTAGGTTGACTTTCAGGACCACAATATTCCAAGATTTAGAAACCTCAAAAGTGGTAGAAAAAAAGAAGCATGGACTGGGAAATTACAGCTAAATTACTAGAAGTTAAGGAGCTGAATGGGCCACAAGCTGAAGTGTAAAAGATTGACAAGAACGGTAAAAAAAAATCTGCAAAGAAGGAAACCAATAGGGTATAAAGGCATCCATTTAGAGCCAGTATCTTTCCTTTAGACTACCCAAGAATATTATATTCATTGTGAACACCAGATATGCCAACTAAGAGCCAACAGATCATGCCTTTTGCAGCCTGTGAGAGTAACCCAATCATCTGAGGGATATCCAGGGCCACATCTGTCCCTGCCTGGCGTGAGGAAGAAAAGGAGGAAAGAATGGGGCAGCTGTCCTGCAAGGGTTGCTGTGATTGGGGTGGTTTGTCACTGAGGATGAGATGGGAGGTGATACTCCCGAAACGGGCTCTCTAATATGCCTGGCATTCAGGCATTCGTTCATCTGGGCTCTTTGTCAAGTTTCGTTTTCCAGCCTGGATTGCAAGATGAATGATATCCTAGGAGCAGTTGTTCCTGGAAGGATGGAAGCTGCTTCACCCTCCATTTTCCTGGCTACATGCACATGCCTAGCGAGGTGCATTGATCTGACAGCAATGCAAAGAAGGGAATGGGTAAATAAGTCATCCTTAAAAGGTGGGGAAAAAAAAACAAACAACCTGGAAGCTAAAAGGTGATGCAGTTTCTCTCCCTAATACTTCTGAATACTCTGCCCCTCTCTGAAGGAAGGTTTTGAGCCCAAACCTTTGCATGATTGGAATTTACTGCATCATTTTTCCCCCACCTACATCTAAAAGCACCTTGCAAGAGGCAAAAGCTCATGTAGAGCCTTTTCTTGCCTCTTGCAGATTTTCTGTGTAATCATGGGTAAACCAGTTAGGTTAACAACTTAGCCTTGGAGCCAAATTAGTTGTCTGAGGGTACATTTGTGCAGCAGGGCTAACTAGTTTCATCTGAACACTGTCCTAACCACAGGTTCCAGGAAGCTTAAAACTCAGCAAAGCAAGTTTGCATCTGTCTGCAAAATATTGCCTATATCTAGCCAGAGACTATATTTAGGCATTTAGGTTTTGGAGGTGTTTCGCCAGCCCGGGTTTTTTTTTTCATGAAACCTTTGTTTGTTTTTTTTTTTCATGAAACCTCTGGTGGGGTTTCATGAGAGTCTCTCAGAGCTTATTGAGTTTGCTCCATAAAACATGGGAATGAGGTCTCTGTCTGAAGTCAGGAGGAATAATGCCTTAATGAGCACCTCTGAAAAGTCCAGTCCTAGTGTGCCAATATTTAATGTCTTGAAAAAGGGGGACACTAAGCTGAGTACAAAACTGGAGAAAAAAAAGTGAGTTGCCCAAGGTTATTTGGAAAGGCTGTGTCAGAACCACTAGTGGTCCTGGAAATACACCTGTCCATCCTACTAGTCTCCTTGTTTGATTTTCTATTACTTTTAACTCAACATAAAAATATATTCACATTACGGCTCTTTAAGTTATATTTTCTGCTTTATCTGATCTAATATATGGTGCTTTTAAACTGACATCTTGGCTCTGGTTTAGCTCCGTCATATTTTATTTAGCCAGTCTGAGCCTTTGCACCACAGCAGATTAATTGCACTTGGGCAAAGCCTGTTCACCAGTATTCCCAGACTTTTGGTGGGGGAAACTGAGTCACAGAGGTGAAATTATTTGCCTGGGACAAACTGGAGAACCTGTAGCAATGCCTATACAGGTCCAGCATAGCCTCCCTTGCCCCTTAGCTTTCCCTTTTTTCCCATGGCTTGGATGCAAGTGAAGTTGGATTATAATGCAATTCAGAATAACTGTCCCTCGAGAAGCTGGTAGGATTTTTGGCAATGGCTTAAAAAGGTGGGGAATCTCCCTTTTATCTTCTTTCTAAGACTGTTTATCTGGGGGTGTTTGGATCACTTCATATCAGGAACCCATCCCCAGCTTGGAGCTTTCTCCTGGAGGCCAGGAGACCAAATGATATGAGAGAGGGTGCATGGGGTACAGCCTTGGGGAGGAGAACAGTGCCCTTTTCCTCTAGTTTCTTTTTTGTTTACTTCCTCCCCATGTAGTTCAAATGTAGGGAGCTGGAGGGATGTGCTGAGCCAGGAAGAGGATAAATCCACGGTGGGCTCTTGACAGCTTCAGTCATGCATTCCCAGTTTAAATAACCAATAATGCTAACAGGCTGGAAATACAAGGAACAGCCACCTGTGGAGGACAAAGACCCACAGAGAGGACCCAAGAGGGTGTCAAGAGGAGGCCATCTCTCTTTATTGACTCCAAAAGGAACCAGGGTTGATTATGGTCTTCACCTAGGGTCACCTAGGTCTTCACCTTCAAGGGTCTCTGGGTAATGGGGATGAATTTGGACCTATGCGTGCCTGTACCCCTGCTTTCCATCTGTGAAATGGAGAAAACACTTAATTGTCTAATAAGGATTCTGGAGTGATAAATATATTCAAAACAGTGCGGAGAGGACATAGTCTAACAGTCGGCTTTGGTGGACAGGGAGGCACTAGTAGAAACTTGCTGGTGACCAGTTATTTCAAGGTGGGAATTAAAATTAAAAGGTGACTTCCCCTGGCAGGTGTTAGTCACATTGGGGCACACTTTGTAGTCAAAGGAGGTTTCTTGGGAGCAATCTGAGACCGCAGAGCTTCCCAGGAGATGATACTGGCCCTCCAGCCTATGCCGACCAGCTGAGATGCTACCATCCCTCCTCAATATTTCCTGTACCCTCTGGGTCACTGCCTTGGGAGCTGAAAGATCTGGTCAACAGGACACCAAACACCAACTCTTCCACCCTTATGAACCAAGCCCTTTTTTTGGAAGATGTTCCTGGAAATCTAACACATCCCTTGGTTCTGTCTGTCCACGGCTATGAGCCTGAACACATGCACTTTGAAGGGATTCCATGGGCCACATCCAGGCAGCGTGGTCTGGTCCCTTGGAACTTGGTAGTGAGCCTGGGGTCCTGTTTGGACCATGAAAGCACCACCTCACCACCTTTCCTTTTTCCATCCTTGGCATCTCTTGCTCTGCCCAGAGTTCCTTATGTTCCCTTATGATGCTTTGCACAACCCTAGATGCGGACACCATCTCTTGACTGTGCTCTCTGGGCTTGGACATAAATACCAGCAATACTCATGCTGCAGGAGATACTGCATTAAAGAAGGAGTAAATCTCAGATATTACCTTCAGCAAAGAAGCAGTTGGTCTCTTCATCCTCCTCTCCTGGGTCCTTTGTCACTTCATAGCAGCCCAGGGGTGTTATCTGGGCTGGCAACTTCAGCGAGGGCTGTTCTCCTCCTCTTCAAGGTTTCCCCAAGGAAGCAGGAGCTGGTGTGGTCAGAAATGCTGTCCAGCAAGCAGCCTACGCCTGGGGGTGCCGAAGGGTCTCTTAGCAAAGGCTGAGGCTAAAAAAGCATCTGAAGCAGCTTATACCACTGACCCCTCTGGGTGCGTGCAAGTGTGCATGGGGAGGTGGGCATTGCCCACTCTCCTCTACAACACCGCCTCTGTTTTTTCCTCCTCCCTGGTGACACTCATGTTAAATTCCCCTCCCCTCACTCAGTTTTTTACCCTTTCCCCCCCCTAACCTTGCCTTAGCATCCTCTGAACTCCCTTGCCAGGTCTACTGCTAAGGACTTTCCACCAGCATTTCTGTCTCATCCTTCTCAAGGCAGACCAGCCTTCTGCATCCCTGGCACTGGGTTGCCCCTTGGCTCTTCACGTGCATCTTCCTCCTCTCTCTTCCCCTTCCCTTGCCTTGCTCTACCCCTAAGATGCTCTCCTGCCATCCCCGCGTGGTCCCTGCCCTGGCAGGCTGTCACGCTCCCTTTTGTATCTCCTACCCCCCAGGCCAGCCCACCCCATCACCCCCTCCTCCCACCTGCCCGTGTCCTTTACAGCCTGTGGCCATTCCCCTCCCTCCTGTCCACCTCAATCACCCCCGCTGACAGCGGCACGTTGAGTGACACCCCTTCAGCTGTCCCATGCCGGGACACGTCTTCATTTTATCCCTTTTTCCGATGCTGTAGCTCTGTCCTGTAAAAAAAACACACAACAAAACAGCCCAAACCCACCAGAGATTTCTGAGAATAGAGGCATTTATTGCAAGTGCATCAGTTTAATATTTTAACAGCCCTTAAAAGGAGGAGGAACTAGGAGCTGGAGCTGATCTGAAATCCTGGTGGAGCTCCTTGGTTAGCAGAGGTGGTCGGGCAGGACAGGAGGAGCTGGGATTTTGCAGAGGTTGGGGTCAGACAACAGGGGCTGAGCCCAACCAGCTCCACAGATCACACCAGTTTGGCCAGGAACATGAACCATGCCCTGGGTCCTCCCCACCCCGGTGTCTTTAGAAGCACCCCATTAGCAATAATTGCCTTTTCTTTTCTTCTCCATCAAAGCTGTTTAAAAAATGGCATCTCTGGGAGACTGGAAATGAATACATTTTTATGGGTGGATGTTTACAGAGAGGTTTTGACCAATCTCTTGTCCAGCAGATAGTATTAGTGGGGTGTCTGAGTGCCTCAGAGTACATCTGGGGCCCTCATCCCACCCCAGGAGAGGGAAGTGCTATCAAAATGTTGTTTAGGGTTGTGAAACTGAGGCATGGGATGACATGCCCAAGTTCTTGGAAGGAGTTTATGGCACAGCAAGTACTTAAAAAGTCACACCTTTTACTGGGCATCTCAGCTACTAAATTAAATAGGACTGGCACAGTTCCCTGGTGCTGGTGCCAAACGGCCCACATCGGTATTATTAAACCCTTTTAGCTTCCAAAACAGGGTCGCTGTGTCGAGCTGCATGACAGGAATTGTCTTGTCCCATGCAAACTTGTGAATTGAGCCTGGAAAATGCTGGGAGAGAGGAGCTGCCTGAGCCAAAACCACGCTGAGGATGTTCCTGCAGTGAGGACGATTGATTTCCTACACCCAGGGTTGCCTGGTTCTGTTTCATGTTTCTTATGATAAGCTGTTTTTCACCTTAGAGCCTCCTACTTGGTGAACATCCTACTCTGTCCTACTATTTCATTTATCCTAGGGGAGCGTTCAAACTTCTGTAAGTGACTGCAGGTTATATGGTCACTCTGCTTTTAACGTGAAAACGTCTCCCTGCTAAAAAAATTCAAAAGTATTATTTCCCCACACAAGAGAAACGACTCTAAATATTGATGTTTTGGCAGAAAATGGGGAAAACATTATATATGCTTTTAAAAGGTACTTTGGTTTAGGTCTCATCAGAGTCTGGTAAGGAGCAGACAGTTTTCCTGTTCAATTTGCTGCTTTAACTCTGAGAAAGCTGAGGATATTTCCAAATCCTGACATAAGGGGAAAAAAAAAGAAAAAAGGGGAAAAACTGTGAAACTAAGATAAGTCACTTAGGGAGATACATATCTGGTCGTGTCATATCTGCTACAAGCCTGGCCTGTTGCCTCATGGTAAATAAGAATAATATTAATTAAAAAAAAGTATCTAACCTGATGGGTTTTTTTGGTTTCTTTTGTTTCATTGTTGTTTTTTTTACTGAATTCACAACTGCATATTACTATGCAACTTGAAAAAATATTTTTTTTCTTTAAACATTTTTTAGTGCTCAGATATTTTGGGGTAGTAAGGAAAAATTTCTTATTTTATCAGCAGTGTGAAAATTAATAGTCTGCGAAGGAGCATTTCACCCCCCCAAAGTAATATGAATAAGCTACTTAAAACTCCAAAAGCTTCTGCCGTTCAATGCAAAGTGTTCCTGGTGTTGCTTGTCCATGATACTACATGGGTGGTGTTCAGGGTGCTTCCCTATGGGGCCATGGCAGGGGGGTTGGAACAAGATGTTCTTTTAGGTCCCTTATAATCCAAACCATTGTATGATTCTGTGATCTGCTCCTCTGACGCAGAGTTCAAGCCTGGAAAGTTCTTGGGGGGGTTCTCCAGCCCCCAGCTTGTATGTTCACCCCTGGGCTGCATCCCCAGCAGCGTGGCCAGTGGGGCCAGGGGGAGATTCTGCCCCTCTGCTCTGCTCTGGGGAGACCCCCCCCAGTGCTGCCTCCAGCTCTGGGGCCTCAGCACAGGAGAGACATGGAGCTGTTGGAGCGGGGCCAGAGGAGGCCCCGGAGATGCTGGGAGGGCTGGAGCCCCTCTGCTGGGAGGGGGGGCTGAGAGAGTTGGGGGGATTCAGCCTGGAGAAGAGAAGGCTCCGGGGATACCTTACTGAGGCCTTTCAGTACTTAAAAGGGGTTTATAAGAAAGACGGGGGAGGAGTTTTTAGTAGCACCTGTAGTGATAGGACAAGAGGTAATGGCTTTAAACTAAAAGAAGGTAGAGTCAGACTAGATATAAGGAAGAACTTTTTTACAACGAGGGTGGTGAAACCCTGGCCCAGGTTGCCCAGAGAGGTGATAGATGCATCATCCCTGGAAACCTTCAAGTTCAGGTTGGACGGGGCTCTGAGCAACCTGGTCTCATTGAAGATGTTCCTGCTCAGGGCAGGGGGGGGTTGGACTAGATGGCCTTTAAAGGTCCCTTCCTACCCAAACCGTTCCATGATTCTACGATTTTTCCATTCAACTGTTAGATACGTAGCTGTAGTGGTGTTAGTGCTATAGCATAAACAACTTGCTCCTGGGAAGCACAGGTGGAAAAGCACAATGATCTTACAAGGGTGATGGAGAAAATGCTACTCTGCCCTCCCTTTCTCCTAAACCTGTAGCTGAATGAGGTTGATGGGAGCAACGGGTGCAAGTCCACCATGGAAAGGAAGGAAAAGGGAAAATAACAGCACATCTTCTACATGCCAGCAATATGAGGTGGAAGGGAGGAGGACATGATGAGGAGAGAAGACCCTCATGCCTCAGTTGACCCACTTCCAAAAGGAGGAGAATGATACTGTTGACTTTCCATTGCCCGCTTGTAGTTTGTCCAGGTTCTGCATTACTCTTGCCATGGAAAGATTCCGTTTGGGCGTCTGGGGGCTGACGCTCTCCTGTAACACCCTGGGTGGACGCTGGGCTGATTTCAGGGAAGGAAAAGGGAAAACAACAGCACATCTTGTGCATGCCAGCAATATGAGGTTGAAGGGAGGAGGACATGATGGGGAGAGAAGACCCTCATGCCTCAGTTGACATACCTCCAAAAGGAGGAGAATGATACTGTTGACTTTCCATTGCCCGCTTGTAGTTTGTCCAGGTTCTGCATTACTCTTGCCATGGAAAGATTCCGTTTGGGCGTCTGGGGGCTGACGCTCTCCTGTAACACCCTGGGTGGACGCTGGGCTGATTTCGGACACATCAAGAGAAGGGTTTGGTGTCGCTGGAACGTGCCGGTGCCTGGAGCCAGTGCCGGGTTTCACGAGGATGTGGTGACAGCAGCTGGGCACAAGCTGGGCATCTGACTTCTTCTGCGGCCACGTGGAAGCTGTAAAAAGTGGATGTTTTATATTTAGAGCTACTGATACACCTTGTAGTGGTATCGAGAGGAGCAGCTTAGTTCAGGGAACCCTCATGGTCCCACGCAGTCATGAGATTAACCCTAGATGGCCTGAATTTCCTGTAAGGTTATCAGCCCATTCCTTATGGAAATAAGGGAGGGGTTGTGCAGCCTGGAGAAAAGGAGGCTGAGGGGAGACCTTCTCGCTCTCTCCAACTCCCTGAAAGGAAAGGAGGGTGTAGCTGGGGGGGGGTCGGTCTCCTCTCCTAAGTCACAGGTGATGGGACAAGAGGAAATGGCCTCAAGTTGCTCCAGGGGAGGTTTAGATTAGATATTTGGAGAAATTTCTTCACTGAAAGGGTTATCAAGCATGGAAAGAAGCTGCCCAGGGAAGTGGTGGAGTCACCATGGGCTGATTTCGGACACATCAAGAGAAGGGTTTGGTGTCGCTGGAACGTGCCGGTGCCTGGAGCCAGTGCCGGGTTTCACGAGGATGTGGTGACAGCAGCTGGGCACAAGCTGGGCATCTGACTTCTTCTGCGGCCACGTGGAAGCTGTAAAAAGTGGATGTTTTATATTTAGAGCTACTGATACACCTTGTAGTGGTATCGAGAGGAGCAGCTTAGTTCAGGGAACCCTCATGGTCCCACGCAGTCATGAGATTAACCCTAGATGGCCTGAATTTCCTGTAAGGTTATCAGCCCATTCCTTATGGAAATAAGGGAGGGGTTGTGCAGCCTGGAGAAAAGGAGGCTGAGGGGAGACCTTCTCGCTCTCTCCAACTCCCTGAAAGGAAAGGAGGGTGTAGCTGGGGGGGGGTCGGTCTCCTCTCCTAAGTCACAGGTGATGGGACAAGAGGAAATGGCCTCAAGTTGCTCCAGGGGAGGTTTAGATTAGATATTTGGAGAAATTTCTTCACTGAAAGGGTTATCAAGCATGGAAAGAAGCTGCCCAGGGAAGTGGTGGAGTCACCATCCCTGAAGTTATATAAAAGACGTGCAGACGTGGTGTTGAGGGACATGGTTTAGTGGTGGTTTTGTCAGTATGAGGTTGATGGTTGGACTCAATGATCTTAGAGGTCTCTTCCAACCTAGATGATTCTATGATTCTATCATTCCCAGGTGATGTGAATAAGGTCATTTTGTTTTGCCCCTTTGTTTTCTTTGTCATTGTAACCCTGAGATACCTACCATCATGTCATAGCTTGGCTGGTTGGAGGAAAGTGGTTGCTTTTTTCATGAGCAGTGAAAAATTTGGAGTTTTTTCTGTCTTGGTCTTCACTAGCAACTTTTGTTCTTCAGAATCCTTTCATTGAGGGTCCTTTAAACATGAGATTAATAGAGATACCATTTCTTTTGCACAGTATTCTATATCTTTACTTGCCTAGGTAGCACATGCTCCAGATACTCTTTTGTAACCATGTGCTGAGGTGGACTAAGAGCTGTAGACTTTTCTCATTTTCACCGTTGCCGTGAAGTCACTGATAGAGGAATTATATTCAGTCATATAAGATTAATCTTTCCTGGGTGCTTCAGTGGTGATGAAGAGAGAGATTTTATTCCTGTACGTTCCCTGGAGGGATGCGAAGAGGATGGAGGGGAACAGATCATCTTCCTTTCTGGCTGTGCCTTCATTCACTCTGCTTGGGTAAAAGTGACCAGGAACAAGGAAAGTTGTGGTGCCTCACACCTGCTTGCATATTTGCGGGGGTGGAAAAGAGCAGATGTCCAGAACTGCCAATTCTGGGAGTCCTGCAGGAATGCGGGGCCCGTGACAGCTGATTGAGCTGGAGAGGGTTTGGGTGGGGGAGCGTGCCTGCACACTGCCCAGGAGAGAAGGTGATGGGGAAGGGAGGTGGAAAGTTGGCATAGGCTCCAGAATGAAAAAGGCTCTTTAAACCTGGAACGTTTATAGCCTGGAGGCAGAAATTAAGTCGTGTCCCCTTGGGAGACACCAAGTTGTAGAGTCTTTGCCTGATTTTGAGTGTTCTTTCTGGGTTAGTCGATGGGAAGATCAGGTTCCTGAGCTCTTCAGACTTGGCCTGGTACAGAGACTGCCAACAGATATCATCACTCCAGTTCCAGCAATCAGACCTTCAACACTGCCTTGCACTGCTATTATGGGACAACAAGCGTAGGAGGAGACAATAATCTTAATAAAAAGGCCAAGAAGTAGCCTGGTTTGCACCCAATATTCAATGAATCTCCTAATAATGTCTCCTGAACCTCAGCATTTTCTGAACTGGGGGTTGTTGAGCTTGGTCTGGCAACGTATTTTGTTTGAGAGCATCTGAGTAGGGCTCCACTAGTGGGTTTGAGCAGAGGAAAGAGGTCCTAATCTCCTCCCAGTAATGCCAGTAACTCATGTGGCAAATGCTCCTTGGTTCCGGTATTAGGTGTTTTCCAGTTTAAATGATTTGAATATTATTCCCTGCTTCATCAGGTCGATATCCAGTTATAGGATATTGTTATTTTGGCCCACTTAGGTCCTGTGAAATCAAGGTTTTAACGTACGAAGACTACAATGAGTTGCTCAAACAGCATAGTGCTGTGGGCACAGATGTGGTAAAGGAACAGGACAGAATTGATAATAATATAAAACACGAGGGTATTATCTGCTTTTGGCGTTGGACTAATCAGAGGAAAATGGCTAATGAGACATTTCTTACCTTCACAAACTCATTGTCTGAGGATCCAGCAATCAGACCTTCAACACTGCCTTGCACTGCTATTATGGGACAACAAGCGTAGGAGGAGACAATAATCTTAATAAAAAGGCCAAGAAGTAGCCTGGTTTGCACCCAATATTCAATGAATCTCCTAATAATGTCTCCTGAACCTCAGCATTTTCTGAACTGGGGGTTGTTGAGCTTGGTCTGGCAACGTATTTTGTTTGAGAGCATCTGAGTAGGGCTCCACTAGTGGGTTTGAGCAGAGGAAAGAGGTCCTAATCTCCTCCCAGTAATGCCAGTAACTCATGTGGCAAATGCTCCTTGGTTCCGGTATTAGGTGTTTTCCAGTTTAAATGATTTGAATATTATTCCCTGCTTCATCAGGTCGATATCCAGTTATAGGATATTGTTATTTTGGCCCACTTAGGTCCTGTGAAATCAAGGTTTTAACGTACGAAGACTACAATGAGTTGCTCAAACAGCATAGTGCTGTGGGCACAGATGTGGTAAAGGAACAGGACAGAATTGATAATAATATAAAACACGAGGGTATTATCTGCTTTTGGCGTTGGACTAATCAGAGGAAAATGGCTAATGAGACATTTCTTACCTTCACAAACTCATTGTCTGAGGATCCAGGATGTCATTAATTTCATATTAGTCCTGCTGTTATTCTTAGTGACAGATAAAAAGACCTTTAGTGAAAACCTGAAGACTTTAAGTGCATTACCTAGGGTGCCCTGTAAGTCTAGGACGGAGCTGGCAAGTGAACCTGGGTTCCAGGTAGATCCACCTTTTAGGACATCTTGTCTCAGTTATGGAGTTGCCACTTTAGATCTCCAGATATTTTCTGAAAGCTGGGAAGAGAGGGGAGAGATTTCTGAGGCCATCCTGTAGGAAAGGTGGGTCAGGTAAGGCTGCTGAGAAGTCAACGGTCTTCATTTCCTTGCTCCTCTTATCTGCTGAAGGTCAGGAGCACCAAGGAGGCTGCCCTGATGTGTGGCCAAGGACTTAGGACAGCAACAGGACTGCTTTTTCTAGTTGATGCCCAAGCCGGAAAGTCACTGTCCCACTGACCTGCTATGTGGGACAGCTTGTAACTATCTTAATTTATTGTCATTTGAACAGGAACAGTGGATTCCTGCTGCCTTCTCCTCTGTACAGGGATGTCTTTCCATGCAGGACAGCTCCATCTGCCTTCAAGGCAGGAAAAAGGATCCCGGAGAAGTGTTGTCGAGTTCCAGAATGTATTTAGATGGGATAAAAAAAGTGATGCCTTAGGGTAGTGTTCCGATCTCATCCCGGTGGTGTTTTTACAATTTAGCAGATTAAGGAGGATCTCAGCAAGGCCCAATTCCTGGGTGTCAGGCTTTTGGAAAATAGCCCGCAGACAAGCAGGCACACGCACTGGTTGCATCAATCTGTGCATCTTTGTCTTCCTGAAGTGTGAAATTTACTGCCTCTGGCAGCCAGAGGATGGAAAAAATCCTTCCTAGACATTCCAGCTAGTTGCGGGGCTCCATCCAGCACTCAAGAGAAGAGTGATCTCATTTTTCTCCCTTCCTGAACCCAAAACCCCAACCTGGAGTCCCTCGGGGCAGGCAATTACCAAATTAGCACCCTGCACCAAGAACGTGTCTTGAGAGATAACTGAGCTGGATTTATGGGCACGGGGTTCAAATGGGGGTAGCTTCAAACTTTGTGTGACTTTAATAAGTGGAGTCCCCACCGTCTGGTCAGTGATTTGGAGATGGCCTTGCAGATGTCCCTCCACCCTTGGCTGTAGCTCCACCCGGGAGCTGGGGACATGGTCCCCGTGGTCCCCAGCTGTTGCCCTTGAGGTTTACACAGCTGCTGTGGGGAATGGGGGGGAGCGAGGGGTTGGGGGGGGACATGCAGCCTCCCAAGCGCCTGGGGTCAGAGGTGGACACGTTTGGGCTAAAAGAGGAACAGGTGGGTAAAAAGGCTGACAGCGGGAACACTGGCACTTTTTATTTTTTAATGGCCCTCCCCCCTGTACACGCACATGGGAAAAGGAGAGACACGACCGTCTGAAAAGCGTCAGACTGGACTGAAAGACCACACACTTCCCCCTCACCCTGAAATAAGGGGGTCGACTTGCTTTTGGGGGTTTGAATATTCATTCAATTTGCATTTTGCCCCATGCAAAACCTCTAAATTAAGACATTAACTCATGCACTTGAGCCAGCAGGATCAAGGCTCCTCTCCTCATCCCACCTGTGGGCTTTTGTCCTCTCCTTATCTATTTTTTGCTTCCTTGTGGGGTCGATGGGTCCGTGCAGCAGCAACCCATGCAGAACTTCTAAATTAAGGCATTAACTCATGCACTTGAGCCAGCAGGCTGTGATCAAGGCTCCTCTCCTCATCCCACCTGTGGGCTTTTGTCCCCTCCTTATCCATTTTTTGCTTCCTCATGGGGTCAATGGGTCTGTGCAGCAGCAGGCACAAGGATATCTTGATGAGAGCTGCGTGAGCAATTCGTGGCTCTGGCAGTACGGAAAAGCTGGAGGAAAAAAATCTTGCTCTGGTTTAACTGAAGAATTTTTTTAAAGAGTGGGTAGGAAACAGTTTCTAGCTGAATTTATGAAGGTGCTGTGAACTTCAGGAGAAAAGCAGAAGGAAATGCGAAATAAATTGTTTTGAGTGGGAAAACAAACGAAGCAGTAATAATAGCAAGCGTGATGGGCAATGACCAACCCATCAGCGGGTCGGAACTGAACCCTGAAACATCACTGACATCTTCATTTAAGAGAAAAACAATACGCAATTACCAAATTTGTCCCATAGTTGTACCAAGATATTTGTTCCAACAGTCGAGGGATTTGTTTCTTTATTGTCTCATCCATCCAGGCGTGTTATTGCTCCAGCCTGGTGGGACTGAATCCTTCCCTCTGCTTTCAGGGACCTGTATTTCTGCCTGAATGGTTATGGGAATGGCAAAAATGATACATAAGCAGAGCTCATTGTGTGTGCAAGCACCTGAAATACTTGAGAAAAAGGCTTTGCTCTTGCTGGATGGAGTTTAGAACTGTTTGCTTGCAGTGTAACTGCTGTTGTTGAGCTCACGTGGGGGCTCTGTGGCTTCCAGCAACCAGAGTTGTCTGCAAACAGTGGAAATACTGCTCCTAATTGCTGGTATTAGGGCAGGCAATTAGTGTGCCCATAAAAAAAAACAAGGTTAACCAAGCCTATCATGAAACCTGTTCTTTGACCTTGGCAATACAGAGCAGACTTCAAGTTGTTTAGGTACCTGCACTGCTTTCTCATAGTCTAACAAGTTTGCTGTGCATCTCTGTGTCTTCCATGAGTTTGTGGCTTTTACTCTCGAGAGAAGGACAAAGAAAAAGAAATTCTTTGCTGTGAGGGTGGTGAGAACCTGGATCTCTCTGGTTGCCCCGAGAAGCTGTGGCTGCCCCATCCCTGGAGGGGTTCAAGGCCAGGTTGGACGGGGCTTGGAGCAACCTGGTCTGGTGGGAGGTGTCCCTGCCCAGGGCAGGGGGTTGGAACTAAATAATCTTTAAGGTCCCTTCCAACCATAACCATTTAATGATTGTGTGATAATATCCTCAAGAAACATCTCACTGACTGGTACACAAATGTGAGTCCACCTTTGTAGGGGTCCATCTCAGAGTATGTTGTATTTGACATTTGATTAATAGATTTAGGACTGAGAGAGACCATTAATGCTCCGCTCAAACCCTCTGTGTGATGACAGGCTGTGAAGCTCCACGCAAGGTGAATGAATGAGCGCAAATCCCACCCCAAAGGTTTGACAGCAGAAAAAGATCTCATTTTCTATTAAGTGGTCGGCTTTACACATTTTCCTGCACAGCAGGGATCATTTTAAGCTGTTATTTTTTTATCTTTTTTTTTTTTTTTCCTCTGTTTTTCTTAATGATTGTGTGATAATATCCTCAAGAAACATCTCACTGACTGGTACACAAATGTGAGTCCACCTTTGTAGGGGTCCATCTCAGAGTATGTTGTATTTGACATTTGATTAATAGATTTAGGACTGAGAGAGACCATTAATGCTCCGCTCAAACCCTCTGTGTGATGACAGGCTGTGAAGCTCCACGCAAGGTGAATGAATGAGCGCAAATCCCACCCCAAAGGTTTGACAGCAGAAAAAGATCTCATTTTCTATTAAGTGGTCGGCTTTACACATTTTCCTGCACAGCAGGGATCATTTTAAGCTGTTATTTTTTTATCTTTTTTTTTTTTTTTCCTCTGTTTTTCTTCTTTTTAAATTATTTTTCTTTTTTCTCATTGTGGGTTTTTTTTGGGGTTTTTGTTTTGTGTTTTTTTTTTTAATATCAGGGCCATGGCACATCTTACGCAGAAGAAAATATGTAAGAATAATAATGATAAAAAAAAAAGTGTCACTTGATTCCAGCCCTGAGGAATACAGTGGCAAGCCATCCCCTCGCCTGGAGGTGAAGCAAAGCCCGGGAGCAGCCTGCTGCAGGCTCTTGCCTTTCATGTGACTAATACACACAAATCCCCAGCCCCCGGGGGCTCGGGGATCACTGACAGCAGGGGCAGGCTGCGAGAAAGGGGTGAAGGGAGCAAAACTGTGCTCTCCTTTCATTCACCAGGGTCAGCTGTCCCACCTGTTCCCCCTGCTTAGACATGGGTAGCGAGGACAGAGGGGACGGGGCGGTGGCAGCCTTTAAAATGAAAACTCGTTGAACAGAAGGGATTTCATATTAAAATGAGACATTAGTGAGCAATCACCTTCCCACAAGGATGGGCAGAAGAAAAAAAGACCGCAGGACTCAGTGACGGGGTTGGTATTTGCTTGAACCCCTCTGAGAATTGGGGACAAGGCCAAGAACAAGTTTCCTAATGAAAGACTAATGATGGATGAAGTTCAGTAGGTGCAGGGTTGCAGTTTGATTCGGAAACCCAATCCCCTACCAGCTGTTTATTTAAGCAAATGCCACGGCTTTGGTCTGCAGTAATGCCTGCCCAGGCTTCCCTGGGAGATTTCTTCCATCAAAGCGACCTCTCCTGATTTTAATGGGGAAATGCTGCCTCCGGGGTCTGCGGTCCAACCTGTGCAGATCCCTGGTGGGGATGTCACCACAGAGTTTGCATCTTTTCCCACAGTCGTGTGGGATTGTGTTTCTTTGCCCCTATTTAAATCAAAAGCTTTTTTTAGGCTGGACGGTAGTTGGGTATTGTGTGATTACAGAACCCCAAACACAATGGAGCTGTAGCTTTTCTTGGATACTCTTGTCAGTGTGATAAAACGCCCTGTAACACAGAGTCTGAAGGAGTGATGGTCCATCACACTGCAACAGAGCCCTGCTTGATGGGAAGTGGGAACGAGCTGGTGTCTTTGAGCAGCCCAGGAGAGGAAAATCTCTGGGGAGACCTCAATACCAGGATGTTTATTTCACAGCACAGAGGCAGCTAGTGCTTTATTTGAAGTTCCCATATTTTTCCCCCCTTGTCTGTGTTTTTTATTTAGGAGGATTTCTCTGCCATGATGGGTCTAGGAGCCAGCCTTAACCTTTGTTTTTCCTGGCTATCCTGCGTGCTTCTCAGATCCCACAGGAGCAGGGAAGCTCCTTCTGCATGCTAGTGGGTGAGATGACCAAAACTGCAGTAGAGAAACCCCCTGCAAGGTGTTGGTTTCTCCTTCCCCAGTTGCCTTGTGCATCCCCAGGCTCCAGCATCTGCCACAGGCAGGCAGCCGGGCGACTCGCATCCCCTCGCGACCACAGGGGACACGAGTTGAAACACACTCAACCTTGAAACCAAAGAAGCCTCAAACCTGTCATTAAAGCAGCTGCACTGGCAATAAATTTAGTATTTAAAGAAGTTCATCGCCTGTTTCACATGCAGCGAGAGTAGCCATGGGAACAACTTCAACAGAGCTTCATCGCGCTGAAAAGTGACCCCCTAAAAGACACGCAGGAAGGATCCTGGAATCACCAGCATTTTTCCTCTCAATGGGAAGAGTGGAGCCTGCTCCAAATCGGCTAGAAAAATGAACCAGGCAACTCAGGCAGTTCAGTTATGGGCTGCAAATGTAAATATAATGTAAATGTAAATGTAGTAATAAAAGGTTTTAAAATCTGAAAATGTTAATAATATGAACGTTCAGATTTTCAGGAATCAAAATGCTTTTTGTAGTGCAAAGGAGCAAGAATAAAGTGAAATTTGAAGGCATTGATACTTCCTGATAAATACAAAGGATACTTTTTTATTTTTCCACTTCTGACTTGACTTCTAATCATCTTGTAAAATTCTTATTTTCTTCCCTAAATCGGAACATGTGGTGTTCATGTTAATTCTCTACCTTTGCCACCCCACCTTGGATAAATTATGGCAGGCAGGGGAGCAGCTCAACTGGGGAGATTATGTTCCTAAAACACTGGAGGAAAGACAAGGAGATCTGAGTACCATTCCTGACCTACCAGGGGCTTCTTTCTTCTCCTGACTTGGGAAATGTTCTTGAACCAAGTGTATTGGCTTTTTCATACACTGATTTCTGTGCTAAGGTGTCTCATGAGGGATTGAATGTGGCAAAACTAGACACTGCTTTGAAATCTGTCTCCACACCCCTGGTTGACTATTCCTCTTGCCATCCAGAGCATCCATAAGCGATTAGTGACTTAAGTACTTTGAAACTTAGAAGGAAAAATGGGATTTTTCTATGTGTTACTTTAAAATACAAGATGCATCTAAAATCTCAAGCCATTTTATCTCAGCCCTACTCCCGTGGCTGGGACTATGATGGAGAGGATACAGTTCTCACCACCTTGGGAAGCTCAGCCTGTTCCAGCAAATCCAGGACCACAGTGGTTTGGTGAGGGCACCAATTAAGGCTGTAACGATGGTCCCATTTGAAGGATGCTCAGGGCTGTAGGAAGTTAAGAGGCAGTAGGTGCAGTCCACCTCGCATGGTGAGACTCAATAGCAGTGAGAGGTAATTACATGGTCTGTGGAGACCATTTAATCCTGATTACAAATAAAGAAACCCAACCCCTGTAGACCCCAGGGGACAACTTTCAACGTGGCTGATAGATGCCAGATCCCTGCTTAATGTGACTGCACTGTCTTGACTCACCTTCCCATGGGAAGCTTCACCCAGCTGGATGCTGAGGGACAGAAGGAGGAAGGCTGGGACTCAGAGGGGGAAATTCAATCAGAGCGGGGTGTCCAAATCCCCGAGGTTCCCTTGGAAATCCCAGCTCAGCACCCTGCCTGCTGGTGTCTAACAAGCCTCTCAAGAAAAAAGACATCAAACCCCAGGGTTTACTATTAATCAGTCTGGCTTCTTAGCACCTTCTCCTGTGACCTTGGTTGCTAGGAAATTTATGTCAATACACAAAAAGTGAAGTATTAATAGAAAGAAAGAGCAGCTGATGAGAGCTCTGCACATAGAGGCATGGCCAGTGCAGGGGCTGTCCTTGCAGGACACACTAGTCTTCCAGGCTACATCTCTACTAGCAAACCAAGCTTGCAGGGCTCCTTTCCTGCTCCTGCAGCCCATACCCATGCTATTAAACTCCAAAACAGCCCCAAAAACTCAGTTGCTTTGTCTATCCTGCTGATGAGGAGCAGGGACCGGCCTTGCTGTCTCTTGAACCATTTCTGGAAATTGTTTCAGCTAACGGGAGGGGGTCTGGGTCAAAACCATGCAGGGGACCATGTTTGTGATTTTTGGTCTATGGAGATGCAATGCCCAAGCCCACGATGCTTTTATTTCACTCACAGGTGTTTGAAGTACAGGTTGGCCTGTGGGCAGTGCTGAAATCTTCTTCAGGGACTTTCCAGCCTTGGGAGTTTTTTCCCAGATCCTCAGTATTTGTAGAATTCCTGATTTGATTTTTGGCAGGAGGCTGGTGGTGTGAGTGGATAATCCATCTCCTCCTGGGCACGCGCGGTTCGCAGGAGATGACAAAAGCGACAGGTAAGGGCTGGAAGAGGACACTAACTACTGACAATGCCAAGCTGGAGAACACAGACCTCTCTCCAAGACCCATGTCTGGACTGAGTCCCTAAGATCAAGCAGTTTCATGTTGATTTTCCCCAGTATGTGTCCAGTACGTGTGTCCAGCATGGCACAACTTGTGTTGGAGGATGGCTGCTTACCAACAGCAATGTCCTACAGAAACGTGGTGCTGCTGGTCCACGCATGAGCCCTGTTAGGCTTGCTTTCCTCTGGGGTGCTTTATGCTCTGTTTACTGGTGCGGATGTAGGGATGGTGAGTGCAGGCAGTGTTCCCACACCATTCCCTCATGATGGTGCCTGATTTGGTGAGGAGCAGGCAAAAAAAGCTGGTACCCTGGGCACGGGGTGGTGCTTGGACCAGCAGGGCTGGAAGGGAGGAGGGGAGCTCCTGTGTGGTTGCAGATAAAATTGCTAAACCTCGCCTTAACCCACATTATCCTCCCCTCAGCTGTTCAGCTGGGTGATGCTATGTGGTGTTCAACAACTGCCACGTTCCTCTCGCGAGGTGGCCACCATGCAATGGCTGGGGGGAGCTCCTGCAGAGGTCTTCCATCCCAGAAATGCTATAAGTCCGGGGAAACAGTGTCTCCAGAACATGCTGCTACCCTTGGAGAGCACCTGCCCTGCAAAAGGCCTCATGGGCAGTGCACCACTGTCCCCATTTTACACGCCGGTGACTTGAAGGCGAAGTTGTTAGGCCCAAATCATACATTAATGAGTGAAATAGCAGGGAATAGTCCCCACATCTCCTTTTTCTGTGCTCTGTGTGCTGGATCGTGTTCTTTCCCTCAAGTGTAGGGGGTTAGCATAAGCCTGACCTGGATGTGTGTCAGACAGAGCAGTGACAACTTGGCTGGCCCTCGGTTGTGTTTGAAGTGGTAGACAAGTCTCCAATGGCTACATACTTCCACCTAGTGACGAAGAGCTCACATGTCCTGCTTTTCTCTGTGTCCTTTTCTGGTTGCAACACAGGAAGATTTCTCAGATTCCCGATGCTCAGCCTGTCCATAAAGCTCTTTCTACTCATATGCCTAAAATCTGCAACCTCCAGACGAATAACTGCAAACTAACAAAACCCAGATGGCCTGGGGCGATGTTTCTGAGCAGAACTTTCCTTCAGGAGGAAAAAAATTGCTTGCACACATACGCAAACACACACATACTCATTGAACTATACTGCTTTCCTCTTCAGTGGGTGATCAAACCTAAACATGGTCACCAGCTTGTAGTGGGAGAGTATTTACACCTCATACAGCAAGAGCCCTGTGTGATTTGGCCATTCCTCTCCTGGTCTGAATGATGGGTCTCTATCTCTGGTCATTAAGGAAAATATTCTTCACCAGTTTCTCTCTTTCTTTTCACATTTCAGCTCCTTCAGAGGGATGGTTCCCCGTACAGTGTCTTACCTAATCTGCAACTTTTTGCAAAGAATAAACTCCTCGTCCAAGTCAAATCCTTTGGATCTGAAAATCTAGGACATTTTGTTAAGCTTTTTCTATAGAAAGCATTTCCTTAGGACTGGATCATGAAATGCTCTACAGAACGATAAGGGCAATAACTAATTTCTTTTTCCTCACTATTGTCTAGAGATTTTAAGTGACAGTATGTCAGGAGCAGAAATATCAGGGCCATGAGGGCAGCAATAAGCCTTAATGGCCCTGATCAGCCTCAGCTGGCACCCAAAGCACAGCCTGCCCATAGGTCAGGAGCCCTATTTAACCTCAGCTTTGGGTCTGCAGCCTTTTCCTGAGCCATATTGTAGGAGTACTGGTCTTCAGAGCCATCTCTAGTGCTTTCTTCTAGCTGGATTGTGGGCCTGTGCTGTAGTTGAGCATCCCTGTCTCCTCTTGACTCTGAGTGAGGTCCCTGGACTTGATCCATCTCCTCATTTAGGGCTGTCAGTGGACCCTGTTACCAGCATCTGACTCTATCTGCTGAGTTCAAATTATCATCTCTGAATTGTCTTTTCTTTGGCAATACTTTTTGGTGTTTTTTTTTTTAAGAATTCCTTCTAGTTTACTCTTTCTTCTGAGTGTTTCTAGTGTAATTCTGGTTAATAAGTAAACTGAGTGTAGAACTGAGCAGGAGAGGGTTAACTTTCATTGGATTCCTGTAATCACTGGCTATATGCAACTGAGACATTGAGGCTTGGCCTAAGAATAAACCAAACACAACTGGTTCCACTGCTGGGCAAAGCTCCAGAACTTCCCTGATGGTTGATTGCCTGTGACTTTGTGCCACTGTGTCCCTAAATTGAGGCCGAGGAAGAACAAGCAAGCCAGTTTCACCTCCCTCTGGGGATGAGGTAAGAGCATGCATACGTACTGCTGTTGTTTGACTGGTACATGGTAATTCATTAAACTGTAGTTATGCTGTGGTGTCTGAGAGCTTCCTCTGAATTTAGGTGGAAACTTCCATGAAGACATCCATACCAGTGCAGGGGCTCAGCAAACAGTCATGTTTCTGGTGGCTCCATCATAAAACCATCTGGGCTTCAAATAGGTGGGTCCAAAGGTAGGAATAGGGCTGAGGTTCAGACAGCTCTTCAACACATGATGTAGGCTGAGCTGGGTCTTCCCTGTAGCCAGTGAAGGCACAGGGTTCTCTATGGGGTGAATGATAACACTGTGTAAGGCCACAGCACTCTTTTCCACCACTGACTGTATAAGCACCTGCAGGGGTGTAGGTACTTAGGATGTGGTGGGGAGAATGAACACCCTTTGGACAGAATTCCTGCCAAATGCAGACACTGTTAGGAATGCTGCAGAAAAATTGAATTAAGACTTTATAAGGAAACTTTGATGTCTGCTTAGAATCATCATCATAGAATGGTTAAAGTTGGAAGGGACTGTAAAGATCATCTAGTTCTGACCCCTCTAGCCTGGGCAGGGACACTTAGCACTAGACTGGGTTACTCAAAGCCCCTTCCAACCTGTCCTTTAACACCTTCAGTGATGGGGCACCCGTAGCTTCTCTGGGAAACCTGGGCCAGTGTCTCAACACCCTCACAGTAAAGAATTTCTTCCTAATATCTAGTGTAAATCTCCCCTCTTTCAGTTTGAAGCCATTCCCCCTCATCCTGTCACTACACTCCCTGATCAAGAGTCCTTCTCCAGCTTTTCTGTAGCCCCTTTAGGGATTGAAAGGCCACAATAAAGTGTCACCAGAGCCTTCTCATCTTCAGGTTGAACACCCCCAACTCTTTCAACCTGTCCTCACAGCAGAGGGGTTCCAGCCTCTGATCATCTTCATGGCCTCTTCTGGACCTGCTCTGATGCATCTATGTCCTTCCTATGCTAAGGGCCCTGAAGCTGGAGGCAACACCCTAGGTGGTGTCTCACCAGAGCAGAGGGGCAGAATCCTCCCCACCCTTGCCCTGCTGGCCATGCTGCTGGGTATACAACCCAGCATGTGGTTCACTTGCTGTGCAAGTCACTCTCAGACTGGATATCAGCACATTAAGGAACCATTCCATCAGTTTTTCTGTCATGTTGTGGGGGGAGAAAGAGGATAAAATAGGTTCTCCTCCTGTTGGAGGATTTAGTCATATACCAATAGAAGAGCAATTCCTGGTTACTCCCTAATGGTCATTAACGACTTGGAACAAAACAGTTAATAGCAGCAAGTAGCTTAGGTTAATAATTAAGCATGCCCAATGGACAGCTCTGAGCTGTCTGTGACAGACTTTTGAGAAACTAGTCTGGTGGCTTTCGGCACTCGGTGACTCAGTCACCCACACAGGGACTAAAACGAGTGCCTACCACCACCTCAGGCTGAAAATTGGGGTAGACCTGGCATCAAAGGGATGCAGCAGTTATGCTGGTATTGGAGCCTCTGCACTTTGCTCATCAGAGGAATGGGAAGAACAGATTGAATAAGGTAAGTAATACCAGAAAAAGTTCTATTGAGAATAATAAAAGTAAACTTAAGTAAAAGTAAACTTAAATGATCTTCTATGCACCTGGTTTGAAATGCAAGGGCTGTGGACTCTGACCCTACAAGTAGCAGTTAAGTTAAAATGTGCAAGAAATATAGGGAGAGTGGTTACAGTAGATCTTGTGGTACAATAACCAATAGAAGCTTAGAAGCTGGTTTTATGGAGACAGAATATTTGCCACAGTTACGGAGTAACAAAAGTTTTGCCCAACTCTCACCTCTAAGAGTGTTGATTTTCTGTTGCATCTCTTCTCGGGTGCCAGCCCACACTTCCACCATTTATTTCTGTTCTCACCCAGCAGCACTGAGGAGGCTTTTAGTTTGAGAATTCATGACAGTGGTGTGTAGTATTTAGATAATCCTAAAACTGTGTTTATGGTAATACCAATAGGGGAGGAAGCATGTGAAAACCAATCAGTTTTGCTATGAGGTTTGACTTTCCTAGAGAACCAACAAGCAGACTTGGTTTCTTGAACACCCACTGTGGATGCACTGAATTCCACTCTAATCTTGCAAAAAAGTCCCCACTCCTAACGGAGCGAGAGGTGATTTAGAGGCTGCACAATATCTCCTTTGGTGTCCATTTTAGACCAGGAGTGTGCTTTTGAAGCTAGTCTTCTCATCTCCAGATAAGGTGATTTTTTTCACATCACAGAACCGTCTCAGTGAACAGATGTCAATCCTTCTGGATCAAAGATGGATATGGACCAATCAACACTCAGCCATTAACGTGTTGAACACCCGTAAAGGCTTGCAGTGTTCATGTTGAGTCTTTGACACCAGTCATTTTGCTCTAGAGATCTGCTTCTATTGGTTTTGCAATAAATATAGATGTGGCTTTGTTCTGGATTTTGTCTGCTTCTGCCATTATCACCAAGTGTTTTGCTGCCCAGTAGCAGTAGCTGTAGCAGTAAAAGAACAAGGTGCTTTGTTCCTTTTTGTTCTTTGAATAGTGAGTTTTGGGTTTGGTGATTTTTGTTGTTTGTTTGTTGTATTTTTTTTTCAATGTTGGTGTTAACTCAACTTGCTTCATTTTGATGGGCCTTACAGACATTTACAGAATGCAGCAAAGCAGACAGTGCTATGAATAGTTATTTAGGCTTTCTCAGGTGACCTGATAGGCACTTACTAATGTAGAAGAGGGCTTGAATCAGTGCAGTGTAAGTAGTGAATGGAGCAAGACCGCTGCATGGAAGAACACACGAGCTCTTGGTGCCATCATCGTACAGAAGAACTAGGTCTTTAGAGAGCTGAGGTCTGTTCTTATCCCTTTTTCACCAACTGGAAACAGCTGGTGAAACCAGTTCCTGGTGGAACAGGACTGTGAAAGGCTGTGTCTCTGCATCATTTTGTTCTGTGTGGGGATGTGGATTCTCCCCTTGAGAATTATTGCATCATTCAGTGATTGTGATTTTTTGCCCTTTAGATCCTACCATAAAAGCAATATGAAATCCTAAATTATCTTCTTGCATTTTGATTTTATCTTTATGCCTGGGGCTTCTGTGATCTGAACTGAGTTTTAACAAGCAAGGGCTGTTCCGGATAAGGGTGTCCCAGTCTCTGCTCAATGGTGAGAATTTGAGGTTCTTGCTCATTTAAAATGTGGCTAAATTAATTGACCCATGGTTATTTCCATACTAGTACAAAACCCAGGGTGAAGGCAGTAAAGTTGATGGTCTATGGTTTAAAATCTTAGAGCAGTTCCTGGCATAGACTTTACAAAGGGAATGTGTGATATGGCTAGCTATGATAACAAGGAGGACAAAGAAACTTCCCAGGCTACGGGGACTCAAATATTCATATTAGAACAATTCTCAACACCATTGTGCCCAAGTCTACCAGTTCTCTTCCAAGCAATATCTATACACACCTACAGAAGCCACCATGGGGGCCATTCCTAGTTTGGAGCTAGCTGTGGAATGCTAGAGTTTAATAGCAAAGCTAAGTCACTTGCTTTCAGAGCTGGAGAATGGCCATGACGTGATTTAGTTTAAATTAATACATGCAACTGTTTTGCATAGCAGCACAGAGCTGGGAGAGTTTAACATTATCTGCTCTAAATATTGTAATTGCTTTCACTAATTCACCTGTGTCTACCATTTAATCAGAGTCAGTCTCCTGAAACGTGGCCCCAGTGGGGGAAAGCTCATCCTGAGCTTGGCTGGAAAGTGGTCTGCGTGGAGGGATGTGTGTTCTACTTAGAGCTGTTGGGTGGGAGGAGAAAGACTATGGTTTGCAATACGTTGATCCTTTATACTGTGTGAGAGGTGAATCAGTGTTTTCTCTGTGATTTCACACTGCAGTCCATCTTGACTTGCTATACCATGGACCATTGCTGCTGCAGGTCTGCGGTGTGAAGAAAGAATACAGATGGGGTTTGTTTTAAAGTTACAGGATGGTGCCAAGGCCCCAAGCCATGATCCTGGAGCCAGTCTTTTGTGAAAGCCCCATCCAAAGTTCAAGATGTACTGTTGGAGATCATCCTTTCTGAGTGCTGGGCTGATATTCTTTGCAGGTGGGTGATAGAGAGGTGTTGTCTCCAAACACACTGGTTACACCACTAACAAAATCCAGTGACACGGGGTTGGATACAGATTGATTGTGAGAGGGACTTGGGGAAGCATCTCAAAAAGGTGTAGAATGTTATGGGATATTGACTGTAGCATGCTGGACATTGTCCACCCTCATTGGTGGTTTTTCATGGCGTTATTTCCATAGCCAGCAGAGATTTCTGGATTCTTTGTTAATTTTCCCTGTCCTACCGGGGTTCATCTCATGCCTGTTGGTTTTCATTCACTTGATGATAGTCATATCACTGTTTGCATGTTGATATTAAGGGTTCACGATGCAAGTTTGTCCAATACTTGTCTTCAGTGATCAATACTGGTGTTGGGTGAGATTGCACTCATGTTTAACTAAGAAGTTGCAATCTCCTGAAACGCTAAACAGGAAACTGGTTATCACTGTAAAAGAGCTTCTGGGAAATTCTGATATTTTTCTACAAAAAGAAGCCAGTCACTGGTTCATGTCTATTAATTTCAGATGAGGGTCCCCAAAATAAATCCTAAATTATCTTAAGAAGTTGATGCCTGTATGAAAAGCTATGAATAGGAAGTTACAGGTGACTTAATTTTACAAAGCGAGTTCCTTTCCAGGCCTGTGTTTCTTTCCTAAGGACTTTGTCAAAAAAGAGCTGGACAGAAGAAGCCAGAAGATTATATATTTTGTGGGTAGCTCTAAGTTTGCTGACCTCTCTACACTTTCCCAAACACATTTCTTTGAGAGCTGGAGAAACAAACATGAGGACTGGAGGCTCAGACTGTAGCTTGTTTTAGCACACCCTGAAGGCATCAAAACCTCCCTGAAAGGAAGCAGGGCTATTACACAGGGGAGACAACTGGAGGGGGGAAGGATGAGCAGTATGATTAACTTGGATGCCTGAGAAGGAGAAATGAGATGAAGGGTGGGATCACAGGAGGACAGCTGTGAAACTACTACATCTTGTCTTGAATTAGATCTTTCAGATGCTTGCATTACACTTCAACCTGATGTACCTGGGTTCTTTTTGCAGTGACAGCCACGGGATTGCTCATTAAGCCCCGAGAGGGCAGCGTTGCTGGAGGAACATGGATTACTATTACCCTGGATGGTGAGTTTTAGACCCTTATGAAGCACATGCCAGAGTAACAGAAGATCAGCTCCATTTTGAGATTTGTGGTTGGAGTGATAAACCCTAAGCATCAGATACAGGGGCTGTGGTACCCAGAGCATGACACTGGCTTGAAATTATTACTTCATAAGCTGTTGCTGATGGTTGCTTGTTTTTAAGCTCTTTCTAAGCAAGAGAAGTCAGATTTCTACATTATTTTTGTAAACATAGGGCCAGAAATTTTCTCCCTGCCACACTTTTTTTGAAGAAAAGCAGAGAGTCTTCTCTGTTCACAGGTCCTGTGACACTGGAGCTTTAAAAACACTAATGACAAACATGAGATCTGAGTAAAAAACCACAGAAATTGATATGCCATGCTCATTTGGGCCCAAAACCAGCTGTACAAAGCTAGGCCTGATTTTCTGCCATGCTGAATATTGATTCATTGGGAAGAGAGTTGGTTTCTGGGCCAGTTACACATCTGATTTAACTGCTCGAGTTTTGGCACTGCCATTTATAACTATGATGAATGGTATCAGTCTAATAATAAGGATGACATAGAGGGAAGAAGGAGAGATCATGTCTTCAGGGGTGATTCCCCAACAGCACTGTGTGGCAGGCAGAGACAGTAACAGCTGGGGAATCATTGTTTGAGCAGAGTGGGGTTTTTTTATGAGGGAAGCAGACAGTCAGACCTTGGGAGAAGGGGAAAAACCTTCCAGGAGGAAATGTGCAGTTTGCTGCAAATGGAGAAACCACTGATGTCAGTCAAAGAGTCTGTGGTCTGGGAACCACCTGTGAAGATGATGAGCAAAGGGAGAGTTGTTTGTAAACCACCTTCATTTCCAGCTGTATTTGATTATTCTACAAAAGTTAAACATCATTGTAGTTTGGGCTAGTTTATGATCAGATAAAACTCAACTTGTTGAACATTAGAAGCCTGTGATCCTTTGGACAGCTCACTGGAAAGAAATGGGCTAAGCAGGTCCACTTAACAGCACAGGCCAACTTGAGGTCCTGTCAGCAAAACTGCAAGACATCAACAACTACAAAGAACGTGTCAAATGGTACTAATTTTTCAGGTGTTTTATGTATTTATGGGCATGGTGTTTTTTCCAGTATAAGTGGCTGAGGTGACCCAGACTCCCAATACCTGCCAATCTCTGCAGTAGAACACACGTGGATGAGACCAAGTATTGCATTAGAGGCAAAAAAACCCCCCAGCCATGCAGCTGCATGGTGGGATGAACTTGGTTCTTAATATGCATTTACACAAACATGAATTTAAAAAGCCTGACTAGAGGATCTAAGTGTTGCTCCTAAAGAGACTTTGGGTTGCACATTCGAAAAAGTTCATATTGTGTGTGACTGAATGTGAGTGATCCTGTCCTCACAGAACTCTTCTGGTTGACTTTGATTACTTAGGCTCAACAGCCCACCAGCTAGAACATGTCTCTTCAGCCCATGGGCCCCAGCTGGAGGTGTTCCTGGTGAATCCACATCTGCCCAGGTTGCCATGTGATGTCTCCCCTGTGTATTTTGACTTATCCACTGTAAGATGCAGAACAAGGTATGATCCATGACTACAATGCGGGTGAGACCTTGCCATTTGTCTGGTAGGATCCTCATTTCCTTTCAGTGTCTTTATGGGCAGATGGGGAGTGTAGGGAATTTCTATGGCTGTTACTGTGGGTGCACCTGAGCACCTCCTAATTTATGTGGCATTTATCTTTGTTTCAACTTAATGAAGCACTGGGCTAGCTGCATGAGAGTTGGTGGGGCTTCTTGGAGAGGCTAAACTCAGATCCTCAAAGCTTTGTAGATACCTAATTCTTAGATATAAAACTCCCCAGAAAATCCTGGAGGGAATTTTATCAGCTTCTGGTGTCTTTGACCTGTCCAAGATGACAGGTTATAGGTAGAGTGGGGAAACAAATATGGTTTCAAGCACAAGCTGGGCAATCTAAGCTCCCTCTTTTCCATCCTGTCATAACTTTAAAGATGATTGGTTGACTGGAAGACTAGGGATGTTGCAAGAGGCTGTAAGAGGGACCCTAATGTGGCTCTCCCATCCCTTCTGCTATGATTCAATTGGGAGCTAATTCTGCTGAATGTGGTTCTAAGAAACTGTCTTAATTCACAGCCCAGGATCAAGACGCCCTGTAAATCCAGGCAGCCCTGGGTTATTTTAATACTAATGAATATGTCTCTGCATGTAAAATTTGGATAGAGTTCTCATGTAGTCCTGTCACCTTCTGCACTTAGCTGTAATTTCTTACTGTGCTTCTGCGTTGCTTTTAAATTGTAGTTTTAGAGTTTGGGTTCATATGTGTAAAATTTGGGTTCACAGTGTAAATGCTTTTTTCTCTCTATCAAAGCCTCAATGGACCTGCTAATAAGGGAGACACTGTGAAGGATCTGGCATTTCCTTAAAAATAAACCAAATCTGTGTAAAAATAATGTATTTTCTTCTACCTAGGTCTTCACCCCAGGAGGGTTTGTACTATGTGGAGGTGATGTTTAAAGGACATGTAATTAACAACCTGACTGAGGGGGAGAAAGAAAACTGTACTTTCAAGGTAACTGCCAAGCAAGGATAGGAGTGATGATAAATAATTCAAAGTATTGAAGGGAGTTAAACTTCAGACACAGTATTACAGAGAATATATGGAAATATTATCTCTCATACTGTGTGTGGTTGCACATCACAACAAGAAGTTAGGGTGCTCCTTCTGTACCTTAAAACTACATTGAGATACTCATCAGTCAGGTACTGGATAGACGAGGTGACCCAAGAGGTCTTTCTGAATAAAAAATC